>NC_134570.1:1205000-1505000 GCF_050947875.1 Dermacentor variabilis
TTTGTTGGCAGTACTCCCCAAGATCTTCGAAGCCGTTGCTAAACTTTCAATCCAAGCATTCTAAATTAGTAAAAAACGGAATTGCCATGTCGTGCCTTAAGTCTTCCCTCACCAGATCCTGCATGCACAAAATGAGCGCCAGTTTTAATGCGCAGGTCCGGCGCCTATTAGAAGCAGGGTATCCTAGTGTAGCGGTGGCCACTGTGGCTGAGCGCCTAAAGAAGTCGGTTTCGAGAGGGACGGACGTGATTACAGAAAGCAGTAATAGCAAAAAAAGAGTAGTGGCTTTTTCGTAGATTCATTCAGTGTCGCACAGGCTTAAAAAAGTTGCAAGTACATATGATGTTAATGTTGCTTTCACCGTCCCCAATAAGCTAGGTAAGATATGCGCTGCCGTACAGAATAAAAAGGAGCGGGTAAAAGGCAAAAAACGAAAAGATATTTGTCCAGTGAAGCACAATAAGAACAACTGTTTTACTGACTGTCGTATGGGTGTGGTTTATAAAATTCCCCTTAGCTGTGGCCAGTTCTACGTAGGGCAAACGGGACGGTGTATCAATCAGAGCCTAATGGAACATAAAAGGTCGTTATCCGGTGGATCGCCTTCTAATCTTTCGCTACATTGCCGAGATTGTAACTGCACGCCAGAGTTAGATGAATGCGCGATATTGTACAGGCATAAGAATGAAGATACGCGTCTTATGGTAGAGGCATGGCATATCTATAATGGTGGAAGTGCGTGCGTGAGTCAGCCTTCGATTACTTTACATAAGGAAGAGATTAAGTACCTTAACAGTTATCTCTCACGTAGGCCGGCACGTGTACCCGATTATAATAATAATACTAATAATAATAATAATACCTTTATTGCCAATGATCAAATCAGTACATTCATACAGGCCTGCCAAAGCATTTGAAGGCTTGAGCGGCAGCGCCTGGCAGGCATCAAAACCATACACGGTACATTGATAGACCGCTTATAAGCAGCGAACTCAAGTATAGAACACCAAAAAAGGTTATTAGAATTTATACAGTGTCTATGAAGAGAAATTTCATTGAGCATAATGGAACACAGAAGTACAGCAATGCGTGTGAACAAAAATTACCATGAGATAATGCATAACCATATACCAAACTAACTGTCGTGGTGCAAAGGAATTGCACAGTCACATGCACGAACACAAGCAATAACGGTAAATAAACGGAACAAGTAAGCCTTTACGAACAGATACGCCTTAGCAGTCTCTTTAACTTATATTTCGTTATTGCACAGAAGGTGCTGTGCGGTAATTTATTGAAGTAGGTCGGCACATAATGGGCCCGAGCTTTAGTGCCGTACCTTGTGGAACAACGTGGCCTCAAAAAGGGGTCCCTGGGCCTTAAGCATCGGGAAGCTGTGTACGGAACTAGGAATTGACTAGACCAGAAGTGTTTTAAAACAACCGTTTGCATTAAAAGATCGTTGAAATTCGGCATCGAAAGTACTTTGAAACGGTCTGTGTCAGCATTCAGGTTCAGATCATAAGATATGTTTTTTAAGAGGGAGTGCAGTATCGCATTGATTCTATTGTGCCAGCGGACAGCACAGTGCCCGTAAATTGTTATTCCATACCGGAGTAGACTGTAGCCTAAAGCATGTGTTATAGTTTTCCTTACTGATAAGGGCATGTAGTATCTTATATTGTACAGTAGACAGGATACGGCGCGAAGTTTTTTACAAACGTAAGCAAGGTGGCTGCTCCAAGAAAGGTCGCTGTCAAGATATAAACCAAGATATTTTACAACAGATAAGTACTGTAATGGTCTACAAGAAACAGCTGAACAATCTGAAGAATGCAAAACAAGAGGATAGTCAAAGGCTACCTTCCTTAAAGGATTATGGAAGCAGATTAATTGCGTCTTAAATACATTTATAGTAATGAGGTTGTTTCGAAACCAATCCATAGCTTTTGTGGCAGCAGACTGTAAAGAAGCAATCGCATCATAGTAGCTGTGGGCAGTAGTTACGAACATCGTATCATCGGCGTACTGATAAAGAGAAACGGGTATCACGCTAGAGAGGTCATTTACACAAATATTAAATCATAACGGGCTGAGTATAGATCCCTGCGGAACTCCAGCATTAATATTGGAGAATGCACTATGAACTTGCCCAACTGAGACGACCTGACGCCTACCCCGAAGGAAATTTGCTAACAACGACCAGAAAGCACCCCGAAATCCTAACAAGAAAAGCTTATTTAACAGCCGACCATGATGAACACTGTCAAAAGCCTTGCTACAATCAAGAAGGAGCGCACAAGCAACCTTATTATTATCGAAAGCTATATTCAACTGATCGGATAAATCTTCCTTCCAGAAGTGTTTGAGTGCTTTTGCCGGGTCGGAAACCATACTGACTAGGCGACAAAATGCTGTGGGCGTCCAGAAAACTTGTCATTGTTAACAATAAGTGTTTTTCAAGTATTTGAGCGATAGAAGGCAGAATTGAAAGGGGGCGATAATTTTCAATTTTATTACGCGCGCCGCTTTTATAAAGAGGTATAACTTTTGCTGTTTTCAGTTTAACAGGAATTTCACCACTTGAGATTATGCGATTAAGTAGTGCTAGCAAAACTTCTTGGATGTATTCATATGTTCTGCGCAACTCACTAATGGAAATGCCGTCAATTCCAGGAGATTTATTACATTTTAAATTGAATATACGTAATCGATCTTAGCTCTTCCTGGGAAATTGAAGGCAGATATGCCGATTCACTAATGCTGTGACGCAAAGTGCACAAATCTACCTGTAAGTCTGTGTTTCTCATTACACGAGAGAAGTGATTATTAAACTCATCAGAAATATTCTGTCTGCCGCTGGATAAACTGGAAGGAAAATAATTCATTATATCAGCTCGCGTATTAGTGCCTCTAAAGCTGTTAATTAACGACCATGTTTTCTTACTACTGTAACTAGCGGCTTTAAATTTGTCTCGAAAGTGTATTCGCTTTGCGGAGCGGATCATGGCAGTAACTTTATTTCTGAGCTGCTTAAATTGGGCCCGTAGGTCCGCACAATTCGGGGCACGCTTGAATTGGGCCCACAGTAAGTCGTTTTCTTTTATTGCAGCGAGTATGTCAGACGACATCCACTTGTTATCCACGTTACGTTGTTTGATATGTATTGTTCGGGTAGCACTTTCTTTTAAGTTTTTGAACACCTCTACGAGTTTATCATATATAGCAACAGGAGACTCTATTGCTAAAAGAGATTTCCAGTCATATTGAGCAACCAGATTATCAAATATTTTCGGATCAAGCACTGAAATTAGTTTCTTGGAATCTGTGGGTGCTGTCGCAGTATCTGGATAACTCATTGTGGCGCAAACGAAATAATGGACGGCAAGTTTAATTTCTACAATAGCGGATTTTATGGCTAGATTTTGAGCACGTACGATAACGTGATCAATGCAGGACACAGCGAGCTTACCAGCCAAAAATTCCTCACGACTCGCTTGATAAATGACGCATGCCAAGCCCCATTTGGATAGGCTATCGAGGTAATCTGCGACCAAGCCTACAGTAGGACGCAAAAGGTCAATATTGATATCACCTATGATACACACGTGCTCTTCGAGGGATAGGGTTGACAATGTGGAATCGAGTTCGGATAAGAAAAGTCGCGCATTAAAACTAGGAGGTCGGTACACCGATAACAGGATCACCGAAAAAACAGGTGTGCTCAAGCGCAGCGATATTACTTCAGCTTGGGAAAAGGAAAAAGTTAACTGTGAAGCTGCCCATCTGTTACTTATAGAAACTGCGATGCCTCCTCCTTTTCTGCTTGGACGCGTGTACGAGAAGGCTTGGAAACCCGGCAAAGAATACTGTGGAATGCTCTCGGAAGGAATATTAATTTCAGTAAGTAAAAAAGCATCGAACGTTAGGCGAGATGATGAAATGATGGCATAAAACTGACTCCAATGTTTTCGAAGGCTGCGAATGTTCACATGCGCAACTTTGAAACTGCTGGTGAAGGCATCAGAAAAAAAAAACTATTTACATCCGCAAAGTCAGTGCATTTTATACTCTGTATGCCAGCCATGTCTAGGCAATCCTATCCAAATGCGAGAATTTTTCAACTCGAATGAAAGGTGCTCCCTCAGATTTTCTCGCCAGAACCTTTCCGTTTCTCGTCCACACGAACTTATATCCATTTTCCTTTCCTTTGGAGCGGGCCAACCGGAAGAGCTCCCGGTTCAACCGCGTCAAGTTTCCGTTGAAGAACAGACGAGGAAACTTCTCCGGCTGAGCAAGATCCGAGAGACACTTCCGAGCACGAAACCATTTTTCTTTCACTGAAGCGTTCTGTACTTGCACAAGGATAGGAGGGCTAGAGCTAAATTTGTTCGCGGTCGGTAAACGGTGTATCCTGCAAATTTCATCTTCCTGGAAGTTGCTTAGGCGCAGTTGTCCAGCTAAGTCGCACATGAAGGACTTCAATTCTTCACCAGGTTTGTGTTAGCTACATTGATGCCTTCAGGTAGCATATGTGGGTTTATTGACCAGTTACCTTCACCCAAAAAGATCACGCTCTCGTGACACCTGTGGCATGAAGGACGTTCCACGTCCGCCGCCAAGGTCTGTGAGTGGCGGCGCTGGCTAAGACTCCCAGGGTTCTACTAGGACACATAAATACCCAAGAAAGTGGATGGGGAAACAGCGCCGTGGTAGCTCAATTGGTAGAGCATCGCACGCGAAATGCGAAGGTTGTGGGTTCGGTTCCCACCTGCGGCAAGTTGTTTTTTCATCCACTTTAATTTCCATTAATTTATCGTTTCTTCATTTCATTGATTAAGCACAAGTAATTTCCCCTATGTTGTCCTTGGTGTCAGTGTTTGTTGACTTCTTATGATATGACTAATAAAAATCGGGCCCCTCGGTTAGCCCCCTTTCTCCTCGTTTATTACATAACGAGGGTCTCGAATCCGGCAACACTGATGCCTTCAGGTAGCATATGTGGGTCTATTGACCAGTTACCTTCACCCAAAATGATCACGTTCTCGTGACACCTGTGGCAAGAAGGACGTTCCACGTCCGCCGCCAAGGTCTGTGAGTAGTGGCGCTGGCTAACACACCCAGGGTTCTACTAGGACACATAAGTACCCAAGAAAGTGGATGGGGAAACAGCGCCGCGGTAGCTCAATTGGTGGAGCATCGCACGCGAAATGCGAAGGTTGTGGGTTCGGTTCCCAGCTGCGGCAAGTTGTTTTAGAGCGCAGCTCTTTGGCGTCCGTTCCTGGGTTTCGCGTCGTCGTCGGCGTTGTCGTCGGCCTCGTAACCAGCTCCGCCCCCCTTTCATCCCCCCAGCGCTAGCAGCGACCGACTGATACCGCTGGATGCCGCTGACGCCGCTAGAGAGTCAAGATAACGTGACTGCATAGAACACCGTCGCCGCCATGCAGAAAGAGGAGGAAAGGGTCCCCCCCCCCTGTTCTTGTGTGGCGGATAGGGTGCTCTTCAGTTGCCGACGCGCCGGTTATTTCACGTAGGCCCCGGCACGTCGACGAATACGTGACCACCTTCCCACGGCTAGACCTGGTTCTTAGCGCTGCGGAAGCGAGGGTATCATATTGTTTGTGTCGGCATCGGCGGCGTTGTCCCTGAAACCAACTCCGCAGCTGGGGTTGACTCACTATCGGCGTCAGCGGCATCAGTCAGTCGCTGCTATCTCTTCCCTCCTCCCTTTATCGTGTTGTCCGCTTGCTGCGCGCGCTTCTGCCCCCATCGTTTGCCGCTGGGTGTACACGCCGCCCCCCTCCCCCCTCTTCCTGCGAGTCTCCGGTTGTCAAAGCGCCGGCTCGAACTTAATTCCTTTCTTCGCTCCTCCTCCAATGCAACCCCTGTGCGGTGGCAATCAGAGAGCCAGATCGGTGGCGGCGGATCTGTATATGTGCACCGCCCGAGCCGAAATTGCCGCTGCCGTTCGCCCTGTGCGGTGGCAATCAGAGAGCCAGATCGGTGGCGGCGGATCTGTATATGTGCACCGCCCGAGCCGAAATTGCCGCTGCCGTTCGCCACTGCGAAATTATCTGCCAGTTCTTTCTGAGCCATGAGCGAGACGACCGATGGAAGTCCTCCGTCTGCTGCTGCTGCTGCTGCTGCTAAACGAGCTGCCAGAGCAGAGGCCCAGCGCCGTCGCCGTCAGAATCCAGAGGTGCGTGCCGCCGAAGCAGAAGCTTACCGTCGCCGCCGTCGAGATGATCCAGGGGTACGGGAAATATAAAAAAAAATTCTGTGATAGCGCATACATGTGTTGCTCGATTTCTTTGCCTCAATCTATCGAAAAGGTGAAACAGCTTATTTGCTGCGCTCAAATTTCGCATTAGGAAGTAACGTAATCGTCGGTAATTTTTTTCATCCACTTTAATTTCCATTTATTTATCGTTTCTTCATTTCATTGATTAAGCACAAGTAATTTCCCCTATGTTGTCCTTGGTGTCAGTGTTTGTTGGCTTATGATATGACTAAGTCCTACACAGGGCAGACAGGACGGTGCCTGAATGATCGAGCCAGAGCATATGAACAAAACTTAACGACAGATGAACTGGCGCACTTGCCTGCGTACTGCAATGCCGTGCACTGTGCACCTCTTTTGAAGAAGATAAATATTCTGGGGGGAAGCCAGGACCAAACTGGCGCGCGAACTGATGGAGGCTTATCACAAGAAAGAAAGGCCAAGACTGTGTTAGTGACACTTCCATTAGGTTGTGTCAAACGGAAATAGGTTTTTTGATAATTGGTTGCACAGCTAGGCTGATGAGTGTTCTTGTTTGCTGCGTTCTGCGCCTGTTCTATTGGTCTATATATGCCCACGGGCTGCCGTGAATAAACGAGTTGAAAGTGACCGCCCGTGTTGTTTTTGTGTTCTCTGCCGCTGTCCCCGTCTTAATTTGCGGTCAATATGATATACAAGACTATGCAGCTGATAAAACGAATCTGCTTCCGCATAGGTGGTGCTAGTACGACGTATGCTGATAACTTGTCAGTGCTTTGCTGACATCCCGAGCGATATAGGAGCACGTTCTTATGATCTCCTTGCTCGGCACTGGACACAGCTAGAGGTAGTTCACCGAGCAGCTCTCCGCGCCATCACAGGGTTCCCGAAACTCACACGTGTTGACGAGGTGCATCGACTTGCGAAGTCGCCTACCCTACGCGCAACCATCGAAGCATCGAAGGAAGACGATGATGAACGTCTGAAACACGCCAGACAAGGCAGGACGCTACTGGTCTACTTGTGAAAGGACATATCAACTTTACCCCAACTGCCATGGGAAATTCCAGTGTCGAATGACATTGCTGTGGTCGGCACCACCATGTTTAGGGGCATGTTAGGGGCCCCGAAACATGGACCCCTAACATATGCACCGCCGAGCAGCATTCGCTGCGCTACACGCGCAGTGATTGCCAGACGTACCACCAAGCCAAGAACAAGTATACATGGACGCTGCTTTCGAGCCCCGCAACAGTGAGGGAGCAGTTGCCTACCACGTAGTCGGTTCGTGTGCGACACGTTCTACCCTTACAAATGCTGATGCCGACTACCCCACGCAGCTGGAACTCCGGGCAATATTCTGGGCAGTAGACAGGGTCGCAAGCAGCACGCAGGCAGAACACATCGATATATATGTACAATAACTCCCAATATGCGCTGCATTCCTGCAAGTCTTGCCACACTGCCTCAACAGACGCATTGCTAGTCAAGCAGGCCTTCAGGCGTGCGGAGGCTTGCTGGGTCACTGCAACACTTCATTGGATTCCTCGCCACCAGGGAAATGACAGCCCACGAGGTGGCACGCGCCCTTCTTTCCAACCGCGTCGTCTCCCGGGATCCTTCAGCAACCCTCAACCCCAGTATAATGAAAGGACCATCGTACGACCCAGATAAAGCTTTCGGAGCCGCCGCCAACCGACGCAAGAGGTAACTCCGTGCGAGTGTCCCCGCAGACCCAGGTTCGCTTGCCGCAGGTCTTTCTACGCCGGGCCAAGTGCTGCTGCATAGGCTCCGTTCCGGCTTCGTCCTCACACCAGACGTGCTGTAGCAGTGGTGGCGGTACCGGTCACGTCGGGAAAGTTGCCCTCGTTTTCAGTCTCCCGATTCCCTTCCGTTGCAGGACGGAGGGAGTCAGGAGACTGATTCAACGTCCCTCAACAGCCTCCGAGGACCAAGCTGCACTCAGGAGCCACACAAGTGCCCCAACTATGGCGTGCCCAGGTGCCCATCCGCAGTCCACCTGTTTTAAGAGTTCCATGACCACACTTAGCAGCGGTATCGCCACTTCAGGGCGCTGCGAGTGTCGTCCTACCTGCTGTTGCGGCTAGGCTGGCGTTCATGCATGGAATCCACGAATCCTGACTACTACGTCAGGTTGTAGAACATGAAGGAAACAGGGTTTACTTAGCTTAGTTACACGGCTCCAGTTACGGAAGCCCGCTCCACGCAGGAGCAAGTTAAACGTCTCAGCTGAAATCGAGATCTTCTGTCCTCACTCTACAAAAGTCTCTTATTACCGTCGTCTTCCATAGGCGAGTCGACTGGGGAATCTGAAGACTGTCCAGCAGCAAATCACCATCTTTTACTAGGTTGCGATACCACGTACGTGCTCGCTATAACCCGCACTAACTCCACCTGCTAAGGGACTGGTTTGGAATCTCTGGCAAGAAAGCAACAGACGACACCCCCTTCGTCGTCGTGGTCTCTCCCTCCCTTCTTTTCTTCGCTCACGCTGCCAGGTAAAGAGCGGGGTGAGGGCCTTTCGTGGAACCTTGCAACAGACGTTGTCCACGCTGCATTGACGTCTGGATAAGCGCTGAGGGATGGGTGGTGATTTGACTCGTCGCAAACGTCTAATAAACTGCGCCTCTCAGTTCGTTGTCGTGGCTCCCTCCTTTTCATACTTTGCTCTGGTTTCTAGGTAATGGTGGGGTGAGCGCGCTTCGTAGGATCCTTCAACCGTCGGCGTCCACGCTGCGTTGACGTCTGGATAGGAGGGGTGGCGGTTTGACACGTGGCAAACGTACAGTTAACTTCCTTGTGGTGTTGAGACGTAACACTGCCCAGCGGGCAGATATCTGCCCAGGGGTCGATTTGGGAATTACTGGCCTCCTTGAGGCCGTTGGTTTCAGCAAGAGCAGGGGGAAGGTAAACATGTCCGAAATTAGTAAGGTTAGTAAGTGGCAATTGGAGGATTGGTGGAAGAAAAGTATGTAAACGAGAAACAACGGAGGCATACAAAAGGATAGTTCACAGTAGGGGTTCATTGAACACAATAGGGTTCAATGGGTATTCATCGTTGTTTATTTTTCCTTTTCTTTCTTTTCTTTTTCAACATAGGCAGGGCACTAAGCAATACAATTACAAGAGCTTCGTGGCGCAACCCAACGCGTCGTTCCAAAGGGGACGCTCATAACTTCCGTCCATCCATCTATACAAGGAGTGGATTAGGCCGGCAACTGGATCAGCGGATTCCAACAGGGTCATTCTGGACTCTCTCTTGGGTTTCACCAACGACGCGTAGCTCCTGGGACTGCTATGAATACGCCTCCTTCCTCCCCTTCTTATTCCACATAATAGGCACCCGAGCCTTCTGTTCTAATCGCATGAAACGTGCCAGTGATGATTATCTGTTCCTTTGCTGTGCAATGCGCAGACTACGCACATATACAGTTGCAGGACTCTTCCAGCTTGTTTTGAAAAGCATCCCGGTCAGTGCGTCGCGCATGAGAACTTGGGGGTCTTGTAAACCATCAAGTAGGTAGGTGGTCACTGCCGTATGTTTGAGCATCTGAGCACCGGGCTGCAGAAGTCGAAAGGCATCGTGAAGCAATAGCTAAATCGAGATAGCTGCTGTACGTTGTGCCACGGAAAATGCTGGTGAGCCGTCGTTCAGGACATCAAGACCATTGCTGCTTGTGAAGTCAAGAAGCTGCCTTCCTCGAATATTTATGACCGTACTACGCCAAAAATGGTGGTGTGCGTTGAAGTCGCCTACAATAACGTGAGGTCCTTGGAGTCAAGAATAATTTTCTGCTGCCCAGAGTAAAATCTTCCCCTGGGGGAAATACAGCCACCGATGATCAAGATTATCTGGCGCTACAGCCTCAGTGTTTATAAACGTACTCGTTGCTGTTATGCACCGGAACATGGTTTACCGATTACGTGAGGTCACATCGCACCCATAGTAATACTTTGCTAGAATTTCCACTTGTCTCAGACGCGAATCGTTCGTATCCAGAGAGTCTCAATGGTAATGTCATATTCGGCTCGCATATCACAATAACTGGAAATTGATGCTTGAGCACTCTGTTTAAAATCTCCCAGGCGACCCCGTGAACCTCGTGTGTTCCACTCAAATATTACGGAATGGCAGATCCTTTCCTCCAGTGATAACATTGATGTTGATGATGCTATGGTGTTTGCTAGCATTTATATAGCAGCAAGCGCCGATTCTAGTGCGTCGAGAATTTGCACAGTCGCCTTGGCAGCGGGCTTCTTCACTCCTATAGGCAGCATTCGCAAGGAACGAACCAACTGTGAAAGCATTGCCTTGATTTCCCCATTCGACGATGAAAGTTCATGCGGGCGCTGCGGCTGCACTTTTGTACTCCGAGATGACAGGGTAGGCCATATAGTAGTGTCATTGGTGTTCAGTAGAGTAGACTTGGCTAAAGGTGGCCAGGCAGTGCAGGTTGTCCTGTTGTCAATGTTGATCTCCTCCTGTGATTACAGGAAGCAAGGTACCTGAAAAAAATCTATACGCGCAAAACGGCCGTGGTTTGTGATAGGTGCGATGGACAAGACGCTCCTACAAGGCGCCAATTCTTAAAAAGCGCGTATCTTAAGTGTTCTAAACTTGGTCATGTCGCAAATATATGCAAAACGCGAGTTGTGAACGTTGTAGAAGAGAAAGAGCGGGCATATATATATATATATATATATATATATATACGAATAAATAATGACAAATGTAGAAGAGCCGGCAACAGTGCAGGATTTGATAACTATTTGTCAAACGAACAAAGTAGGTAGTCCACCTCCCATAGTAGTAAAAGTAACCATAAATGCTCACGAAGTACCAATGGAATTGCACACGGAGGCTGCCGTAACAACTATGCCTGGAAAGGACTTTGCAGAGAACTTTCCTAGCCAGTCGTGCAACAGTGACGACGTAAAAATCGGTATGTACAACGGCACCGCAATCAGCGTAGAGGGAGTGGCGCAAGTCGACGTGAGGTGTTGGAAGAAAAGCGACCTCCTCACACTTGTTATTGCCAAGTAAAGTATGAAAAATGTGTGCGTATGCCGATGCTTCTCGGTCGTGACTGGCCCGCAAAGGCAGAAGTGAACTTGCCTGATGCTTTGCAGAAACTGCGTGAGGTTGCGCTTAATGTACAGGTTGTCATGCTGATGAAAACTAAAGAAGCTATAGAGCTATTAAAACAGCAGCACTCTGATATGTTTCAAGTAGGTTACAGTGCTATCAAGAGGTACAAGGGTAGCATTCACACGAAAAAGAACGCAAATCCAGTTTTCGCTAAGGTGCGGCCGGTACTATTTGCCTTGCGAAAACAAGTGGAATAAGAATTGGTGAACTATAAAAGACTGCGGTCATTTACTGGGTGACGTACAGCACTTCGGCAACGCCGCTATTTATCGAGTCAAAGAAAAATGGGCAAGGAATAACGATATATGGTGACTACACAGTCACTGTCTACCGGTGCATGAAGGTGGATCACTATCTCTTGCCACTTCCAGAGGACATCTTTGCGTCCCTGGTTCTTAACTAAATTAGGCTTACTTCAAACGAGTTGTATGAGCGTGCCGAGGACCTTCTAACTGTTAACGCGCACATGGGACTCTTTAGGTGCCGGCGTATGTCGTACGGTGTTCCGAGTGCACCTGCAATGTTTCAGGCAGTCGTGGACCAGGTTTTACAAGGCATACCTGGAACCGCATGTTACTTGGACGATGTGCTGATTGCTGTCAAAAACCAAGGCCAGTGCGACAGCCGAACAGAGGAAGTGCTAAAGGGTCTGAGTAAGTATGGCATTCGAGTAAATATGGCGAAATACGTTTTTTTAAAGAAAGAATGCAATACTTGGGGGGGGGGGGGCACGACATAGACCAACACGGTCAGTATCCCACAGTGAACAAAGTTCAAGCAATCATCTCAGCACCAAAACCCAGTAATGTAACCCAGTTGAGGGCATTATTGGGCCTAGTAAATTTCCGTGCAAACTTTTTGCACAATTCGGCCGGGCAACTGGAAACGCTCCTCCAGCCTCTACCCAAAGGAAGCATATGGGGATGGTCACATCAGTGTGATGAGTGCTTCACGCGGTGAAACAGTTACTAAGTAAAAAAACTGTGTTAGAGCTGTATGGCGTAAGAAAAAAGCCAGCTCATATGCGATGCTTCTCCTTTTCCTCCGTGTTTCGCACGTAGTGAATGTTGTTGAGCGTCTAGTCACGTTCGCTTCCAGATCAATGACGCGAGAGAAAATAAACTACGCGCACATTTAAAAAGCACTCGCCATCATTTCTGGCATCAAGAAATTCCCCAAGTATCTTTAAAGCCCCAGCTTCAATATTTTCACAGATAACCAACCACTCACAATATTATTTGAAGCAGCGCAGGGCATTACAGCAGTGCTGTGGCAGCGGCGCGGGTCCACCGCTGGGTCATTTTGCTGTCAAACTACCGCTTCCGCTTTGTGCATAAATCTGCAGCAAAGATTAGCAACGCCGAAAGTTGTAGCGTCTGCCACGGTCTGAAACCACTGACGATGCAGATAACATATTTTTCCCCCGTCAGAGAATTGTCGTTAATGTCAAAGGATATCGCACATGATGCGGCTAAAGACGGTATCTTGAGGGCTGCCTGTGAAATGACAAGGCATGGTTGGCCACGATCTGTGGACAAGCAGTACCTACAATTCTTTGTAAGACCGTTTGAACTTTCTGTGGATGCGTAATTTGGGGGAACCGAGTGGTTATACACCACTCTCTTCAGGAGGAAGTGTTGTCATTTTTACATGAACAGCACATGGGCACTAGTAAAATGGGGAAGCTGCAAGACGCTATCACTATTTTTACCAAGGACCCCATGGTGGCGGAACAAGTGGCGATTGCTCTAGCCATCAGGAGTAATAAGTTGGCCTGCATTTACAGTGATTCGAAATCCGCTATAAAGTGTTTTGGTAAAGGCTACGTAGCTGGAGTTGCAGCTAAACTTCTTGAAAACATTAGGATTATAGGAACTGAAATCCGATGGTTTCCTGCGCATATGGCGAAAGTGGACGAGACTCGTGTAAACTTCAATGAGGTTGCTCATGACTTGGCACGAGGACCTGCTAACCGTGACAGTCACAGCCGAGCCGTTCGCCATCAAGCCAGGGAATCTAGAGATCATTTAGTAAATTACAATGACATTGCCGAACATTACTATTTACGCAGGCAATTCCCACTGTCACATTCAAAACTGAACAGGTTTCAGGCAGCCTCACTGCGCTTATTGCAAACAGGTGCATATCCCACGCCGTACCACATTAATAAAATATATCCGCAGAGGGAGATTGAGATGCACTGACATCAGAATATGGAATATGCATGGAATCAGACATATGCTGGCGGGGTGGGGTGTCCCGCGACTCTCCCCAACCTCGTTTAAGAATGGACACAGTGGGAAAAAGGATTCAAAGCCCATTGTTTCGAGACCAACCACTGGCCGTCCAGAGGGCCCATGATGTCGCTGAAGGCCTTTGCCTGACAGTGCCAACGTGGAAGCCTTGGTTCCCACGTTGGGACCGGATTCATGCCTTAGCTTAAGAAGTCGGGCCTGCGGACCTCATTACAAAAAAAGTTTACACACACACACACACACACACACACACACACACACACACACACACACACACACACACACACACACACACACACACACACACACACACACACACACACACACACACACACACACACACACACACACACACACACACACACACACACATCAGGCCGTGGCCACATCAATGGTTGGGTGGACCGAAATCGGTAGTTGTCTCCAACAAGCAGTAAAACAATATCACGTGTGTGAGAGTGTCAGGAAGGCAGCCAGCGCCACTGACTCCGGGGAGGTGATTTACCCACACTTGCGGGCAAGTGCACCTGGACTCTGCAGAAAAGGAAGGCAAAATGCTTCTGGTACCAGTTGATTCACACTGGAAGTGCGTAGATGTAAAAATAATGACTTCTGCTACCGCGCAAAGGACTGCTGAAACAGTAACGTTAATATTTACAGGCTACGGTCTGCCTCTGGAGATAGTTACGGACAATGGGCTACAGTTTAGGGCAATATAGTTAGCTGATTTCCTGCATGCAAATAGCGTCACGCATACATTGACTCCGCCGTATCATGCCCAATCTAACTGCGCAGCAGATCGAGCAGGGCACACTGTTAAGCAGTCATTGGCTGAAACAGCTGTTGGAGGATGAACGGAATAATAGCGCCAGGTCCTTGAAACACAGAGTCGATAACTTTCTTTTCGTATACAGAACTATGCCGCACACTTTCACTAGTAGAACACCAGCAGAATTGTTCTTGAAGAGAAAGTTACGCGCAAGGCTGTTTAAATTATGGGGTTTTACGTGCCAAAGCGACTTTCTGATTATGAGGCACGCCGTAGTGGGGGACTCCGGAAATTTTGAGCACCAGGGGTTCTTTAACGTGTACCTAAATCTAAGAACACGGGTGTTTTCGCATTTCGCCCCCATCGAAATGCGGCCGCCGTGGCCGGGATTCGATCCCGCGACCTCGTGCTCAGCAGCCTAACAACATAGCCACTGAGCAACCACGGCGGGTGTGCAAGGCTGTATCTGCTCACACCAAACATGGAAGCTACGATAAATGCCAAGTTCGAGAGGCAAGTGCGCCGCCTAAATTAGCGTAGGGGTAAACCCAGAGCATTTTCTGTTCGCGATCATGTGCCCGTGCGTATACTGTTCATGGTGAGCTTGTGAAGTGGCAGCCAGGAGAGATTGTGAATGTGAAATCTCATGTAACATACCTGGTATACATGGACAAACAAACGCGCTTTGTGCATGCGCATCACCTACGATAATCTTCTTTCAAGCAAGAGAAGTATCCGGAAGATTGTGTCGACGCAATTCATTTGCCCCTTGCCAGTGATATTATGAGGAAATTGCCCATTGCAACCAGCAGTGTCCTCACCGCAGCCTCCTATAGATAGCCGCAGCACTCGAGTGACATGTCACCAGGTCTGCTGATATACGACAGAGTGTGATAGTTTGGGGGGGAGGGGTTGTAATCGGATGAAGCGTGTCTGTGATGATTATCTGTCCCTTTGCTGTTCGCTGCGCAGACTGCGCAAGCGCATCCTTTTGTTAGCGCTGTTGCCTTTGAAAGCGCGGCCACCAAGCTGTGTCGTGTCAGGTGTTGTACAACCCTCAGATGGAAGAAACGGCCTTATGACTTCTGCGCGTTTCTTCCCAGCACCATTCCTTCATAAAGACGTTTCCATCATCATCATCATTATCATCCCCTCAGAACATCATCCCATTTCTGTCATGCCTTCGTCATTACATCGATTTCAAACATTCTTCGTCTTTGTATTGTAGTTAAACTGCCGTCATTCAGTCGTAATTATGCCGCCTTTGCCACGCCGCCATCGGCAGACAGTTGCTATCATGCCTCCATTATCAGACAATTGTGTTAATAGCGTCGTAGTGGTGCCTCCGTCACTGCACCTTCGTCATCCGACTCTTGTCATTCCGTCGTCGTCACGTCAGCGCCGTCATGCAGGTTTCGTGGTGTAGTCATAAACTAGTCGTCATCGCATTGTACTCAAGCTGTTGTCATGCCGTTGTCGCCACTGCATCGTCGTCATACAGTCGTCGTCATACCGTAAACGGGATGACAACGTTTGAGAGTGTCATCCCGCTTTCTAGGTCGTTCCATCGTCGTCACTGTAACTCGACATACGATTCTCCTCATGCCGTTGTAATTATACCATTGTCGTCTTGCTATCGTTGTCCCGCTACCGTTTCGCCATCATCATTCCAGTGGCGTCATACCGTCGTTATACCACCTTCGTCGACCCGTCGACGTCATTCCTTGTTCGTCATTCTATCTTAATCATCCTGTGTCCCTGAATCGTGATTATGCTGTTATCACTTCATCGTAATCATTGCGTCGCCATCATACAGACGCTACCACGCAGCCATTGTGATGCTGCCGCCGTCATGATGTCTTGCTCGTGTCCTCGTCGTCATTCCTGCTTCTTCATCCTGTTGCAGTTACCATAACGTCATCGTCGTCATACAGTCATTATACCGCCGTCATGACCACCACCCACTACTGTTATGATATAGAAGGTGAGGATGAAAAGGGCACTAGAGGGAAATAATATCGGGTTTACTCTCTCATACAAACAGGTGGGTACAGAAGTGGAGCAACAGCTTCAAGGTTTGTTTTATACGGACGACTTTGTGTTGCTAGCTAACAAGCAAAGTTATATGCAACGTCTGGCTAATATCAGTGGACAGGAAGGCGAGAATTTAGGTCTGAAATGTAGCGTTGGAAAATCAGGTGTTATGGTATTCAACGAAAATTGTGAAAAGACAGGGGCGATTCAGGGCCAGGAAATACCGCGGGTAACAGAATATAAATACCTTGGTATATGGATAAACGAAGGCAACAGATATATGGAAACACAGGAAAAAGCAACAACTGTAAAGCGGGAGAGAAATGCGGTCATAATGAAACACAGAGCGCTATGGGGATACAATAGGTACGAGATGCTCTGGGGTATGTGGAAAGATGGAATGGTTCGAGGACTTACATGTCGAAATGCGGTGGTTTGCTTGAAGTCAGGGGTACAATCAAGACTCGGTGGCAACCAAAGGTCAGTGGGACGCCTTGCATTTGGTGCTCACAGGAAGACTACAAATGAAGCTCTACAGGCTGATATGGTCTAGGGAAGTTTCGAAGTGAGGGAAGCTGACAGTAAAATTGATTTTGGAGAACGACTGAGGAATATGGAAAAAATTAAATGGGTTGGGAGAGTGTTGAAGTATTGGTACAGGAATAGCATTGATTCACAGTGGAGGAAAATAACTAGGAAGCTTACCAGCAAGTATGCGGCCTCTATCGTGAGCAACACAGCAACAAAGGGCGACAAGCGGAAAGTCCGAGAGGTTTGGATAATCTCATGGGTGGCGGCGATGGAAAAGAAACCTGCCATGAGCAGCTATTTAAGAGTAAAAAACGAAATCAAGAAAGAAACAGTTTGTGATAACTAAGGGAAGCTCTACTTTTCGAAGCGAGACCGGGATGCCTTAGAATATGCGCCTGTAACGCGAGATATAAGAAGGAAGAAGAAGCATGTGATTGCTGCGGTATAGATAGGTAAACCATGGAGCATGTTTCAATAGAATGTGAAGATTTCTTCCCAGCGCTTAATTTAGCCCCCAATGGCCTCCTTGAAGCCCTTAGGTTCAGCTAGAGCAGAGGGAAAGCAAACATGTGCGTAATAGAGATTAGCATACAACGACAGAAAGCTGAGCTAGTTGGTAAGGATTTATTATGCAAAAAAGAGGTGAGACGTGCAGGCGTACCCGACTGACACGTGGTGATACCATTTCTGAGCTTGCGCAGATGAGTTTTGTGTCTTCTTTCTTTTTTCGCCTCAGTGCTCCCTTCAGCTGATAGTCGGCATTCGTGTTGTCCACTTCTCTACTCTTGTGTCCTGTTTGCACGCCTCACCTCTTTTTTGCATAAAGAGATTAGCAAGAGGCGATTGGATGATTGGTGGAAGTAGGGAAACGAGAAAGAACGGAGGCGTACAAAAACAAAGTTCACAATAGAGGTTCAGAAACGTTGGTTACGGAACTTCATAATAATATTTGGGGTTTTACGTGCCAAAACCATTTTCTGATTATGAGGCACGCCGTAGTGGAGGACTCCGGAAATTTTGACCACCTGGGGTTCTTTAACGTGCACCTAAATCTAAGCACACGGGTGTTTTCGCATTTCGCCCCCATCGAAATGCGGCCGCCGTGGCCGGGATTCGATCCCGCGACCTCGTGCTCAGCAGCCCAACACGGTTACGGAACTTCATCGTGGGTGTTGTTTCTTCTCTTTTTTTCCTTTTTTTTTCTTTTTCTTTTGTGTTTTTCCTTTTCTTAACATGGGTAGGACATTAGGCAATAAAATAAGAGCTTAGAGGCGCAACCCTCCGCACCGTTTCAAAAGGGACGCACACCGTCCGTCCGTCCGTCCGTCCGTCCGTCCGTCCGTCCCTCCGTCCGTCCGTCCGTCCATCCATCCATCCATCCATCCATACATACATACATACATACATACATACATACATACATACATACATACATACATACATACATACATACATACATACATACATACATACATACATACATACATACATACATACATACATACATACATACATACATACATACATACATACATACATACATACATACATACATACATACATACATACATACATACATACATACATACATACATACATACGCGGAAGCGGCGTGTGCGGGACACAAAAAAGAACAAGACCCAGAGAGCTCGTCTTCGCGTATAGCGTTCGCCGCAAGCGTTTCCCAGTAAAGGTTACGGTTGCATAATCTGAAGTTGCCGGGAAATGACAACTGTGTAGCCGGCTACATATAGCGCCAGGCGTCGTGGCGCTGGCAGTCGGTGCGGTAATCGGTGCGATGCCTCAACATATGGCGAAATGAAAACACGTATATAGATGCGCTCAAATTTCGCTTTACAGAGTAGCATAATCGTCGGTGATATTTTTTTTTGGAGCACTGTGAATAAGTCTGCAAAGGTGTCTAACCAGGAGCGGTCAGGAGTGAGCGAGCTGGTAAGCGTGCGTGTTGTCGGACCTTAAGTTTCGCGTGGTTCGAGGCTATTGAAGTGTCCAAAACTAGTCGAAATTGGTGAGACCCGCTGGGCTGGTTAAAATTTGGTTCCTACGCGGGAGGCCGCATCTGAGCGTGAGCAGACGAAAGTCGGCTTGTTCTGGCCGTACTTACTTATTATCGAAATTTGGATGCACATTCTCACTTATTTCAGCCTCTGTAATAAACTTCGTCCATAGATATTCACAGTCACACTAGAAAGGAGCGCACTGATCCAAGCACCCTTTTTAATTGAAGTAAGCTGTTGGCCAATAGCAGCCGCGTATGAGAGTCCTCTATACTACGAGTTAAGGCGTCCAGAAAAGCGTGAGGAGCAGGCTTCTGTTGAAAAGAGAGCGTTTCAGAGAAAATTGACTTTGCGTGCCGCTTGAGAGCTCCATGCGCCGCGCACGACTGTAAAACTTGGCCGAGATGTTCGCAGCAGCGTACACTATACGCAGACTACGTTTTTTCACCAAGCCCCAAGGTGATTCGGGACCCCCTTAAAGGCTCTAATGATGATTGTGCAATAACGACCTGTGGAATATTTGAACCAGGCCGGAAATCTAAGATACGTAGATTGGATGGCAAACACGAACTGGGATCCTGTCGTGGGATATACCGAAGTTCTTTTTCTGCATATTAAGTAGTCTAAACATCATTTCCGAGGAATAAAGACCAGTGATCCAGATGCAGTGCTGCATTGCTACAAATTTTGAGCCGTAGAAGTTTAGCGCGTCACGCTAATGACGGGACGCACTTAGCACGGAGTGCATTCTCTTGCTTCATTTCTTTTCATCCACATCATGTTATACATCTACTGCTCGCCATAGATCACCAACAAGCCTAAATTGAGAGAATATATGAATGAGCATGTTATTTAACAGCAAGAAGACAGCTGAGCTTTTTGTTGAACAAGAGCACAGACACAAGTGTACGTTGAAAAACATTTCAGTTCGTTTGCGAGTACATTTTGCCCTCGTTTTCGTTTCCTCCACATTGGCTATAGCAAGCGATGTATCCGAGGTCAATTCTGGTTAACCTCACTACCAAAAGATGGAAGGTAAGAGAAAGGTAAATGTGACATATCCATGCTGTTTTCTCTCTTTAATTAGCTTCCGCGTTTGTAAAAGAACACTAAGACCAATCGATTAATTATTATATCTACGGTATGGTAACACAAAATTGGACCTAAGTGGGAATGAGCGTGGACACAGAAAAAGAAGGGCTCAAAGTGGCCTGGTTTTCTTCTATGCCATCAGCTGAATTACAAACTATATTATGGTAAGTTAACGTTAACTCACCAGAATGAATCCAGACTGGAGCATCGCATCATCTCTGACATCATTTGACAAAGACTGACTGAATGCTTCACCTAGCTGCCAGCAGGGGCGTAACCAGGAGGGGGATATGGGGCTTCAGCCCCTCCCTCCCCCACCGAAATGTTTTCGTGTTGTCATGCACCACCTGCCAAGACAACCCACGGCACCGAAAATCATTATTTATTTTGTCTACAGTGCCTTTTTCATACACGAAAAGACATTTCGGCGCGAACATTGAGAATTCGGGCTGAATTTGGTGGTAACGACCATGCACCTGGAGTCGCATAACGCAGGAGCCCCATCCTAGCACAAAGTTTCGAGGGCGTTTTGATAGCGAGCGGGTTCGTCGCGGGATCTCGCGGAGGCCGTGGTATCTACGGAGCGCATGGATTTCAATTCTGAAGCTTTATGGGTATAAAGTTCTCATAAACTTTTGATGCGAAAGGTGCATTGACATTTCCAGAGTCATGGTTTAGATTTTCAATTCCGGAACTTTGTGGGTTCAATGTAAAAAACATTTGACGCCATTAACTTTTCTAAAATCGTACATCGGACCATACAACGAGACAAGCCAAATCAACACACTATCAGACAAGTTGACAAAGCACGCAGCGAGGGCCAATGAGACGAAGCGTTGTGGTGGTTCATTTCTGCCGTCATGTCGCAGAAAATAATATCAACATTTTTTTTTCACCTGTGCCAAAGCAACCATGTCAAGACACTAAAGTCAGCAAAGGTAACATTCTTATTTGTTTTTCTACTTTGACTTTTATTCGCGAGGACACTTGAGGCTCTTCAATTTTTTTTTCTCGTTACCCGCGGGCTGCCGGAGCCCTCCAGAGGGCATGCGATCTATCCTCAGAGGTGTGAGGATAGATCTTCTTTAAGGCTCCTATACACAGGGTTCAACATGGACGCTCCAAAAGTTTAGCAGCATGGTGTCGTGAGGTTTTTGACAGCTGAAGGTGTTTCCCAGAAAGAAATTAGTCGCCGTATGGCTGCGGTGCACGTTGAACATTGCATTTCATTGGCCATTGTGAAGCATTGGAGCAAACGGTTCAAAGAAGGACGCGACAGTTGCAAATACGGTCC
This sequence comes from Dermacentor variabilis, assembly GCF_050947875.1. Taxonomy (NCBI): domain Eukaryota; kingdom Metazoa; phylum Arthropoda; class Arachnida; order Ixodida; family Ixodidae; genus Dermacentor; species Dermacentor variabilis. Next base: position 1,226,423 of record NC_134570.1, read on the forward strand.
AAGACCGGGCCAAAGCCACCATGCAACACCCCCAACACAATTGCAAAGGTTCAGGAGCTGATTAGACAAGAACGGAGGATAAGCGTCGATGAACTCGCAGAGGGTGTGAACATCAGTCGCGGTCAGTTCACGCCATAATTCATGAACATGGTTATCGGCTCTTGTGTGCGCAATGGACGCCTAAGGTTTTGAACCACGGCCCGGAGACGGAGAGGTTCGGCACTGCCTTGACTCATCTGATACGGTATCACAATGAGGGTGACGACTTCTTGTCTGCAATTGTGACAGGGGACGAATCATGGTGCCTACGAGTCTGAAACACAACGGCAAAGCTTACAGTGGAAATATTCGAATTCACTAACCCTAAAGAAAGCAAAGGCCGTCATTTCCGGCGGAAAGCTTTCGTTGATTTTTTTTATTGTCAGGGGCCATTACTGATCTAATTTGCTAAACCTGGAGAGACTATCAACCGTTTCCGATATTGTGAAACGCCAGATCGGTTGCGTGTCTTATTCAAGAACAAACGACGTGGAAAATTTACGAATGGGGTCATCTTGCTTCACGACAATGCCCGTCCCCACATGGTTGATCTGGTTAACACAAAAGTGGCAAAGTTCAAGTGGGAAACGCTGCAACATCCGCCATACAGCCGAGACCTGTCACCTTGCGACTTGCACCTACTGGGGCAACTGAACAAACAGCTCAAGGGAAGCAGATTCGTGACGGAAGATGACGTAAAAGCGTCAATTTACAGACATTTTGAAGCAGCAACCGAAGTACTTTTATCGAACGGGAATCGCGCGACTCGTTAGTCAGTGGCACAAATGTCTAAATACTCATGGAGACTTCTTTTAAATGAAGTACCCACTGTGTCATATATTCACACTGGCTCAATTTCATTTGACTCAACCTCATTTATTTTGCAGAACTCCTGGTTTTTACATGTGCTTCCTGTTGCGACTATAATTTCGCTGCAATTAGTCGCAATACACGGCCGGTGACAGCTGCTCTTGTGCCATACATTGGAACAAACGACAACATTGCGCAGAAATGTAAACAAGGTTGTTGAATGGCAAAGTTTCATTAAAATATGTGTCCTCAACTTGTTCATTTTATGGCCTTTACATTTTTCATATCAGCAGCATGCACTGCTTTGTTAGTTTCGAACTGATATAGTTCTAAAGTTCGTGCGTTATTTTTTTACTTATTAAATAGACAAAAAATAGAAGCAGTGATATCAGTTATTTCGGCCACAATTTTCTGGACATACAAATATATTCTTTTACTAAAGAATACATATTTTACTTGTCTTGACAGTGCGTAGCGTTCAAGAATTCGTTTACAGCACCTTTGGCAATGACAATGCAGTTATTATTCATGTAATTGATCCCTCGACAAGTTCTATAAGGAGGAGGCCGAGCTGCAACGTAAGGCTCCCCGCCCCCTCCCACCCTCCCCCCGAACGAAATTTCTGGCTACGCCACTAGCTGCCATGCTCACATTCCGCACGAGGATGGCTATCCCAGAAAGAAGACATCTCCATGGAGGACTCCTGTAGAGTTCGTCTAATATTTGTTCTTATGGGTAACATGAAATCCTCGCTGTATACCTGGGCCGAACCTTTAGATGCTTGTGTTTTAATGAAAACGTTAAAGCTGCCGGTAGCTGCAGCGTAGGTTATTGGGTTAAGCTTGATGAAACGATGGTTACACAAATATAAATCTTTATTCGTTTGCATGCTGTAATACTCTGAGTGCCCCAGTTTAATGGGGCCCAATAAGAGAGGTGTGCGTTCCCGCGCGATCTAACAAATTTCCTTGTATCTAAAATTTCACTTCAAGGCTTTCACTCTATGATTATCTGTAAAACAAACACTCATGCAGACCAAATAAGGTTAAACACAGCTTTGGGCAACGTCATAAGGTGGTGCAATACATGGCAAATGGCAATCAATATGGAAAAAACTGTAGTGATGTCTGTCACAAATAAGAAAACAAAACTTAATTTCCCTTACGGTACTGGCAACGGCGTTCTCAGAACAGTAACTGAGAAGAAATGCCTTGGTGTGATTATTTCTGATAATCTTAGCTCTAAAACCCAAGTACAAAACATTACCAAAAAAGCAATGAACAGTTTATACTTCCTTAAGCGCACCTTGCGCTTTGCGACTTCAGATACCAAGTTACTCGCATATAAAGTCCTTATCCGTCCAATCTTAGAATATGCAAACGTCGTCTGGTTTCCATATATGCAAACAGATGTACACATGCTCGAATCAGTTCAACTAAAAGCTGTTCGTTTTATCTACCATAGATACCGGCGCACTGATTCTCCCACAGAGCTGCTTCCCTACGCAAGCCTAGACACCTTATCAAGCCGCGTCACGCTCCATAGACTCAAGTTTCTTTATCAATTAATTCATAACGCATTTAACATGGATCCTGCTACTTACATTAGTTTTAAACGTTCTAGAGAAACACGTCACAAGCATGACTTTACGATTAATGAATACTCTTGTGCTAACAAAACATATTACTTGTCCTTCTTCCCTCGAGCCATAAGAGAATGGAACGGCCTAGATAAATCTATAACTGCGCAGGATTTCTTGAAAAAGTTCGCTTAGCTCGCAGCCTCGTCAGTCTTGTCAACAACCCAGACCTGATGATCATGTTCAGACTGTATTGATCTTGTGTTGTTGCCCACTCGGTGTGTAACTGGCGTATTACTGTACTGTACTGTATACTGTATTCCTGTATCTTGCTGATAAATCCATTCCTGTAACAGTCCCAGTGGGACTAACAGTATGTTAAATAAAAAGAATTCATTTCTGTCTTGTCCTGTCCCTGTCACAGCGTTTTCAGATCCCATTGCCACGCGCCAGCGGGCTACAATTCGGCAGAGCGCCGGGCTCCTTCGCCTTCACCATATCTTTTAGTAGGCGCACGCGCACAGTTTTTCCAACGGCATGTTTCAGCGATTCGGCGATATCGTCCACATGGCCATTTTTGTTTGCTGGCGTAGTATGTTCTTCACAGTGAGGCATCAGCGTTATGAAATCAGAGACATCAGAGATCCTATCGGATGTAATCATTTTACCGTATCACGTGGAGACTGTCAGTAGGACACGCCGGCTCGAAGCACGGCGACCTTGTGCTTCTCTCGCTTGAGGCACTTGCCCCACCAGGAACGCAGTTCGCAGACATGGCGGTACTTGAAGACGAAACACTTAGTCTGCACCACGTTGAAGTACAGCTTGCCCACCATATGCGAAGCCCCGTTGTTGGTCATCTTCAAGCAGCTCCGGAACCTGACAAGGAGGAGAGATCAATGCATGCACAGGTCAGCTGCAAAATCGACTCATAAACAAAAACCTGCGCAAGTGCTAAATTGTGTACTTGGGTGAGGTATACGCATACGAAATTTATTTTATAATCATTGATAAATGCGTTCCGTGGTAAATATGACCTAGGCAAATGTATGCCAATCAAAGGAACTCGTAAATCAAGGGCAGCAAAGTTCTATAAGGGCGTTCTCACACCCTTGGAACGAAAAACAGTGCTCCTCGGAGAACAAGTCTCGACGCCATCATCGCAGATACCGCGACAATGGGCTGAGGTTAGCAGCAGGTGGAATCACCGGCAGACATGTGGATGCCGAAGCCAGCGTTGATGAGACACCGTTGGTGCGGGGACACAATCGCTCAAGTGCTTGTCACGAGGCCGCAACTATGCCCGTTTGACGTTCCCCGATTTAGGTTCCTCTTAGTTGACCTCTAAATTGGAGCCGGTGAAACGTGACCTGAGGGACGATGAGGCTTTCTGAATTTATGGTACCGCAATACAAGCTGATATTCGATACTCCGACACAAGTTGCGTTACTCGGTGCGGCGAGCGACGGTGCACGCAGGCGCGCACCGTCGCTCGCCGGCACGACTGCAAAGCTGCCGCTTGCAGCCGCTTACATATGCATATATAAGGAGTAGCCGGTGACAATTACAGGCGTCAACATGTCCTAACCATCACATAGTTTAAGAAGACCCAGTTTCGCCCCGAAGGTGAGGCATCGATAACGATAGCAAATTAGTGGGCAGCTATACTGAGTAAGGATGGTATGTTTATCGGCCGTATCAATTTCTATACGTAGCTGTACTGACTAAATTAACAAGCTTGGTGTCACCCATGCACAAGGAAACTGAACACATCTCACTCGATGATCGCGGCAACTCGGTGTCAAAACACTGAATTGAGGAAGTGCGGCAGCTCCAGCGAGCAAATTTAACTTCGCGCTGCGTCTCACATCTACGCGAACTATAGGCTGCAAAACAGAGCCCCCGGCGGTCTCTGTACCCGTCGCAGATAGCGTTCAAGATACAGCGGCCCGGGCGGGATCGAGCAGTCGCCCGGGCTGACCGAAGTACAATGCAACCCCTCCAGACCTCCGGAGCGTTGCGCGCGACGGAACACGGCGCGCTTCCTGCCCGCTTCCCTCCCGTGCAAGCTCGAGACTGAGTCGCGACCTTTCCCTTGCGCACACAGCATAGGGCGCGCGGCGACGATTTCATCGCCATTGGACTTTACACGGAACCTCACGGTGACGCCGACGGTAGAAATGCGCCGAGAGTGTCCATATAATTGCTGTCGTAATAAAAGAAAATGCGCTACCACTGACTGCAGGAAATAAAGGTAGACCAAAATTAGTTATTGGCAATTAAGCATTTTATATGCGAATCATTATCTACCTCATGCTAGGCACATAGCGATATAGGCATATAGTTAATATCGCCTTTTTGTAAGCACTTTAATCAACGATAACAGTTTCGCCCGAAGGCGAACTATTGAAGGCGACAGCAAATGTTTATCGTTTGAAGTTTATTGAATACTTAGTGCAGAGACAAAAATATTAATATTGTGGCAGGGGACCTTCTATACAGTAAAAAAAAAAACATCAATACTACTTGACAAAAAAGCAGCAACTTATAAAAATACAAAAATGCAAATACAAGTGCGAACAAATAATGAGGCAAAAGAATAACACAATGGAAAATACAAAACGATAGGGATAAGGCTGAAGCTTAAGTAGGAAACGAAGCAAACAGTATTGAAAACGACAGAGTTGAAGTTGTGTTTTAAAAGACATATTCAATAAACGCTGCTAAAGGTTAAACGTGAAATTGCGAAGCTGATGTTTGAATGACAATATAGAAAAGTCACACTTAATGTTAAAAGGCAAATAATTCCAAAGTCTGAATAAAACAACTGCTACTCTTTGTGAACCATAATTAGTTCGTACCTTAAGGAGTATAAAATTGTTATTGGAGAAAAAGCGCGTAATATTTGGATTAGTAAGGTGTCGGATAAGAACAAATTTGAGAAAGTTATGGTCTTTAACTGTTTGATAAGCAAATGTGCAGACATTAAATTTAATTCGATTGTCAATATTCAGTATGTGCTGTTCCCGGTACAGATCAGTAGCATGTAAACGTCGGTTGCTCCAGGTGAGAATGCGAATGGCTTGATTCTGTACATGCTGGAGGGAAGAAAGGTGGCACTTGTATGTTTGACCCCAAGAAGCTGTACAATAAGTTAGGGTACTGTGAATGATTGCATATTATAAAGTGACCAAAGAATTCAAGTCAAAGTAACAGTTAGCTTTTAGTAATACCCTAATACCATAGGAAGCTCGTTAATATACAAATTAAATTTTAAGTGGGAATCAAGCTTGATATGAAGGAAGGAACAGTGATCTGATAGATGAATAGGATATGTGTTTATAAAGAGGGGCATAACTTGCGTGTTATTTATCGACCTGGAATAGAAAATTAAGAACTTACTTTTCGAGGGACTTATCGAAAGCTTACTTTTAGCACACCATGCACTAACGCTAATAAGTTCTGCATTAAAGGTTGTTGCAATGTTGCTTAGAAAATTACTCGAACATAAGACAGTCGTATCGTCAGCTTATAAGATGCATTCTGATAATGTGGTTAGACACTGTGGAAGGTCATTAGTGTACAGTAGAAAAAAAAGTGGGCCCTGAATTGAGCCTTGCGGAACGCCGATGTTAACTACTTTTTTAGTGGAATAGGTGCCGGAGATGGATATTAATTGGTCACGATCAGATCATTGCCTACGGAAAAGTCACTGAGCATGTGTTGGTGGGTTAGTTGGTTAAGCATGATTACAAAGACGGCGCCGAATACAACAACGCACGCCGTCTTTGTAAACTACGGAAAAGATTGAGATGCAAGATGCAAGTTCAAAAATAAGATTGTCATGATTAAGTGTATCAAAAGCTTTGGTAAACTCTAAAAAGAGCAGCACCAATGAAGTCACCACTCTCAATTGCTAGTTTGCATTTTTAGTGAAGTAAATGAGGGCTAGGTTAGTCGAATACACTTGTCTAAACCCAAATTGTCTCGGATGAAATAGGTTAAATCTCGTTACGTAGTTAGACAGGCGAACATGTATTAGTTTTTCAATTAATTTGCTAAGAAAAGGGAGAATGGATATCGGCCTACAATTAGAGATCCAGCATCTGTCCCCTTTTTTAAATACCGGGATAACCTTACTCATCTTTAACTCACGGGTAAATTCACCGGTTTCAATATTTAGATTCATTATGTAGGTGAGCACATCCGCAATATCATCAGCAATCATTTTCACGTGGTTAGCAGAAATGTTATCGATACCTGCGCTAGACGACTTTATCTTAGTAATTGTTCTTCTTACCTCATCAGGACAAAAAAGGAGTGACCACAATGATCAAGTTCGTTATGAGTACTGGCTGGAACGGGTATGGGAGAGGAGTAGTAGTGACTAAATGCATTAGCGATATCTAATGGGTTAGATATTACTGATCCTTCATGATGAATGTTGGCTATAGGCGGATTAATGGTTTTATTGAAAAAGGAATTGATCAAGCGCCATTGTTTTTTATATCTGAACCAGTACAATTAATTTCGTTTTGATTATAGCGCTTTTGCGCATCCTTAATCAGAGCGTTCAGTGTGTTACAATATTGCTGTAATGATCAAGTAGACGCACATCAAATGGCTGTCTTTCTGTTTTTTTTTATGCCAGTTATCTTTCTTACGCAAGCTATTAAGTAATCCCTTGTTTAACCGTGGGTTTATACGGGAAGAATAACGTTTACGGCACTGTACACATGTTGTCGATGAAGATACGCAATTGGATATTGTAGAGATGAAAGCGGGTGTATGCTGATTCAACACTATTCATTGAAGTGACACAAGACCAATCAGAATTAGGTACCATTTCTATGAATTTGTCGCGATCAAACTTATTCTTAACAAAGCCTACACTATTAGTGCGAGGACTGTTCTCAAAGGAAAGTGCAACTGGGGAATGATCTGTAAAATTGCTTTGAAGAATGAATGCGGAGGGAGGATGAAGAAGATTCGAAAGTGCATGGTTAATAATTGTTCCCAAACTATTATTAGTGCAACGGTTGGGAAGGGAGAGTAGAGATTCAAGACCATAACCTTGGAAACAGCTGACATACTGAGTTAGATAAGATGAGGAAGCATCAAGTGAATTAATGTTAATGTCACCCAAGATGATAACGGACTTTTTTCCTTTGTAAGATTGTCAAGAATAGTGTCACGTGCTTCACAAAAAGCAGGAATTGGCAAATGTGGTGATCGATAAATGGTAGCAAAGATAATATTACTATCAATGCCTATTACAGAATAGTCAACCTCAATCCACACCGACTCACAATCACAGATATTTAAGTGGAGATCAAGCCTACGCTTGTATCTAATGTCGGACCGAATAAACATAGCTGATCACCAATATTGTGATGAAATCCGATTGCAATATTCTGAATTGTATGATGGAAAACCATCAAGATTTTTATCGAAATCACTCAGCCATGTCTCAGAAAGACATATAATTGAGGAAGAATGAAGACAAGAAGACAATAGACTTTGATAATCACGAAAATGTTTGCGAAGACTACGTGAATTGAAATGAATGGCTGAATGATAGTTATCAGAAAAATAGGATTGAGTATTCTTAACGGAAATGAACATGAAATCAGATCAGAATAAGAGAAATCGCGGGGAGAAAAAGAGAGATAGATTAGTCAGTTTAATTGAATATCGCAAGGTCCGAGTCACTCCTTATGCGAAAAACTTTGGTATCAGTAGATTGTCTCGCCTTCGTGACGCAGTCATCGGTCCACAAAAAAGCCATCTTTTTTCCTTTCTTCAGTTGCAAGGCCTTGCTGAATAATTGCTTGTTCTGTGGAGTGAGGTGGTCATTTACGAAAACACCTTTGCCTCGTGCTTTGCTGAATGCAATGTCACTAGTGCTGAGGCGTGCCTTTCGGGCTTTGCCAATGAACTCAGTTTTGAAGGCTCGGGAGTGAAATCGTACAAGCAAGTGCTTTGTCTCAGAAGCAGACGACCCGCCGTGGTTGCTCAGTGGCTATGGTGTTAGGCTGCTGAGCACGAGGTCGCGGGATCGAATCCCGGCCACGGCGACCGCATTTCGATGGAGGCGAAATGCGAAAACACTTGTGTACTTAGATTTAGGTGCACGTTAAAGAACTCCAGGTGGTCAAAATTTCCGGAGTCCTCCACTACGGCGTGCCTCATAATCAGAAAGTGGTTTTGGCACGTAAAACCCCATAATTTAATTTTTTTAGAAGCAGACGGAACACGATGAATGGCATCAATATCTTTAACAGAAATAGGGCATCCTGTTCTAGAGGCAATAGTTTCAAGAAATGTCATGCAGTCTTCACCCTGGGTAACCGGAACGCCATTGATTTCCAGGTTGTTTTTTCGTGAGTACTGTTCCATATCATCAGTTCGTCTTTCCAAAGACTCGTTATGCGCAATCAGGAATTTGTTCATTGCAGTTAGTTCTTCCTTTTCAGATTTGAGGGATCCAACAGTCCTGTTCCGAAAATCAAGACTGCTTGTTGGTCCCTCTATCTCGTCCTTTAGACCTTTAATGATCAAGGAAGGCTAGGAATTTAGCTTGGATACTACAGTTGTCGTTGTGTTGTCAATCAAGTTATCAAGTTTGTCTTCAAAGGTATTTTCTAGCTCTTCCACGCGTTTGTGTAGTTGGGCGACAGTTTTCCTGGCTAAATGACAACACCTGTAGCAGCAGCAGCAGTGGCACTAAATTATAAACTAAATGAATACAAATATATAGACAGAGAAAATGTGCGCGAACCTGTGAAGCCGAAACGAAAGAGTCAAGCATGCACACACTGCTACACTGCCACTGCTGCTGCTGCTGAAGTTAGTTGAGTGGTCAGTAGGACGTTTATATAGCCAAGCTGCTGGCGACCAGGCGCAGGCGCACACCCGAGGGCCGCAGTGAGCTGTGAGAATCACGCTGGGAGCCCGATGACGCACGCTGCTGGCGATTGGGCCAGTTAATTGCACGTGCAGGTTCGCGAGTAGGTGCTCAAGATTTGTTTAGGCAGGCCGACAGCGTAAACCTGTGAAGCCGAGACGAAAGAGTCAAGCATACACACACTGCTACACCGCCACTGTTGCTGCTGCTGATTGAAGGAAGGCTCTGTGAAATTTATTGTGAAGCGCAAGAGAACATGTTAACAGGGAAAAATTAACACGAAAGAATATTTAAAAAAACACTGCCCACTCTCACTGGCACTTACATAATATCACCGTAGGCAACGCTGTTCGAACATTATTCATAGGCGAATCGTAAACACACATACACGCACGCGCCCGCGCATGCACACACACACACACGCGCACGCACACGCACACACACACACACACACACACACACACACACACACACACACACACACACACACACACACACATACAAATGGCGGTGTGCGGAGGTGGTATACCTGTTGCATATGGAATTTCACTCTGAGAATTGGAAGGAACCGACGATGGATGGCTATACAGGTAAGTGATTTAAGTGTCCTTTCGTTAGTGCACGCAACGCGTGCGAAATGCACCGCGATGGCCGGTGGCAGGCTTAATTGTGTTGTGTGAACTCGCTCTGTAACGACATTCCTGCTTGACCATGAGGATTGATAAAGCCGCGACATTGCTAGTCTGTGATAAAGGGTGTAGCATTTGTTCTACTGATTGTATATATAGTACATTGAGACGCGTAGGCGATATTAGCGTCGATGACGTCTCTAGCAGCTCTCTTGTCGGCTCTATGTGGCAGCTGGTTTACTGACGTTGGCATTCCTGGTTGCACTGTGTTGTACTGTGTTCTTGGCGTTCCACAACAAAGTGAAGTCAGCGTTCTCCTTAGCAATCTCTCTCGACGCGGTGTAACGCTAGGTCAGCCGTATTCGGCGGCGCATTGAATCAGAGTGAAATTCTTAGCCATTATTATTTTTCCTTAATCTTATCACGCAGTCTCCTGGCTGGGCGTGCATAATCGCTGTGTTCATACCCGGAATTGAAAGATTGCTTATTCGGAATGTAATGTTTGCTTGTGTACGAAGACCTCATAGAGCATGTTTGGATGCGTATGCCTCTACATTACAATGAAAGGACGGTGTAGCGTGCTTGCTGCCGTAACCTCGTGGCGTCTGTAGAGTTAGGTAACACTGGCGTCACACGGTGTCCATTACTTTGGGATCGAGCCCGAGCAATCGTGCTCGATCGCAATTTAAAGTATATGCGTGATACCCATTAAGGGTCGCTGCAGAATTGGATTATTTTGGTTCCTGGCAATCTGCATAAGATGTTTCTCGTTTTTTGTGTTTTTTTTATCTTCTGACAGCTACGAGGCTGACGATCAACTTTCTGACGCAAAAAATCGGCATATCAAGTATTCTGGGAGTGGATTTCTACATATATTCTGCCCATATGCGGCCGTAATTGTAAAGCAAATACACGTGATAAGTAATTTTTACATAACCTTGACGCAGAAGACCAGTGGACAAACGTGTGTAATGGACATTCCAAAGATGAAAATGTACCAAACAAGTGTAACAACAAATCAAACGATGTATCAACACTGGTGTCGAAGGCCGCTTCTAATGCTGACTGTCTCTAGTAGCGTAGACTAATTTTCAGCTTATACCCCCATTGCTACAATAATTAATCTAAAATGCATGTTGCGGCTAATGTGGAGAAAAATGCCTGCTGTTCTGCCTAATAGAGCTTTGTGAAGTCTTTTCTTTAAATGAGTTGACCGATGCCACTAACATACCAAATGATACCGCAGCAATCAGTAACTGGGTGACAGGCTTATGTGCAAGGGTGTAATTGTATAGGGAAGTGTTTTTGCTTCACTGTAGACGACCGGTCTGAAAATAACCAATATTAGTGTTTCAATTGCAGTTATTGCACCAGTGAAAGATGTCCGTGTGCCAGTTTGCGCTCAGTTTCCCAGCCATCGGGGCCTGTCTGCATTACCAGTGCAACAGCCGTCTGTCGAATAGTGTTCTTTGTTCTTGTAAACTGTGCCATTCTATCGTATGTTGGTCGTGCATATGCAGTCTTAATGGACAATGACGGCAAATGTTGGTGGAATGACGACGCCTAGGCATGTACAGTAATTTTTGCACATGTATCCAAAAGATAAGTGATGATTTGTTTTCCTGTGGCAAGAAATTATTCCAGCGTGAGCGCGTGACTTGAAAAAGGTATTTTTTCATACCTGACTTGGAGGACATATGAGTGGTGTTTGAAAAGCACAATAAAATGAAATCGAGGGTTCGACGGAAGCCCGTCTGGTCGGGATGAAGCATTGAAGAAATAAAACGAAGGACACCGACCAACAGAAGTGCTAAAAAATGAATGAATCTAAAAGACGTTTCGGCTTCGCTACGTCTTTTAGATTCATTCATTTTTTAGCACTTCTGTTGGTCGGTGTCCTTCGTTTTATTTCTTCAATGAAAAGCACAATAGTGAGGGTATTCAAGATTTCAGTCAACAGATAAAACTGTTTGTCTAGTGTTGCCTTAATAAGTATGCAAAAGCGCTGCATATTGATCGCTAGAACTCTCACTCATTGGCTCCATGGTAACTAAGTTTAGCCACTAGTAAGCTCACGGTGAGCTAGTGTTGAGCTAAATATAATAGGTGAATATGCGCCGACGTAATTACCTCACTGCGACATTGGAAGGCAACGTAACAATGTAAAGTTACAGCCTGAGCTCGCAGCTGTGTCGCATGGTCAGGTGACCAATATATATCAATATTTAAAAGGAAATGAACAGTGCTACTATCAGTACGAAATGATTGCGACACACACAGCAACATATTCGCTTCGCCCTGTCTGTAGCCTTGTTCGATTTCCTTCGAACATGCAACAAGCAGCCCAATTCAGAACATTCCTGCAGTTGATCTGAATACTTCAATTTTCCAAGAAGAATAAGTGATAAAACGCTAGCATACTGGGAGCCATTCTGCAAGTTGTGTATGCTTTGAAAATGTGTCACGAGGATACTTAATTGTAAAAATTTGGTGTACAACTGCACAAAGCAGCATCAATAGCTATGTTGCTCTACCATGTTGTTTCAAGGGTCTGCGCATGTTTCGTAAGATAATCCTTGAGTCGTCGTCCTGTTTGTCCTACATAATTGCTGCTGCAGGACAGTGGGATGCGGTAAACAGCACCAACCGTACTTCCTATGAACTCCAGCACATAATTCTTGATGCAAACTTCACTTCAATTTAGCGTTAACACCTTACGTTTTCTTTTGTTCCTGTGGGGGCCTCTAATGGTCGCTCGCACTTGGTGCCCCAGTTTGTCTCTATATAGACGTGCTCGGTTTCGTGGGCATCACTTTTGGCAGCCACTTTTGCGGGCCTTTCCGACCATGTGGCTATCAACTTTATACACGTAGAACGACGTAATCACGTATGCTGGTCTACGTTCATGCCAAATCGCGGCCGAGAAAGGCCACAGCCATAATTTTCCCACGCCTGCAGCAGGACAGGACGGAACGGGGAGTACCAATCACGGTGCGTGTAAAGAAGGAATCCATGTCGCTGTGCGTACTGTAGGAGCCAATGCTTACTTCGAAAGGCTTCTTCTCAATGCAACTGACCACGCCCTCGCGTACGAGAAGCGCAACACGGCGGCCACGCCCAAATGCGAAAGCAGCGAAACCACATTCTGCAACCAATCACTTCAGTATAGCTTACGCAAACACCTAGGCTATCGAGCAAGAAGAGAAATCCTGAACGAGACGATTTTTATTACTTATTATTACTTATTGTTACTTATTAATTAAGACTAAGAGCGGCGTTGGTGGCACGGGAGAGGCAAAAATGCTAAACCCTGTCTTGCTGTTTGCACAAGTGCTGCTGCTGTTTCGTTCGGCTACAGAACAGGACGATCACTGTTTTACCCCGTCGGAATCTGCTGCTTGGTGTTTAGACGTGCGCAAGCTTAATCAAATCTACGGATCTACGGAACGACCAATTTTCGCCGCAAGTGCATGGACAGCGAAGGCCCTAAGATCATGGGCTTCAACCGAGGGCATTTCTTCGAGCCAGTACGCTTTCTGTGCCGTCAGTGGCCTTGGCGGCACCGGAGAGACAAGAATGCTAAACCCTGTCTTGCTGTTTGCACAGCTTGGTGCTAAACGTTACTCTGACTCTATTCGAGAAGAATATCGTTGTTTTTTTATTCTGCCGAGCCCACAGGCAATCAGTGTACTTGCTGCCAACTGCTGGGAGGTCACTATATTGTTACTTGCTTGTAGTGGAGATGTGGAAACAAACCTTGGCCCTCAAACGCAGGAACTACTCATGAAGCTGATAGAAAGGCAAAGGGAAATCATAGCAGCGATAACGGAAATGAAACAAAAAGTCTTTAGTGCCGAAATGGCTTTGCCCAGATACATTCCCTGGTAGAAACGGTCGAGGAAAGTGGCGCAGTATTAACTCTGCGATCAACAGTCGCAAAACTGATAAAGAAGGCTGACGAAATAGAGAACCACAGCAGCAGTAATACCTTTTCAACAAAAATCGAGAAAATGGCTGACAGATGGAATAGCACACTGTGCTATAAAGGTAATAAACAGGGATAAGGTGCCTCAGAAAGGCTGGCCAACGTTTCGATAGGAGGACCTATCTTCGTCAACGGCGGCCTCGTCAGCCTCGTGGTAGACATTTCAAAAGCGTTAAGTAAAACAGGAATAGGCGTCGTCAGCAAGGGCCTAAACTTTTGTCCCCTGAACAACACAATAAATGAATTCGAGCATCACAACGACCTCTCAGAATTTTCGCGACGAATGCGGATCATACAATTTTTCGCAGAAAACAACACACCAGACACCGGGACGACACCACTTAGAGCCCAATCCACTTGGACTCCCGAACCATAACAAGTCATAGAAATTGACATATACCTTAAAACTCTCAGTAAATAAATTATAAGCCATTCCAAGGCATCTAAGCGAACTAAATATATAACTGCCTCGGATAGTTGTATCATTTCAAATCTTAGTTGCCGGAATGACATTGTTATTAAGGAAGCAGATAAGGGTGGAAATATAGTTATTTGGCCAGCAAAAAATACAAGCACGAGGCTTACAGACAACTAAACAACCGTCAGCTAGATAACGATCCGACATTATCCTACGCAGTGACAATCACGAACAGGCTGAAATCAATTTTGGCTGAAGAATTGATAACACCGTCAGAATAAAAATTTCTTAACCCAAGCAACGAACCTGCCGGAGGCTTCTACGTGCTTTAAAAAATTCATACATTTCCATCCGCTGAACTACACATCGCTATTATCCCAGGTCGCCCGATTGTATCAAACAACACCACCCCGACAAAGAGCATCTCCACATTCCTTAACCACTTCCTTCGCGACTTGCCAAAAGGACTTCCGTCATTCGTACAAGATACACCCCACCTACTCAGAATTATGGAGGAACTTAATGCTGTTACGCGAAGGACGAGTCAGTAAGGCGAGCAACTATTTATAGGTTATATTTACAACTGTTGCAAAGCTAACCGGTTAGATTCACAGCGCGAACCCAGTTCCTTCTTCCTCCTTTCTTCTGGGGGGGATGGCGCTCATACGCCTCGTTGAAACAAATACACACGCGTGTAGCATAATCTCCTGGCGGCAGATGCAATGTCCCGGAGCGTCTAAACGTCATCACTGGGAGGGTGATTACCGCTTCAGTCGTGTAACGTGCATGATATCGCTGGACTGGGAAGCAGATGGGGCCTCAGGGGCGATCTCATAGGTGACGGGAGTCACAGCACGAAGCACTCGGTATGGGCCTGTGTAACGAGACAGCAGTTTTTTGGACAGGCCGACCTGACGCAACGGAGACCACAGAAGCACCAAAGAACCAGGCGGGAACTACACGTCTCGGTGTCGCCGGTCGTACAAACGCCTTTATGACTCTGTTGGGATTTTAGAAGACAGTCACGGGCAATTTCCCTTGCGTGGGCACTGCGGGCGATGGCGTCAAGTGCATATGCATTGGTCGGTGCCGCATGAACAGGGAGGGTTGTGTCGAGGGCCAGTGCTGGTTTGCGGCCGGACAGATGGAAAAATGGAGAATAACCGGCTCTGTCGTGGGGCGAGGAATTATAAGCAAATGTGACAAATGGTATAGCGAGGTCCCAGTCAGTGTGGTCTGAAGCGACATATTTCGCGGGCGTGTCTGTGAAAGTGCCATTGAGTCGCTCCGTGAGCCCATTTGTTTGCGGATGATATGACACGGATGGTATGATGGCGGATGGAGTTGATCAACAAGCGTAAGACAGCTGACATAAGGAAATATAATATGGATAGAATTGAACATGCTCTCAGGAACGGAGGAAGCCTAAAAGCAGTGAAGAAGAAACTAGGAATTGGCAAGAATCAGATGTATGCGTTAAGAGACAAAGCCGGCAATATCATTAGTAATATGGATGAGATAGTTCAAGTGGCTGAGGAGTTCTATAGAGATTTATACAATGCCATGGTGGCACCCACGACGATAATGAAAGAGAGAATAGTCTAGAGGAATTCGAATCCCACAGGTAACGCCGGAAGAAGTAAACAAAGCCTTGGGAGCTATGCAAAGGGGGAAGGCAGCTGGGCAGGATCAGGTAACAGCAGATTTGTTGGATGGTGAGCAGATTGTTCTAGAGAAACTGGCCACCCTGTATACGCAATGCCTCATGACTTCGAGCGTACCGGAATCTTTAAAAAACGCTAACATAATCCTAATCCATCAGAAAGGGGACGCCAAAGACTTGAAAAATTATAGACCGATGAGCTTACTGTCAGTTGCCTACAAACTATTTACTAAGGTGATCACAAATAGAATCCGGAACACCTTAGACTTCTGTCAACCAAAGGACCAGGCAGGATTCCGTGAAGGCTACTCAACAATAGACCATATTCACACTATCAATAAGGTGATAGAGAAATGTGCGGAATGTAACCAACCCTTATATATAGCTTTCATTGATTACGAGAGAGCGTTTGATTCAGTCGAAACCTCAGCAGTCATGGAGGCATTACGGAATCAGGGTGTAGACGAGCCGTGTGTAAAAATACTGAAAGATAGCTATAGCGGCTCCACAGCCACCGTAGTCCTCCATAAAGAAAGCAACAAAAGCCCAATAAAGAAAGGCGTCAGGAAGGGAGATACGATCTCTACAATGCTATTCACAGCGTGTTGACAGGAGGTATTCAGAGACCTGTATTGGGAAGAATTGTGGATGAGGGTTAATGGAGAATACTTTAGTAACTTGCGATCCGCTAATGATATTGCCTTGCTTAGTAATTCAGGGGACCAACTGCAATGCATGATCACTGACCTGGAGAGGCAAAGCCTAAGGGTGGGTCTAAAAATTTATCTGCAGAAAACTAAAGTAATGTTTAACAGTCTCGGAAGAGAACAGCAGTTTACAATAAGTAGTGAGGCACTGGAAGTGGTAAGGGAATACATCTACTTAGGACAGGTAGTGCCTGCGGATCCGGATCATGAGACTGAAATTATCAGAAGAATAAGAATGGGCTGGGGTGCGTTTGGCAGGCATTCTCAGATCATGAACAGCAGACTGCCATTATCCCTCAAGAAAAAAGTTTATAACAGCTGTGTCTAACCAGTATTCACGAACGGGGCAGAAACCTGGAGGCTTACGAAAAGGGTTCTACTTAAATTGAGGACGACGAAACGAGCTATGGAAAGAAGAACGATAAGTGTAACGTTAAGGGATAACAAAAGGGCAGATTGGGTGAGGGAACAAACGCGAGTTAATGATATCTTAGTTGAAATCAAGAAAAGAAATGGGCGTGGGCAGGACACTTAATGAGGAGGGAAGATAACCGATGGTCATTAAGAGTTACGGAATTGATTCAAAGGGAAGGGAAGCGTAGCAGAGGGCGGCAGAAAGTTAGGTGGGCGGATGAGATTAAGAAGTTTGCAGGGACAACATGGCCACAATTAGTACATGACCGGGGTAGTTGGAGAAGTATGGGAGAGGCCTTTGCCCTGCAGTGGGCGTAACCAGGCTGATGATGATGATGATGATGATGATGGTATGACGTAGACAGCTTGTGCTTCTTGGCACAGGACTGCAGGATGTCCACGATAACTTTTGATAGGGATGTCCGGCCCCACTCTGTGAGAAGTTGTCGCGGAGCTCCGTGTAATAAAATCACGTCGCGTAGAAGGAAATCGGCGACATCTATGGCGCAGCTTATAGGAAGCGCTCGGGTGATGGCGTAGCGCGTGGCGTAATCCGTGGCCACAGCGATCCACCTGTTCCCAGGGGTAGAAAGAGGAAAAGGGCCAAGTAAATCCGAACCAACCCGAAAGAATGGTTCCGCGGGATTATCGAGTGGTTGAAGGTACCCAGCAGGGAGCGTCGATAGTGTCTTGCGTCGCTGGCATTTCTGGCACGCAGCTATGTAACTTCCAACGGAGCGATCTAGACTTCGCCAAAGGAAGCGTCGGTGGATCCCGTCGTAGATACGTGACGCACCCAGGTGACCGGCAGTGGGAGGGGGGGGGGGGGTGTAGAGTACGTCATCTTGAAGTGTGAATAAGCGAAGGGAACTGTCGGCAAGTGACGATTCCAGGCGGTCGATGATGATACGAAAGGACGGGTCACGGCGCTACTCGTCTGTGACATTGAGCAGTGGAAAAACAGTGAGAACACAGGCGTCGGGGTCAGTATTAGACGTAGAGGTCGCGTCTTCGACTGGGTAGCGAGAGAGGCAATCTGCGTCCTGGTGTTGGCGTCCCGACTTGTCACTGTGTAGGGATATTCTTGTAGTCGGAGGGCCCAAGGACCGAGCCGGCCAGTAGGATCCTTCAGCGATGAAAGCCAACAAAGCGCACGATGGTCTGTGATTACTGAGAAGGGCTTGCCATATAAATATGGGCGGAGCTTTGGAACAGACCAGATGAGAGCAAGACATTCGCGCTCGGTAATCGAATAGTTGCGCTCTGCAGTTGTCAGGAGCCGGCTAGAGAAGGCTATAACGCGGTCGTGTCCGTGTTGGCGTTACGATAAGACGGCGCCGATCCCATAATCACTGGCATCGGTTCGGACCTCTGTAGATGCGGACGGCTCAAAGTAGGCCAAGACCGGTGGATTGGTGATAATCGTGATAAGGCGTAAAAACGTGGCAGCCTGAGGGGAACTCCACTTAAAAGGCACGTATTTCTTTAAAAGTTCAGTGAGTGGTCGAGCGATTGCTGCGAAATCTTTCACGAGCCGTCGGAAATAATAACAGAGCTCCAGAATACTCCGGACGTCCTTGATAGACTGGGGTACAGGAAAAGCCGTTACTGCTGGAACCTTCTCCGAGTCGGATTGCACTCCAGAAGCATCGACGAGATGGCCTAGCACTGTAATCTGTCGGCGCCCGAAGTGGCACTTCGATGTGTTTAATTGGAGCCCTGCCTTGCGGAAGACGTCAAGGATAGCTGCGACGCGCTCAAGGTGCGTCTCAAATGTAGGAGAAAACACAAGGATGTCGTCAAAGTAGCAAAGGCAAGTTGGCCATTTGAAACCTTGAAGCAGACAGTCCATCATCCGTTCGAACGTGGCGGGGGCGTTGCATAAACCGAACGGCATAACCTTGAATTTTTGGCAGCAGAGGCAGCAGCAGGAGCCGACACTTGTGTTTCATCTATTCTGCAGATTTCTGCAGGCGTTCAACGACCTTCAAAAAGACGGTGGGCGGTTGCATCGTAACCTTGAGTGCAACTGCACCCAGCGGCTACATCGGACCCGCCGTGGTTGCTCAGTGGCTATGGTGTTGGGCTGCTGAGCACGAGGTCGCGGGATCGAATCCCGGCCACGGCGGCCGCATTTCGATGGGGGCGAAATGCGAAAACACCCGTGTGCTTAGATTTAGGTGCACGTTAAAGAACCCCAGGTGGTCAAAATTTCCGGAGTCCTCCACTACGGCGTGCCTCATAATCAGAAACTGGTTTTGGCACGTAAAACCCCAAATATTATTATTACATCGTTGCGTGCCTGGACTGCCTAAGACTGATTGCGGGAGCCACGTGGATCTACGTCACGTCGGTTGCTCTGCAAGCCCTCTATAAGGAGCATTGCTGGCCCTTCGCGGTCATTTGGCAGCAGAGGCAGCAGCAGAGGCAGCAGCAGGAGCCGATACTTACGTTTCATCTCTTCTGCAGGTTGGAAAATATTTTTTTTTGTATTGCTTATAGTCTGCTTTTCTGCTCTGCTGCCCTGCTGCCAACTTTTGTGTGAGGTGCTCGCACTTTTGCGTGTTTGCCGTGTGTTTCTGCTGTTGTTCAAAATGGGAAACGATGAACTTTAACGGGAAATTGCGGATCTCAAACGTGAGTTCCGTAAGGAACTTCGAGAGCTCAGGCAAAGTGCAGAATTCACTAGTGAACAGTATGAGGCTCTGAAAGCAGAATGTGAAGCACTTAGAAAAGAAAATGCCGACCTAAAAGCAGCACAAGAGCCTCTTCTGCAAGAAGTTGAGAAGCTGAGGAAGCAAGTGTGTCAGAACTCACTAAAGGTATCGATTTTCGAGAAATAGGTACATTGAGTTGAAAGGTGTTCCTTGCTTGCAGAATGAGAACCTTGGGAACGTTGTGCAGAAGGTCGGGGAAGTGCTTGGCGTGCCGATAACTGAGCAAGATATTGATGCTTGTCATCGCATTCCTGTGCGGAATTTTGATACTGATAAGAACATAGTCGTATCTTTCAATCGTCGGTCGAAACTGGATGCTGTGATAAAAAAAGCACGAAATGCAAGGATCACTGCAGAAGACATCGGTTTTTCTTCCAAACAGTCTGTCTTCCTGAACGAGCATTTGTGCCTTTAACTAAAGGAACTGCTTGGCATGAGTGTGGCAAAGAAAAAGGAAATGAAATGGCGCTTTGTATGCTTGAGGGACGGAAAAGTGTTCGCTCGAAAAACGGAAGCGTGTAGTGTTGTTAAAGTTACATGCGAGGCAGACTTAGCTAAAATCTGCTAGCGGAATTGGCAACGAACTCTTTTTGTATCTTATTTTGCTATGATCGTGCCACGCAACCTTGTTCGTCCTGCTTACGCCGACTCTCTTTCCTTTTTGCACTTTATTGTTCAGTCTGCCTGCCGGTAATAAACACGATCAGATAGAAGCAGTTCTTAACGAATTCACATTCAGATTTGACATAATAGTGAGACATGGTACAACTCAGAACGTGATGTCATTTGCTTGCCCGGATACCAAGGCTTCTTTTTAAATAGACCAAACCTCCGTTGCGGAGGTGTGATGCAGATGGTGTCAGAAAGGCTTTCATGTGACTTGATTGCAGTTCTCTCAAAAACCACACCAGACTACGAAGCGCTTACGGTACAATGTGGATCCCATGTTTTCGCTGTTTTGTATCGACCACCTGATGGTAATAGTTAAAGATTTCTTGTCTTTTTAGAACAATTGCTATGTTATGCTTACCAGAATTAAACGCGAGTTAATGGCATCTTAGTTGAAATCAAGAAACAGAAATGGGGCCGTGGGCAGGACATGTAATGAGGAGGGAAGATAACCGGTGGTCTTTAAGGGTTACGGACTGGATTCTAAGGGAAGGAAAGCGTAGCAGGGGGCGGCAGAAAGTTAGGTGGGCGGATGAGATTAAGGAGTTTGCAGGGACGACATGGCCACAATTAGTACATGGCCGGGGTAGTTAGAGAAGTCTGGGAGAGGCCTTTGCCCTGCAGTGGGCGTAACCAGGCTGATTATTATTATTATTATTATTATTATTATTATTATTATTATTATTATTATTATTATTATTATTATTATTACCAGAATAGACTGTACTTAAACATAGGCGGTGACTGCAACATATGCTTACTGTAATCGAATACATTTTCCCGCAATCTGATCTTACTCCTTGATTCTTTTGTTGTGCGAACGTGATAAAAACACCCACTCGAGTCACATGCCTTTCTGAATCCCTTATCGACTGATCTATTACGAACAGCCCAACGCAAGATATGAATGCTGGTATCATTCTCACCGATATAGGTGATCACTTGCTGATATATATGTTTTCTAAACGAAATAACACACTTAAAGTGAGCCGAAACCAATGTAAATCTTTCGTCATGCAGGAAATAAATCCAAGAACAATGAATTACTTTCGGAACCAACTTCGAAGTGTGAACTGCACACCCGTATTTCAGTGTAACGATGCTGATATGGCCTACGGTAGGCTCATGCGTATCATAAAAAATACGTACACTAGATATTTAAAATTAAAAAAGGTAAAGATATCTAGAAAGATACGGAAACCGTGGTTAACAAATGAGTGTTTAAAGCTAATTCGTTAAAAAGAAAAACAATATTACTCTCGCTTTGTGCAGTCTAGAAGCCCGGATGATCTTTTTGCATTTAAGAAATACAGAAACTTTGTAACTAAGTTTCTTCGACATGGAAAAATAGAGTACTGGAAAAGCTATTTAGTAATGCAGATTCCAAATGCGACCTAGTTTGTCGTGCGCTTAATAAGCTCCTAAATCGCGACAGAAGTCGTTATGAAGAGCTCGAGATTACAGAGAATGGGAAGCAGCTAAAGGGTATAGAATTAGCAAATGGTCTCAATGAACACTTTGCAAATTTAGGGATTAGCGCTCACAATATTGATGCTCTTAATTTTTTGGGTGCGCCTAGTGTAAATAAAGCGTTTTTCGAGCCTACGACACAGGACGAAGTTTACTCTGCTTTTATATCCTTAAAGAACAGTAACGCACCTGACACCGATGGTCTCCAGATTAAACCAATTAAATTTGCAATAGACTTGTTAGTGCCCGCTTTTACCCACGTATTCAATGTTTGCTTGTCCACTGGTGTATTCTCTAAATAAATGCAACAGGCAAAGGTTACTGCTCTGTTCAAATCAGGGGACAGAAATGACATGTCAAATTATCGGCCGGTGTTAGCGCTCTCTGTCATTTCAATTGGCTCAGAGAAGGTTATTTGTAAAAGGGTTATGTCGTTTTGTGAAAAATATCAATTATTATCTCCGCATCAATTTGGGTTTCGTAAGGGCCGATCGACTGAATTAGCTCTATTAACACAGAAGGATTTAATCGTGAACGGCTATGAAGAAAATAAATTAACATCAGGCGTATTTATCGATTTTTCCAAAGCCTTTGACAGCATCAATCATATGTACTAAAAGAACTCGAACATTACGGATTCCGTGGATTACCCCTGAACATTGTAAAGTCATACTTAACCCATAGGAAACAATGCGTTTACATCTCAGGAGAATACTCAGACCCCCTGAATTTAGAAGCTGGTGTTCACCAGGGGACCATATTAGGACCTATACTGTTCAATATCTATATAAATGATTTAACAAACATCAGTAACTTACCACACTATATATTATACGCAGATGACACCAGTCTTTTCTTCCAATCATGTAATGCTGATGACTTATCACAACTAGCAAATACCGTCCTTTCCTTTATAAGCTATATTTGTGGAGCGAAGCAAATTCTTTACAGGATAACTCTAAAAAACAAAGCTGTTCTTTTTGCATCCGCCCAAAAACATGTAAATCGTAATCTAAACATATTCTATCGATAAGAACGAATTGACGTCACCGCGGACGTGAAAACACTGGGAGTTATTTTTGATCAGCATTTAAGGTGGGACAAACATGTCGAAACGCGTGGCAACAAGTACGGCAAAAGCATGCGGTGCGCTTTGTAGGCTTCGAGATGTTCTTCCGTTAAAACTACGGCTATTGCTGTATGACACCGTATTTATTTCTCATGCAAACCATTGTAGTCTTGTATGGGGGGCAACGTCACAAAATATATTCAGACATTATCTCTTTTACAAATAAAAGCATTGCGCCATGTTGCTTGTATTTATTACGGCAGTCATAGAAGTGCATTCTTTTCTAAGTTTCATGTTCTCCCATTTCATTACAATTATCAGTTTAATCTTGCTATGAAATATAAAGAAAGCGTAAAACGAGGCCACACGGGATTTACTGATCTTTGCAAGCTAAGCAAACCTGATCCCCTCAAATATAACATTCGGGAGCGGTAAACTTGGCCCGTGCCTTTTTCACGAACTAATCATGGAAAGGACGGACTACCATGCCAAATATCGGTATTACTTGAAAAAGAAAACATCGATCTTAGGTCTGTTTCATGTCGAATTTTGAAGGAATATCTCATTAGCCATGTGACTGCATGTGATTGGTGTATGTTGCATTTGCATTTCCTTTTCTTGGTTGTAACTTAAGTATGGAATTATTTTGTACTTGTCTTGTATGTGAAAGTGTTTTTATATATTGTTATGTGCCTGGAAAAATGTATTGTTTCACCACGTTACATAAATCTGTCATTTTTTTAGGAGAACGCGTGTATTGTTGGTAACAAAATTTTGATTATAGTGTATGTTTTCAAAAATGCATGTTATCATGCCCTTAGAAATGTTTTTCAAAATATATTTTATGTATTGGTGTATTGTTGCGTGAAAAGTGTTCACAAACTGTCTGCTGCTAAATATTGTAGGTGCAGGGGCCTTTGTCAAGCAGCCTAATATAGCGGCTTTTTGCTCCTGCCTTAGCATTTGTACGTTTAAAGATGAATGCTGAAATAAAGGAATGGAAAAAAGGAATGGAATGGAATTGGTAGAGGCCATCTGCAGTGACAAAAGCGGTCTTTTCTTGGTCTTGCTCATCGATGGCAATCGGCCAATAACTAGATCGAAGGTCGATGGACGAAAAGTATTTCGTCCATCGAATAGATGCTGGAGATAGATACTAAGTAAAACTCTTGCTTGGGCTAGTTGGTTCATGCTTGAATTAGTAAAGGCAAGGCGCAGAACACCAGGACTCAAGAAGAACACAAACGACAGGACCGGCGCCTGTGGTTTGGCGTGGATATTGATTGCTCACGATCAGATAAGTAACTACGGAAAGGATTGAGAGAGTTGCCAATAATGGCATAAAATGCAAATTTAGAAAAAAGATTGTCATGATTAAGTGTATCAAACGCTTTGGTAAACTCTAAAAAGAGCAGAACCAATGAAGTTACCATTGTCAATTGCTAGTTTGCATTTTTCTGTGAAGTAAATGAGGGCTAGGTTAGTCGAATACACTTGTCTAAACCCAAATTGTCTCGGATGAAATAGGTTAAATCTCGTTACGCAGTTAGACAGGCGAACATGTATTAGTTTTTCAATTACTTTGCTAAGAAATGGGAGAATGGATATCGGCCTACAATTAGAAATCCAGCATCTGTCACCTTTTTTAAATACCGGGATAACCTTACTCATCTTTAACTCACGGGTAAATTCACCGGTTTCAATATTTAGATTCATTATGTAGGTGAGCACATCCGCAATATCATCAGCAATCATTTTCACGTGGTTATCAGAAATATTATCGATACCTGCACTAGATGACTTTATATTAGTAATTGTTCTTCTTACCTCATCAAGAAAGAAAAGGAGTGACCACAATGTTCAAGTTCGTTATGAGTACTGGCTGGAACGGGTATGGGAGAGGAGTAGTAGTGACTAAATGCATTAGCGATATCTAATGGGTTAGATATTACTGATCCTTCATGATGAATGTTGGCTATCGGCGGATTAATGGTTTTATTGAAAAAGGAATTGATCAAGCGCAATTGTTTTTTATATCTGAACCAGTACAATTAATTTCATTTTGATAACAGCGCTTTTGCGCATCCGTAATCTCAGAGCATTCAGTGTGTTACTTGTAATGATCAAGTAGACGCACATCAAATGGCTGTCCTTCTGTTTTTTATACCAGTTATCTTTCTTACGCGAGCTATTAAGTAATCCCTTGGTTAACCATGGGTTTCTAGGGGAAGAATAACGTTTACGGCACTGTACACATGTTGTCGATGAAGATACGCAATTGGATATTGTAGAGATGAAAGCGGGTGTATGCTGATTCAACACTATTCATTGAAGTGACGCAAGACCAATCAGAATTAGGTACCATTTCTATGAATTTGTCGCGATCAAACTTATTCTTAACAAAGCTTACACTATTAGTGCGAGGACTGTTCTTAAAGGAAAGTGCAACTGGGGAATGATCTGTAAAATTGCTTTGAAGAATGAATGCGGAGGGAGGATGAAGAAGATTCGAAAGTGCATGGTTAATAATTGTTCCCAAACTATTATTAGTGCAACGGTTGGGAAGGGAGAGTAGAGATTCAAGACCATAACCTTGGAAACAGCTGACATACTGAGTTAGATAAGATGAGGAAGCATTAAGTGAATTAATGTTAATGTCACCCAAGATGATAACGGACTTTCTTTCCTTTGTAAGATTGTCAAGAATAGTGTCACGTGCTTCACAAAAAGCAGGAATCGGCGAATGTGGTGATCAATAAATGGTAGCAAAGATAATATTACTATCAATGCCTATTACAGAATAGTCAACCTCAATCCACACCGACTCGCAATCACAGATATTGAAGTGGAGATCAAGCCTACGCTTGTATCTAATGTCGGACCGAATAAACATAGCTGATCACCAATATTGTGATGAAATCCGATTGCAATATTCTGAATTGTATGATGGAAAACCATCAAGATTTTTATCGAAATCACTCAGCCATGTCTCAGAAAGACATATAATTGAGGAAGAATGAAGACAAGAAGACAATAGACTTTGATAATCACAAAAATGTTTGCGAAGACTACGTGAATTGAAATGAATCGCTGAATGATAGTTATCAGAAAAATAGGATTGAGTATTCTTAACGGAAATGTACATGAAATCAGATCAGAATAAGAGAAATCGACGGGAAAAAGGAGAGAAAGATTAGTCAGTTTAATTGAATATCGCAAGGTCCGAGTCACTCCTTATGCGAAAAACTTTGGTATCAGTAGATTGTCTCGCCTTTATGACGCAGTCATCAGTCCATAAAAAAGCCATCTTTTTTCCTTTCTTCAGTTGCAAGGCCTTGCTGAATAATTGCTTGTTCTGTGGAGTGAGGTGGTCATTTACGAAAACACCTTTGCCTCGTGCTTTGCTGAATGCAATGTCACTAGTGCTAAGGCGTGCCTTTCGGGCTTTGCCGATGAACTCAGTTTTCAAGGCTCGCGAGTGAAATCGGACAAGCAAGTGCTTTGTCTCAGAAGCAGACGGAACACGATGAATGGCATCAATATCTGTAACAGAAATAGGGCATTCTCTTCTAGAGGCAATAGTTTGAAGAAATGTCATCCAGTCTTCACCCTGGGTAACCGGCACGCTTTTGATTTCCAGGTTGTTTTTTCGTGAGTACTGTTCCATATCATCAGTTCGTCTTTCCAAAGACTCGTTATGCACAATCAGGAATTTGTTCATTGCAGTTAGTTCTTCCTTTTCAGATTTGAGGGATTCAACAGTCCTGTTCCGAAAATCAAGACTGCTTATTAGTCCGTCTATCTCGTCCTTTAGACCTTTAATGATCAAGGAAGGCTGGGAATCTATCTTGGATACTTCAGTTGTTATCTTGACAAGCAGGTTGTCAAGCTTGTCTTCAAAGGTATTTTCTAGCTCTTCCACGCGTTTGTGTAGTTCGGCGACAGTTGGCATGGTTTAATGGCAACACCGGAAGCAGCAGCAGCAGTGTCACTAAATTATAAACTAAATGTATAGCAATATATAGACAGGGAAAATGTGCCCGAGCCTGTGAAGCCTAGACGAAAGAGTCAAGCATGCACACACTGCTACACCGCCACTGCTGCTGTTGCTGGTCCGTAGGACGTTGATATAGCCAAGCTGCTGGCGACCAGGCGCAGGCGCAGATCCGAGGGCCGCAGTGAGCTGCGAGAATCACGCCGGGAGCCCGATGACGCACGCTGCTGGCGATTGGGCCGGTTAATTGCACGTGCAGGTTCGCGAGTAGGTGCTGAAGATTTGTTTAGGCAGGCCGATAGCATAAACCTTTGCAGCCGAGACGAAAGAGTCAAGCATGCACACACTGCTACACCGCCACTGCTGATGCTGCTGGATGATCAGAAATGTGATCAGAAATGCTTGCAGTAGTAGGCGTGGAGGCGTTGCCATCTTTACAAAGCGTCTGATATTGAAGCAATATGTTCTAAAATTCGTGGACGTCCCGACTTAATTGTCGGATGCGTACATCGCTCACCGGGAAGTACTGCCGCCAGTATTGACGCACTGAATAAAATACGCCACGATTTACGCGTTCAGACCAAAAACGTTACCGTAGCGGGCCCTTTCAATGTTCGAGACGTTGAACGGGACAAAATGGAAACAGGTACGCGAGACCTTGATGCAGGCTCAGCAATTGTAGATATGTGCTTTTCTCATGGACTAACACAAGCGGTACGTGTCTTTACTAGGGTCTGCGATAATAGCAAATCTCTTCTCGACCTTTTGTTTAAGTCATAGCAGTGTATCCAGACACTATGGAGTCGACGGTCTGCAGGGGTTCTCAGACTCCTCGATTGTAAATATAAGGTCCTTTCAAGGGTAACTATACTTGTTTCATATTGCCACATTAGGACTTTCAGACTGACTCCAACCAAATAACTGAATTTTATTATCCCGACGTTTCGGAGCCCATTCGGCTCCTTCTTCAGGTGTTGTTCTTTAGGGGTAGCGGTGTGCAGCTTTTAAAGGGTCTTTTGTAAATAAAGGAGGGCGCAGCACGAAAGGTGGGGAGACACCTCCCCCCCATACCACCCCCCACCCCCCGCTGCCCATCAGTGGCACTCTCGCGGGCCAAGCTTCCCCAGCACCGGTCATCCCAGCCACCCAGTACCACGGCAGCCGTCTAACCTCCCCCCCCCCTTTTTTTGTTCCCCCCTTCCCTTCTGTGAGGTATCTCCCGACCTTCCGTTCTCCCCCCTCCTTTCTTTACAAAAGACATTTTAAAAGCTGCACACCGCCATCCCCGAAGAACAAACCCTGAAGAAGGAGCCGAATGGGCTCCGAAACCTCGGGCTAATAAAATTCAGTTATTTGATTGGAGTCAGTCTGAAAGTCCTAATCAATTTTCCAACCAGACAGGCATATCTGTCGAAATGTTTAGCTTCAAATATTGCCAGCTGTAGGTAGTGGGTCGAGGGCAAGAGTAGGTCGAACCCAAAAGAACAAGGAAGTCCGCACATTTTCCCTGCTCGCGAGCCAACCCCGACGGACGCGCTTTCCATGAGCCAGCTGCTCCTGCGGTTTGTTAGAACCGTTCGAGAACGCACGCCCTATGCACCAGCAGCCTTACCGAGTGTCGGCAAAAGAACGGGAAGCCATACGCACGCAGGTACGGGAGATGTTTGACGATGGCGTCGTCGATCCTTCCAACAGCCCGTGCTCTTTCGTCTCCGGTCGTTCTTGTCAAAAAGAAAGACGGAACGCTCCGTTTCTGCGTCGACTACCGGAAGCTTAACAACGTGACTAAAAAGAACGTGTACCCACTGCTGCGTATCGACGACTCGTTAGATAGGCTACAGCGTACCCACTATTTTTCTTCACTCGAATTAAAAAGTTCCAGCGAATGATGGACTTGCCAGCCAATGATGGCAGACTTGTCTTGTGCATCTAGATGACGTGGTCGTATTTTCCGAAACGTTCGATCAGTATCTTCACCGCCTGCGGAGTGTGTTGAAGCCAACCGATCGGCAGACCTCACACTTAAGCCGGAAAAGTGCCACTTCGGTTATGAAGAGCTCAAGTTGCTCGGGCATGTAGTAAGCGCCAAAAGGGTCCGACCCGATCCAGACAAGCTTGCCGCGGTGACCGCATTTCCAGCTCCTACCGGGCCGTCCCGCGCTTCCTGGGTTTGTGCGCCTACTATCGCCGGTTGATTGAGATCTTTTGGAAGATAGCGGAGCCTCTTACTCGCTTTACAAGGGACGACTGTGATGACCCTAATATGGGGCAAAGGTTCGTGTACTCAATGGTTCTGATGGTTCTCTTAGGCGGAGCCTCCGAGAAACCAATTCAGGACAAAGCCGTTGGTTTGAACACACACACAAAGACTTTTAATCAAACTAAAAAGAGGCATAAAGTAAATAGAAGGAAATAGAAAGTATGCCTAAAATAAACACTCAAGCAAACATTGCGGCAGGGAACACATATAGGGCTTGCATGAGGTTAACGGGTGCGCGAGTCCGGGCTTGCCACGAGTGCAGGGACGCGTAACAATCTCGACGCGGCGACGCGGCGGCAAGCTGGCGAAAGGAGTGGCGCCGGTCTCACCATAGGTCGCGGCGTAAGCTGATCGACCGGGCGACCGGAGCGCGCCAGCTCTGGCTAGGCGAGGTAAAGCGGGCGGCTTGGTGGCAGGAGTCGACGGCGGCGGCGTTCTGGCCGGGCAGCTGGATCTAGAGCTCGGGCCCGTAGCCCGACTGCTCTTGCCCACGGGCGCAGAAGCTCGAACGCCGGCCTCGGGCAGCAGGCGGCACGGCAGGCGGGGGTGGCGTTCTGGCCGGGCAGCTGGCGTAGAACTCGGGCCCGACGCCCGACTGTTCTCGTCTCGCCCACGGGCGCAGAAGCTCACCGGCCTCGAGCAGCTGGCGGCCCGCTCAGGTAGACGGGCGACGCACAGGAACAGGTTGGCAGGAGGCCCCGGTCGGGTGAAGTCCTGGTGGGCTCGGGTCGGGAACCCGACGGCCCGTCTTCAACGCCCGCTCCGGTGGTTGACCTCCTCCTGCCGTCGCTTGCTGGGACTCTCCTGGCGTCTCCCCGGCGGCTCCCTGCGTGTCCTCCTCTTCTGCCAGCGCACCACGCTTCTAACGCGACAGCGTTAAGGAGCTCGTGTCGCAGAAAAGCCGGTGTCGTCGGCGTTGGTGTCGGCGTCGGCGGCGTTGGCCGTGAGCGATAAATCCCAGCAGGCACTTCATGAATAAAAATTGGAGGACGCTTAAGCTTCGCCTTCAAGAGTGGAACGCGACAGCGTTCCCGTCGACCCGCCAAGGGGTGTAAGACAATGGGCTACGGCGCAGCGACTACGCGCCCCGCATCGGACGCGGTGAGCGTCGAGCAACGCAGCGTTCGGCGCGACAACGAAATGTGCGCCTGAGCAAGCGACGCACGCCTGAGCCTTATTAGAAACAGCTCGTATCTAAGGCAACACCGCGTTCACTAGAGGCGCTTTTGTACCGCTTTGAAGCATCGAACTCGTGGCTCAGTGGTAACGTCTCCGTCTCACACTTCGGAGACCCTGGTTCGATTCCCACCCAGCCCATCTTGGGGGTTGCTTTTTATTTATGTAAATGGCCTGCCGTGATTTATCGCTCACGGCCAACGCCGCGGACGCCGACACCGACGCCGACGACAGCGGCTTTTCTGCGACACGAGCTCCTTAACGCTATCGCGTTAAAAAAACAACTTGCAAGATGGGCTGGGTGGGAATCGAACCAGTGTCTCCGCCGTGTGAGTTACCACTGAGCTACGAGTTCTTTTTCTTTATTTGATGCTTCAAAGCGGTACAAAAGCGCCTCTAGTGAACGCGGTGTTGCCTTAGAAACGAGCTGAAGGCTCAGGCGTGCGTCGCTTGCTCAGGCGCACATTTCGTTGTCGCGCCGAACGCTGAGTTGCTCGACGCTCAGCGCGTCCGATGCGGGGCGCGTAGTCGCTGCGCCGTAGCCCATTGTCTTACACCCCTTGGCGGGTCGACGGGAACGCTCTCGCGTTCCACTCTTGAAGGCGAAGCTTAAGCGTCCTCCAATTTTACTTCTGGTCTGGCCGATTTGGCATTCTCGGATTGGCTGCCTGACGCCCCGTGGTCTTTTCTAATTGGTTGCTTTTCTTCTTCTTGTTGTTTTTCATGCGCCGCGCGTTCTCGTGCCGGACGCTCTTCGGCGTCGTTGTTTTCCTTCTTCCACCTCGGCTCGCGTGCACTCAGTGTCGTCCGCTCCTGGCCGTCCCGATCACCGCACCATGTCGCGCACCACACATCACAGCGACACGCCATTTGTTTGGCATAATGAGCAACAGGAAGCTTTTGCTGAATTACGACAGCGCCTACAGTCAGTACCTGTTGCACATTTTGACGATGGTGCCGATAGAGAGGAGCATCCCGACGCCAGTATCGTTGGCGTTGGCGCAGTGCTCGTGCAGCGTCGATATGGAGTGGAAAGAGTTATGGCCTATATGCCAGCCGCTCACTGTCCCGTGCCGAGGTAAATTATTCGACTACGGACAAAGAATGCCTCGCAGAAATGTGGGCGATTATCAAGTTTCGCCCCTACCTATATGGTCGTCACTTCAAAGTAGTGACTAGCCACCATGCCCTGTGTTGGTTGGCAAGCATGCGCGGCCCTTCAGGATGACTGGCACGGTGGAGCTTGCGGCTAAAGAAATTTTACGTCACTATCGTTTTATAATTCTGGTCGTTAGCACGAAAACGCTGATACACTGCCCCGCGCACCCATTGATCCTGTAAGTCAAGAAACAGAGGACGATGACGGCTTCCCGGGCGCCATTAGTTCGCAGGACTTGATCAGACGGCAGCATGACGACGCTGAGATTCGACCGATCATCGATTATTTAAAGGGCTGCGGCACAGCCAAACCACGTCATCTGTCCCGTTCGTTGACGTCCTTCTGTCTACAAGACAACGTGCTTGATAAGAAGAATGCCTGCTCGAACAGCCATGCTTACCTCCTGGTTGTTCCAAGAGACATGCGAGACGGCGTCCTCTTCGCTTGCCATGACGAACCCACATCTGGCTGTTTAAGCTTCTCACGAACACTCGCTAGAGTAAGCGAGATGTACTATTGGCCCGGGCTTTCGGCAAACGTAAAACAGTAAGTTAAACGCTGTCGTGAATGCCAGCGCTGAAAGACACCATCCGTTAAGCCAGCTGGCTTCCTTAAGCCGATTGAAACACCTCACACGCCTTTCGACCAAGTCGGCATGAACATTCTCGAACCGTTTCCTCTTTCTGCGGACGGCAACACATGCGTCATTGTCGCGACTGATTACTTAACACGCTATGCTGACAAGCAGGCGATCCCACGAGCCACGGCTTCAGAGGTAGCGCAATTCTTCATACCCCACATCGTACTGCGTCACGGTACTACCTCCACTATCGTAACAGACCTGCAGAGGGCAGCATTCACAGGCCACATTATGGATGAAGTTTTTGAATTAAGCAACACCAGGCATGGAAAGATGACCGCATGTTATCTACAGACCAACGGACTTACCGAGCTAGTGTTTAAGACGATCACAAACATGATCTCCGTATACATCGACGCGCAACACAAAACATGGGACCGGATCTTGCCTTACGTAACTTTCGCGTATAAAACCGCCGTCCAAGAGACGACGTGATTCACATCATTTCGTCTCCTCTACTTTCGCGAAGTCCAGACGATGCTGGATGCTATGCTGCCGTGTCAAGATGCCGACCAATTGACAACTGACGTCGATGAATTTGCTGAGCGTGCCAAAGAAGCTCGGCAGCTCGCGCGGCTGCACATCGGCCAGCGGCAGCAGACGGGCGCACATTACAACATCCGCCACAGGGACGTGTCCTACAAGCCCGGAGAGCAAGTTTGGCTGTGGACCCCTGCTTGCCGCCGTGGCCTCTGTGAAAGGTTGCTGAGCCGGCATTTTGGCTCGTATAGAGTACTACGCCGCGTCAGTGACGTTAACTACGAAGTGGTCCCGGACACATCATCACAGACACGGACCCGGACACAAAAACAACCGAGCTCGGACATAGTTCACGTTGTGCGCATGAAGCCGTACACTACGGGATTGTAATTTTTTTCTCTCATTCACCTTTCTTTGTTTCGGCTTTTCATTTACCTTCGTGAGCTTGCCTCTTTGTTCATTGACTTTACCAGCGGAACGCTTCTTTTACTTTTTTTTTTGTACTTTCGCTTTGTCTGCGTTGTGGTACCTTTTTTGTTTTTTTTTGCTTACGCCTATTTAACAGAATCGAGATGATGACTTTGTTCGGAACCGGGGATAATGCCACATGTAGGTAGTAGGTCGAGGGCAAGAGTGGGTCGAGCCCAAAATAACTAAGAAGACCGCGCGTTTTCCCTGTTAGCGAGCCAACCCCGACGGATGCGCTTTCCTAGAGCCAGCTGCTCTGCGGTTTATTTGAACCCGAAGAGTACTTCTGAAGGCTCGTGACAATATTACAGAGTTTAATGAAGCTCGTGATGCTTCGATAATAGATCCACTAGCCTTTTGCTTTGGGAAGTCTGAAAAATTAAGTCAGGATGAATCTGTGCATCTCGATGAGTTGTGGTTAAACTTTAGGAGAGCAGTTCACAAATGCATAAGCCGCTGTGTTGCTCTCAGATGTAAAACAAAACGAATGCACAACACATGGATTACGAAAAAGATTATACAACTGAAAAGTGACAAGGCGCAGGGCATTTTATAAGTCTACACATGCTTCAGCTCTTCATGAAGACATTTCAAACTTAAGTAATTAGCTAAAGTGAATGATTAAGAAATCCAGGGATAAGTATTATGGTCTCCCTATGGATACATTTTTACGCGAATCACCCCAAATGTGTTGGAAGCATCTGGCTTCAACTAAGAAGGTCATCACTAAAATAAGCACGGAGTAGGAACTTATTGAAGACAAAGGTTTTATAACGGATGCCTTCAATAGCTTTTTGCTAGTATTTTCATTGGTGATGATCGAAAGCAGTCAAAACTTTAGGTACGCCAACAGCTGCCAGTTGCAAATGAACTGCGGGTCGCGTATGAAGCAGCAGTATTAAACTTGCTGCTAAACCTAAATACAAAGAAATCGACAGGACCGGATGAGGTACCAAATTTGTTTTTAAAGAGGTATGCTGAATTGACAGCTAAGTTCCTCATTATTATCTTCACGAAGTCACTAGGGTCCGGTACACTTCCTGAATAATGGAAAATGAGTAAAGTTGCACCTGTATTTAAAGATAGGGACACCGCGTCTACAGTCATTAAAGGCTCATTGCGCTAATGTCAGGCTGTTGTAAACTGTTAGAACATATTGTTTCGAAGCACATTCGACTGCATTTCTCACAGAACAAAATTCTTAGTAACTATCAAGATGGGTTTCGCGGGGGCTTGTCAACCACAACACAATTATTAGAAAGTATTCACAATTTCAGTAGAGTCATCGATGGCAAGGAACAAATAGACCTGACATTTCTCGACTTCAAGAAGGCCTTTAATAGGGTTAATCAAAGAAAGATGTTAATTAAATCAGAAACTCGTTTAGGAGATACAGGCGCAGTCAACCGAATGAAGGGAGGTTAAAACTGCGCGAAGAAAAAAAATCAGGACAAGCGAAAGGAACAAAGAACAACACCACGAGCGCAGACTGCCAACTGTTTATTCTTGAAAATCAAAGCACCGACTATTTCAAGTAAGATCCCGGGCACATGACGACATCGGCACTCACACTTGTACAGATAACATAACAGAATTCTGACACTAACTAACACTGCTTGTATCGAATAAACATGAGGAAAAAAACCTGAACCTATCTGTTCTACGCACAAACATTGAGCGGACAAAAAACGAAGACGGCACATGTCATAACAGTAACCGAAGTGTAGGCGACAAGTCAGAAAATGAAAAAAAAAACGCGATGGTACCTATAAAACAGGGTTAAAACAAGGTCAGCACTACTGACGTAAAAAGTACACAAGATAACGAAGATGAATGAAAAGACAACAATCAACCGAAGTAAAGGCGAAGGTTACGCTATCAGAAACCGAATACTTGTGAAAATGGCATGAGGGAAGAGCAATAAAACGCGGTAATATATGATGAAGCTCAGCCTGAACTACCGCGGGGTTACATAAATGGAAAAAAAACCAAACAAACCGCGCGTAAAGCTAACCTTTTCTTTTTCTTCATTTTTTCCCAAGTGGGTTTCCACAAAAGTAATTTCTTCGTGTAAAATCGAAAAAGACGGCGTGCTGACACACTGGTTGCTATATTTTATAATGTAAAATGCTTCCACAATCTCCCTTTTTATCTGGTCTCTTGATCTAAACCAAAATGTCGCGTTTTCCTAGATCGGCTTACAAGGAGTCTTTTCCTTACCTTCACGTTTACCTTTACATCCTTTGCAATGTTGGGCTAATGTGCCTCCTGCGTTATTCTTTGCATTCCAGTTACGTTCACGTGCGCTTTCTTTGAAACATCTACCCGTTTTGTCCGATGTAGAACCTGTAAAAGGCGAGTGCAATTAAACATCCCCACAAGTACATTAAGTGAACTGCTGATCGTGCTTCGTTGTGCACTGAGGTCTACGCATATTTTCTTGCGTCACCACCCGTTGGACCAGGAGTATCTTCTGAACATCTCAATTAGATCCGGACGTCCAAGTCCCGGTTAGGACGTCCAAGTCCCGGTTAGGACGTCCAGTGGACAACATGAGGACGTTAATTTCGGGATGTCCTATTTCAGACATCCTTCGGACATCCACACGATTGACCGTCTGGCATCTAAAGAAATGCCAAAACATAAATCCTATGGATGCCCGAAAGATGTTTTGAACAGGATGTCCCACACCGGACATATGTGGAACCAAAACACACAGTCCGACACGTAGCACGTGATCATATCGTGGAAGGTTAAGTCTCTTCCACTACTGCCTTCAGCGCACGCTCTTCCGAAAAGATTGCATGCCAGTCAGCAACGTGAAGCTACTGCACTCAGAATCAAACATCCAATACAGGCCATAGATCGAGGATCTGCAATGAACGACTGAAACTGCACAAGCATATCGGGAGGAAACGTCACACAGCGGTAGGCAGAGCGCCGGAACAGCTGCACATTACCGCACGACGCAACTGAATCAGTCGTCTCCTACGCTGTCTAACCATGTCGAGAAAGCCGAGTACTGCAACCTCTGCAACGGCTGTAAACGCTACCGCAGAATAGAGCAGTGACTGCATTTACCCACTTGAATGACCACTGTCTGTTGCATGCACTCTTTGCGCTGATTTGCGCGTTGTCGGTCACATGACTTAGTGCAGCCGTTTCATTGGATCTCTTCGTCCTTCTCTGTAGGCTCGGAATGTCTGACGGCTGGAGCATATGGCTGGAGCGCCTCGCCATAGAATAAAGAACCAAATTAGAGAAGGGAAACTGTACCTTCCGCAGTGGTGCGAAAATAAGAAGCAGCAGCAAATGGAACTTACTTAGGTGGACGCCAGATACGTTGCTCAATCCGGAAGCGGAAGTGCACTTTTTTTAAGAGCAAAGTCCAATATGGGGCCGCTTTTTGCTGGTCGCGTACGCTGGTACGCGCCGTGCTTGCCCTGCCGGCTATGCGGCATGCCTCAATGCCTTCGCTGCCGCGTAGCTGGTGCGTTCTAATTGCCAAGAGCCTCTACTGACACCCACAAAAACAAGCCACAATTGAGTGAACAGAACGTGCGACTTTATTGGCAGAAGACAAGCACTTTACATTCTCGTGCAATAGCAGAAATAAAATTTACATGCCGAGATACGCTGGAATCATTGACGCGAGCTCGTAAACGGCTCACCGTCGTCGCCGCACGTGGTGGTCAGGTTAACGAGTGACAACCATCAGCGGAAACAGATTGGATAGAGTGTGCCACCTGTTTGCAGCGACAGTCGCCGTTAAAAACGCCCAAATTGCATTGCGAAGCAATCGGGTGACGCAGGCATCTGCTGCCGCAGCCTACACGGCGACATAGACTACCCCGGATTTTAGCCGTTCACTCCTTTCCAAGCTGCACGTTTCTTTTCTTTCGGGGGCCGCTAATGTGTAGCTCAAACTTGGTGTCTCACATTGTCTCAAGATGGACAAGTCGCTTTCGTGGGCATCGCCTTCATCAGCTACTTTTGCGGGCCTTTCCAACCATGTGGCTATCAACTTCATACGCATCGGACTATGTAAGCACGTATGCTGGTCCCCGTTCATGCCTAATCGCTGCCGAGAAAGGCCAGAGGCACAATTTTTCCATGGCTGCAGCAGGAAAGGGCGAACGGGGAGCACGAATCACGGTGCATGAAAATTGGAAGTCTATGTCGCTGTGCAGGCTGCAGGAGCGGATGCTTACTTCGAGGGACTGCTTCCCAGTGCAACCGACCAGGCCGCAATATTCGAAAAACATAACACTGCGACCGTAACCAAGTGGCATAACAGCAAAATTAAACAGCAATCAGTCACCGCATGAGGTTCAGACAATACATTATACATTGGCTACGAACCATCCTACAGGCATAATGCTGGCCTTTGTCGCATGTGGTGGTCTGGTAACGAGCGACAACCAGCGGTACAAACAGATTGGACAGAGCGTCGCACCTACTTGAGCCAACAGTTGCCATTGAAGATGAGCAACTTCCATTGAGAAGCAATCAGGTGACGCAGGCATCTGCTACCGCAACCAACACAGCGACATGGACTACCCGGCACTTTAGCATTAACTCCTTTCGAACCTGCACACTTATTTCGAGGGCCACAAATGTGCGGCTCACAGTTTGTGTCCCACTTTGTCTCAATGTGGACAAGTCGCTTTTGTGGGCAGACCTTCGGCAGCCATTTTTTCGGGCCTTTCCACCCATACGGCTATCAACTTCATACGCTTCGAACCGTGTAAGCACATATGCTGTTCTCCGTTTTGAGCAAATCATGGCTGAGGTAGGCCACAAACACAATTTGCCCATGGCTGCAGCAGGCAAGAACGAACGAGGAGCACCAGTTACGGTGTGTGTATACTGGGAGTCTATGTCGCTTTGCGGAATGCTGGAGCAAATGCTTACCTCGAGGGACTGCTTACCAATGCAACTGACCAGGCCCCCACATCCGAGAAACGTAACACAGTTAGCACAACCAAGTGGGGCAGCAAAACCAGATTCTGCAATCAATCACGTCAATGTAGCTTGCACAAAGACCCAGGCTATCGAGGAAGAAGAGCAATCATCAACGAGACTAGGAATATGGAAAATGAGAAAGCTAGCATTTCAGAGAGAAGCCACTCTGCTCTGCAAGCATTGAAGGCTAAAAACATCAAGAAAAGTAAAATGGTGCATAGCACATGGTGCATAGGTTAATGCAAGACACATGCCGATGCTGCATTAGCTATTTCAGGAGAGTAATTGTGCATGACAACATACACTAGAAGATACTCCTAGACATATGTTAGGCTACTAGACAGTGACTGGTATTAAGTATCAGCGAAGAATCGGTTGACCTTTACGTTTGGATGAGGATGAATGATCTCTAACAAAAATGGGCAATGAAAAAGCTTGCATTTGTAGAAGAAAAATTACACTTGGCAGAAACGGAATTGACATGGCTACGAAGCTGATTAACGGCAAACTGACGGAACTCGATCTTTTGGCCAGCGTCGTCCGTGCTTGGTCAGATGTTGCAGGTGCACCTGAAGACGAAGAATTTCTAGAAAGTACTTTTTGAGTTACCTGAATGACTCAGCCAAATGTCCGTGCTGGTGGAATGGTGGCTGAAGCTCCATTCAATCTTGACACAGTCCTCTGCAGACTTGATATCTCATACATATTCTTCTGCATGCGCTTCTTTGTTCTTGGTGTAAAAGCCTTACAAATTCGACTCCAGCCCCTTCCTGTTGGTGCAGACAGGAGCTCCTGTGATCAACAAGATGTGCTTGGCTTAGACTCTGTTAAGGCAGAACGG
Organism: Dermacentor variabilis; assembly: GCF_050947875.1. NCBI lineage: Eukaryota > Metazoa > Arthropoda > Arachnida > Ixodida > Ixodidae > Dermacentor > Dermacentor variabilis. The sequence goes on from NC_134570.1 coordinate 1,265,482, forward strand.
TGACACATGAGATGCAGCACAGATTAGCCACACTCATGTGTGTTTTCCTTTGTGTTTTTTTCCTCCCCTTTTTCAATATTTCTTTTCTTGTAGTTTATTATTGTACGGGACCCCTATAAAATCCTCTATTATGTATGGCCACACATGTGCAGGACATAAATATCAGGTTTCTCCAGTTGAGTGCCATCTGTGCGGTTTAACCGAGCTCAAATTCGTCCACCTTGACTGACCAAAGAAGGCACCACTGTAGGTTAAATGAGGCGCACAACTCCTGCGGTGGCGGTAGAGTATCCGCCTCGCGTGCAAGAGGACCGTGGTTCGAATCCCGGTGCCGTTGCATAAAGAGGCCTGGAGCACGGCCTGACCCCGGTGACCAGAACCGGTGACGCACTCTCTCACCAGAGCTGGAGTGGCCACCCTGGTGCAGTACTTGGCCACAGCCTCCAATATGAATACAACATTCAAACCCCGACCCTCAGTCCCCAGCAGCCGCGAAGCAACTGACCACGGCGGCGGTCAGATCTGTGACGCAGCAGAGGGTGCTAGAATCCTTGGCTCCAGACAGGGAGCCATTGGAATTTGAAGCTGGCAACGTTTAACATTAGAACGTTATCTAGTGAGACGAGTCTAGCAATGTTATTGGAGGAATTAGAGGGTAGTAAATGGGATATAATAAGGCTCAGTGAGGTTAGCAGGACAAAAGAAGCATATAGAGTGCTAAAAAGCGGACACGTCCTGTGCTACCGGGGCTTAGCGGAGAGACGAGAACTAGGAGTCCGATTCCTGATTAATAAGGATATAGCTGGTAACATACAGGAATTCTATAGCATTAACGAGAGGGTGGCAGGTCCTCCTGTGAAACTTAATAAGAGGTACAAATTGAAGGTAGTACAGGTCTACGCCCCTACATCCAGTCACGATGACCAGGAAGTCGAAAGCTTTTATGAAGACGTGGAATCGGCGATGGGTAAAGTCAAAACAAAATACACTATACTGATGGGCGTCTTCAATGCCAAGGTAGGCAAGAAGCAGGCTGGAAACAAGTCAGTTAGGGAATATGGCACAGGCTCTAGGAATAGCAGGGGAGAGTTATTAGTAGAATTTGCAGAAGAGAATAATATGCGGATAATGAATACCTTCTTCCGCAAGCGGGTTAGCCGAAAGTGGACGTGAAGGAGCGCAAATGGCGGACTAGAAATGAAATAGACTTCATACTCTGCGCTAACCCTGACATCATAAAAGATGTGGACGTGCTCCGCAAGGTACGCTGCAGTGACCATAGGATGGTAAGATCTCGAATTAGCCTAGACTTCAGGAGGGAACGGAAGAAACTGGTACATCAGAAGCCAATCAATGTGTTAGCGGTAAGAGGGAAACCAGAGGAATTCCGGATCAAGCTACAGAACAGGTATTCGGCTTTAACTCAGCCAGAGGACCTTAGTGTTGAAGCAATGAACGACAATCTAATGGGCATCATTAAGGAGTGTGCAATAGAAGTCGGTGGTAACTCCGTTAGACAGGATACCAGTATGCTATCGCAGGAGACGAAAGATCTCAAGAAACGCCAATGTATGAAAGCTTCTCACCCCACAGCTAGAATACAATTGGCAGAACTTTCTAAGTTAATAAACAAGCGTAAGGCAGCTGACATAAGGAACTATAACATGACAGAATTGAATATGCTCTCAGGAACGGAGGAAGCCTAAAAGCAGTGATGAAGAAACTAGGAATAGGCAATAATCAGATGTATGCGTTAAGAGACAAAGCCGGAAATATCGTTACTAAAATGGATGAGATAGTTCAAATGGCTGAGGAGTTCTGTAGAGATTTATACAGTACCAGTAGCACCCACGACGATAATGTGAGAGAGAATAGTATAGAGGAATTTGAAATCGCACAAGTAACGCCGGAAGAGGTTAACAACGCCTTGGGAGCAATGCAAAGGGGGAAGGCAGCTGGGGAGGATCAGGTAAGAGCAGATTTGTTGAAGGATGGTGGGAACATTGTTCTCGAAAGCCTGGCCACCCTATATACACAATGCCTCATAACCTCGAGCGTGCCTGAATCTTGGAAGAACGATAACATAATCCGAATCCATAAGAAAGGGGACGCCAAAGACTTCAAAAATTATAGACGGATCAGCTTGCTGTCCGTTGTCTACAAAGTATTTACTAAGGTAATCGCAAATAGAATCAAGACCACCTTACACTTCTATCAACCAAAAGACCAGGCAGGATTCCGTAAACGCTACTCAACAATAGACCATATTCACACTATCAATCAGGTGATAGAGAAATGTGCGGAATACAACCAACCCTTATATATAGCTTTCATTGATTACGAAAAAAGCGTTTGATTCAATCGAAACCTCAGTAGTCATGGATGCATTACGTAATCATGGTGTAGATGAGCCATATATAAAAATACTGAAATATATCTATAGCGGCTCCACAGCCACCGTAGTCCTCCTTAAAGAAAGCAACAAAATCCCAATAAAAAAGGTGTCAGGTAGGGAAATTGGGAAATACCATCTCTCGAATGCTATTCACATCCTGTTTACATGAGGTATTCAAAGACCTGAATTTGGAAGAATTGGGGATAAAAGTTAATGGAGACTACCTTAGTAACTTGCGATTCGCCGATGATATTGCCTTGCTTAGCAACTCAGGGGACCAATTGCAATGCATGCTCACTGACCTGGAGAGGCGAAGCAGGAGGGTGGGTCTGAAAATTAATCTGCAGAAAACTAAAGTAATGTTTAGCAGTCTCGGAAGAGAACAGCAGTTTACAATAGGTAGCGAGGCACTGGAAGTGGTAAGCGAATACATCCACTAAGGGCAGGTGGTGACCACGGATCGGGATCATGAGACTGAAATAACCAGAAGAATAAGAATGGGCTGGGGCACGTTTGGCAGGCATTCTCAGATCATGAACAGCAGGTTGCCACTATCCCTTAAGAGAAAAGTGTATAACAGCTGCGTCCTACCAGTACTCACGTATGGGGCAGAAACCTGGAGGCTGACGAAAAGAGTTTTGCTTAAATTGAGGGCGACGGAACGACATATGGAAAAAAGAATGATGGGTGTCACGTTAAGGGCTAAGAAAAGAGCAGATTGGGTGAGGGAACAAACGCGGGTTAATGACATCTTAGTTGAAATCAAGAAAAAGAAATGGGGGGCATGGGCATGGGCAGGACATGTAATGAGGAGGAAAGATAACCGATGGTCATTAAGGGTTACGGACTGGATTCCAAGGGAATGGAAGCGTAGCAGGGGCGGCAGAAAGTTAGGTGGGCGGATGAGATTAAGAAGTTTGCAGGGACAACACGGCCACAATTAGTACATGACCGGGGTAGTTGGAGAAGTATGGGAGAGGCCTTTTCCCTGCAGTGGGCGTAACCAGGCTGATGATGATGATGATAAATATGAACAAACATTCATATTGAAACGTGTGCGTGTTTTTATCGGGCGACACGTTTCACCGCCTAACAAATGTTATCGCACGGCGCAGGGCGCGCCTGCATGTATCGGAAATTTCTGGAATGTTATCGATGGTTCCATCCGCTGTCTGTGAATGAACCTTGTGAAAACTGATTGCATGTGTGCGCGACGCCAATAATGTAGAACTTTGTGGGAGACACACGAGTCCCAGCTGTTAGTCTGCAACATTCGACGATTGATGTATAAATGCCAACGCGCTTGACCCGTTGATCAGATTTCCGACGATCGCCGACCGTGCTCGCCGCTATCGTGCTATAAGTGTAGCCTGTTTTTGTGGGCATAGGTTTGCCCAATAAAAGCTAGTTTTGTATTCCATCGTATTGCTGCTTTCTTCACCGTCACTACCACGTGACATGTGGTGGAGGTGCTTGTGCGTTCATGTACCGAACGCCCCCGCAAAGCCGCGATCCAAGCCCGAAGCCCGAGGACAGAAACAAAATCGCCCAAGACCAGCGTGCTAGCCGCAGACTGCAAGGACTACCCCCAGAGCACGGACTTCTACCTGAGACGACAAAGAAGGTCGTAGTCAAGACAACCCCAATGGCTGCCCCAGCGTGCCCCGTTATCCTACAACACCCTCGGGACCCACCAACCTTCCATGGAGCAGCGACTGAAGACCCGGAATCATGGCTGGAGACCTACGAACGAATCGCGACATTCAACAGCTGGGACTCCGACGACAAGCTGCGGCATGTTTAATTCGCCTTAGAAGACGCCGCCAGAACGCGGTTTGAAAACAGGGAGTCGACCTTGACAACGTGGGACCTGTTCCGTAGCGGCTTCCTGCGCACCTTTACAAGCGTCGTGCGCAAGGAAAGGGCCGAAGCTATGCTGGACGCCCGAGTGCAGCTACCAAACGAGAACGTTACCATCTCTACGGAAGAAATGAGCCGTTTGTTCCGCCACGCCGACCCGGATATGACCGAGAAGAAGAAAGTCCGCCTACTGATGCGTGGTGTAAAGGAGGAACTTTTCGCCGGAATGGTAAGAACCCTACCGAAGACCGTCGAAGAGTTTCTTCGTGTGGCGACGAACATTGAGAAGACACTCGAGATCTGAAACCAGCAATTCGATCGCCGCACGAACTCTACAAACTACGCTGGGGTTCAATCACTGGCTACCGACGATCTACGCGAGACTATCAGAGCGGTCGTACGAGAGGAGCTGCAGAAGTTCTACCAAAGGACGCAGTCCCAAGTGGATCCAATCGCTGAAATCGTCAAAGAAGAGGTTCAGCGATCGCTTGGAGTCCCTGAGGTGCAACCACGATCTCCGCAACCTCAGCCGGAAGCGATGACCTACGCCGCCGTCGCCCGCCGTCAAGGTCCCCCTCCGCGACAGCGCCAGGGCCCTGTAACGCCGCAATTCCGTCGTCCACCGCCGCCGCCGCCAGCACGCCCACCCGTCGCCCAGTGCAGCTACGCGAGGAAGACGGACATTTGGCGAGCTCCCGACCACCGCCCGCTCTGCTACCACTGCGGCGAAGCCGGCCATGTGTACCGCCGGTGCCCATACCGCGACCTGGGATTGCGAGGGTTCGCCGTCGATGCACCGCGCCCTCGTGACATCGCCCACTACCTCGCCGCTTCTCAGTGGAGCTCTCGACGACCGTCGCGTTCGCCATCACCAGGCCGCTACCTGTCGCCGCAGCGCCGACCATACACTGGCCTAGCCCTGGGCCGGTCAGCGAGCCCATATCCGGAAAACTAAAAGCAGCAACCGATGGAGGTGCGGTTGCTGTTCGTCGAACTGATGAAGATCCTCCGCCGCCGACGAAGACACCGAAGAAACTACCTCAACGACATAACGACATGCCACGGTCCCGACGAAGTCAGGAAGCAAAGAATACGACGACGAAAGACGGCCCGACGACGCGACATTCCAGCTTCAGTTCGACACGACGCAGCCGTGATCCGACGCCAAGACCTAACTGCAACGCCAGACAAAGAACCACTGACCTCGAGGTTCTTCTCGACGGCCACGCAGTCACCGCTTTAGTGGACACAGGAGCCGATTAGTCCGTCATGAGTGGACCTATCACCGCGCAGTTGAAGAAAGTTAAGACTGCATGGGAAGGCCCTCAAATTCGGACCGCTGGAGGACACCTCATCACGCCGACTGGAATCTGCACGGCAGGAATAACCAATCATGACCGGACTTACCCTTCCACCTTCGTTATCCTGCAACAGTGTTCACGAGACGTCATTCTCGGTATGGACTTCCTGGACCAACACGGCGCAATGATCGACCTGAAGTCGAAGTCAATAACGCTGTCGGAAGATAAAGCGATGCCGCCGGAGAGCCCTCGTAGGCACACGCCTTGAGTGTGCTTGAAGATCAAGTGAGCATGCCGCCTCGCTCCAGCACTGTTATTTCGGTCGGCGCCGAAACACCCGCTGACGTAGAAGGCGTCATCGAAGGCGGCCAAGGTCTGCTGCTAGACCGTAAAATTTGCGTCGCAAGAGGGATCGCTCGACTGCATGGAGGGAAAACCGAAGTGTTGCTGACAAACTTCAGCCGGGAGTTCAAGCACATCAACAAGGGCACGATGTTCGCGTACATCGAGGAAATTCTGGAAACCAGTAACGCGTTTGTCCTCTCGGATTCCGCCGCATCTACAACGACGACCATGGTTCCCGAACCAGACTACGACATTAATCCAAGTCTCCCCATGATTAAGCAACAGCAGCTGAGAAGTCTGCTCCGACGATACAAAGGCTGCTTTTCGACGTCATCGAGGATTCAAGAAACACCAGTCGCCAAGCATCGCATAATCACCGAGGAGTGCGCTCGACCACTCCGCCAGAGCCCTTACCGAGTTTCACCGCGAGAATGCAAAGCTATAAGAGAACAAGTCGACGAAATGCTGCGCGACGACATCATCCAGCCGTCCAAAAGCCCGTGGGCATCTCCTGTAGTCTTGGTGAAGAAAAAGGATGGAACCCCACGTTTCTGCGTCGATTATCGTCGTCTGAACAAGATCACGAAGAAGGACGTATACCCCCTCCCACGAATAGACGACGCATTGGATCGGCTCTGCAACGCTAAATACTTCTAGTCGATTGACCTGAAGTCTGGCTATTGGCAAATAGAAGTCGACGAAAGAGATCGCGAAAAGACCGCCTTCATCACCCCAGACGGCCGCTACGTGTTCAAGGTTATGCCATTTGGACTGTGCTCGGCGCCTGCAACGTTCCAACGCGTGATGGAAACGGTTTTAGCAGGATTGAAGTGGCAGACCTGTCTCGTTTACTTGGATGACGTCGTTGTCTTCGCCGGAAATTTCGACGATCACCTTAGGCGGCTTGCAACAGTACTAGAGGCCATCAAGTCATCAGGGCTTACTCTGAAGCCAGAAAAGTACCGCTTCGCTTACGATGAGCTTCTGTTCCTAGGCCACGTCATCAGCAAGTCTGGAGTCCGCCCCGACCCGCAGACGACAGCTGCCATTGCAACGTTCCCGCAGCCCCATCGACAAGAAGGCAGTGCGTAGATTCCTTGGCATGTGTGCCTACTACAGGCGATTTGTCAAAGACTTTTCACGCATCGCTGAGCCGCTGACACAGCTAACTAAATATGACGTCGAGTTCAAGTGGGAAACGCCGCAGGCCGAGGCACTTCAAGAACTCAAACGACGCATGCAGTCGCCGCCCGTACTTGCACACTTCGACGAGCACGCCGATACCGAAATCCACACTGACGCCAGTAGCCTAGGCCTCGGTGCCGTCCTTGTCTAGAGAAAAGATGGACATGAACACGTGATAGCTTACGCTAGCCGGTCGTTGTCAAAAGCGGAAGGCAATTATTCTACAACCGAGAAGGAATGCCTCGCCATCGTTTTGGCTACAGCGAAATTTCGCCCTTACCTATATGGCAGGCCATTGAAACTCGTCAGCGACCATCACGCCTTGTGTTGGCTAGCTAACTTAAAGGACCCTTCAGGACGGCTGGCACGGTGGAGCCTCAGACTACAAGAATACGACATCACTGTAAACTACAAGTCCGGACGAAAACACTGGGATGCCGATTGCCTATCACGCGCCCCCATTGACCCGCCGCGCCGCAAGATGACGAGGATGACGACGACATCCTTGGCATAATAAGCGCGGAAGTCTTCGCCGAGCATCAACGAGCGGACCCGGAGCTTAAAGGCCTCGTCGATTATTTGGATAAGCACACCGACGCTGTCCCCATGGCATTTAAGCGTGGACTGTCTTCGTTCACGCTTCAAAACAACCTACTCGTGAAGAACTTCTCACCAGTCCGCGCCGACTACCTTCTTGTTGTTCCGTCAGCGCTGCGTCCAGAAGTACTGCACGCCCTACATGACGATCCGACCGCCGGGCACCTCGGCTTCTCCCGGACGCTATCGAGGATACAAGAAAGGTATTACTGGCCGCGCCTAATCGCCGACGTTGCCCGTTATGTCAAGACATGCCGAGACTGTCAGCGACGCAAGACACCACCCCCAAGGCGAGCCGGATTACTACAGCCGATCCAGCCTTCTTGCCGACCTTTTCAGCAGATCGGGATGGACTTGTTGGGACCGTTTCCGACGTCAACATCCGGAAATAAGTGGATCATCGTGGCGACGGACTATCTCACCCGCTTCGCTGAAACTAAAGCTCTACCGAAAGGCAGCGCAGCCGAAGTGGCGAAATTTTTCGTCGAGAACATCCTGCTGCCACATGGTGCTCCAGAAGTCCTCATCACCGACACAGGAACGGCTTTTACAGCAGAGCTCACGCAAGCCATTCTGCAATAGAGCCAGACAAGTCACAGGAGGACAACTGCCTGCCATCCGCAAACGAATGGTCTCACGGAGCGCCTGAACAAGACCCTCGCCGACATGCTAGCAATGTATGTCGACGTCGAGCACAAGACGTGGGATGCGGTCCTGCAATACGTAACATTCGCTTACAACACGGCGGTGCAAGAAACAACACAGATCACGCCGTTTAAGCTGGCTTACGGCAGGAACATGACGACGACGCTTGACGCCATGCTGCCGCAAGTCACTGAGGAGGAGAATCTTCACGTGGCTACCTATCTCCAGCACGCCGAAGAAGCCTGACAGCTCGCCCGCCTACTGATCAAGAACCAGCAGCGTACCGACAGCCGACACTACAACCTCCGACTTGGGCTGCTGAGCACGAGGTCGCGGGATCGAATCCCGGCCACGGCGGCCGCATTTCGATGGGGGCGAAATGCGAAAACACCCGTGTGCTTAGATTTAGGTGCACGTTAAAGAACCCGAGGTGGTCAAAAGTTCCGGAGTCCTCCACTACGGCGTGCCTCATAATCAGAAAGTGGTTTTGGCACGTAAAACCCCAGATAAAAAAAAATACAACCTCCGACGACGCTTCGTCGAGTACCAGCCCGGTAACCGTGTTTTGGTTTGGACCCCACCCGATACGTCGACGAGGACTCAGTCAGAAACTATTGCGACGCTATTTCGAACCCTACAAGATCATCCGACGTGTTGGCGAACTGGACTAAGAGATCGTGCCAGACGGCACTTCGCAGTCACAGCGGCGCCGAGCACGATCTGAAGTGGTCCACGTAGTGCGTCAGAAGCGCTTTTACGTATGCTGACGAACTTCCTTATTTTGTTATTTTCTTTGCCACGAGTGCTTTTCTTTATTACTTTCGTTTGTTTGCAGCATCGGGTCGATGCTATTTAAGAGGGGGGGTATTGAAACGTGTACTTGTCTTTATCGGGCGACACGTTTCACCGCCTAACAAATGTTATCGCACGGCGCAGGGCGCGCCTGCATGTATCGGAAATTTCTGGAATGTTATCGATGGTTCCATCCGCTGTCTGTGAAAGAACCTTGTGAAAACTGATTGCATGTGTGCGCGACGCCAATAATGTAGAACTTTGTGGGAGACACACGAGTCCCAGCTTTAGTCTGCAACATTCGACGATTGATGTATAAATGCCGACGCGCTTGACCCGTTGATCAGATTTCCGACGATCGCCGACCGTGCTCGCCGCTATCGTTGTGCTATAAGTGTAGCCTGTTTTTGTGGGCACAGGTTCGCCGAATAAAAGCTAGTTTTGTATTCCATCGTATTGCTGCTTTCTTCACCGTCACTACCACGTGACAATATCTGCTGCAAACAGCAAGCCATTACAGCACATATTAAACATATTTATTTCTGAACCATCTGCTGTTTACCCTGTAGTAGTAGCCAACGTCCACACAATGACCTTGTTGTAGCAGGCAGCAGCTTCTGTTTAGTGCGTGGAATGTGTTGCTTTATACTGGTGCCGTCCTCATTACTGCATGTCTGGAACAGAAAATTTGACTGAATCAGAAATTGAAAAAGCAAAATTTTGCAATATGAAATGCAAAAAGGTGTGACATATATATTGTAATGGTTTGAGACTACAGAACACATGCAAATGTACACTGTCTGTTCTAGGGTGCTTAAGCAGCATGTTAAATAAATATTGCTATTGTCCATAAAATTGATGTCTGCCCAACTACAATGCATGTCAACAGCTTAAGTATTATTAAGATCACAAATGAGAACATTCGTGCGTTCATTTATACACTAGAAGAGATCACACGGCTGGTTCCACAGCAAATGCATGAAAGTCCTGAAGCTATTAGAACTGAATCATTATTTTTCTGCACGAACGTGATGCACCGCTTCACTACTGCCAAAATACATGCCCTACGATAAACCAAACTTAACAGCAAGAACATTTGGAACCAACATGTTCGAAATATGGGTGAATTATCATGCTTGCAACTGTTTAATACATTAAATTATGTACTTTCACTTCATTTTACCAAAGGATTATCAGTTTTGTGGACGAAAGAAGTTGCCGGCGGACTCGAAAAAGAAGTTTAATATTGTCACAGACAAAGCCACAAAAGACTTCGGTCGACGCTAGAGATCTTTTATATCTATCGCTGTCCTAGCACCTTCGTCGTTCTCTTCTTCTCGGAGCCACCCAACGTGCCTAGCATGTGGCACCGACTTGCACCGAGTGGCTGTCAGCTGTGTCGAGGTCGTGGCATTACCTCCCTCCCTAGAAGCATCGTCTCGATGCGGAATATTGACGCACTGGAGATAGCGATGGTGATACTGTTAAGACAGACGTAGATGGTGAGAGAGGTGCGGAGCTTTGCGTTCAGCGGGAGTGGTATAACTTCAATCTAGAGACGTGAACGACATCGGACAGGCCTGGGCGTCGGGGACGGCGAGTGGTGCCTTCTCCTTCAGGAATCACTTCGTATGTGACGTCGCCGAGTCGTTGAACGATCCTATAAGGTCCAAAGTAGAGGCGCAAATGTTTCTCCGACCGACCACGCTGGCGGATCGGTGTCCACACCCATACTTTGTCACCGGGTTGATAAGTGACGTCGCGGTGACGAAGATTGTACCGGTCGGCGTCGTTGTGTTGTTGGTGGCGGATACGCATTCGTGCGAGCTGGCGTGCCTCTTCGGCACATCGAGCGAATTCCACAGCATCAGTGACAACATTAGAACAGTAGGTGGGTAGAAGCATTGCGTCCAACGTTGTAACAGCTTCCCGGCCGTGTACTAAGCGAAAAGGGGTGAAGCCGGTAGTTTCTTGAACGGCAGTATTATATGCAAACGTAACGTATGGGAGAACGTCGTCCCAGTTGTTGTGGTCGACGTCAACATACATGGAAATCATATCAGCGATCGTTTTGTTTAGCCTTTCTGTGAGCCCATTCGTCTGGGGATGGTAAGCAGTGGCTTTGCGGTGAACTGTACCACTGAGAAGCATGATATCTTCTGTGAGCTGCGCTGTAAATGCTGTGCCCCGGTCGGTTATAACCACTGTTGGAGCACCGTGGCGGAGTACGATACCATGTACAAAGAAGGTAGCAATATCATTAGCAGTGCCTCGTGGGAGTTCTCGGGTTTCAATGTAACGTGTAAGGTAGTCTGTGGCAACAGCAATCCAACGGTTACCAGCCCTCGACGTGGGGAATGGCCCAAGCAAATCTATGCCAACCTGCTGAAAGGGATCCGCGGAGGATCCACGGGATGGAGAAGGCCAGCCGGACGCGCGGGTGGTGTCTTGCGTCTCTGGCAGTCGCGGCATGTCTTCACGTATTGCTTTACGTCACGGCGAAGGTTAGGCCAGAAGTACTTTTGGCGTATGCGTGAAAACGTCCGTGCGAATCCAAAGTGGCCCAAAAATGGCTCGTCGTGAGTGGCCCGCAGGATATCGTCACGCAGTGAAGACGGCACTACAAGAAGGCAGGCGGTTGCAGTCGAGTGAAAACCCAGTTTGTAGAGAACGCCATCTCGGAGAAAAAACGAGGATAATTTGCGGATGAACATACGAGGCGGCTCTGGTAGACGGTTCTCAAGGTAGTCGATGAGAGGCCGGAGTTCTGAATCATCGCGCTGTTGCTTGCTGATGTCTGATACTGTGATAATGGACAGAAATGCGTCCTCTTCATCAAAGTCGTATGGCGACGGTTGAAGTGGAGCACGTGACAGGCAGTCGGCGTCGGTGTGTTTACGCCCGGACTTGAACGCTATCGCCATATCGTATTCTTGCAAGCGAAGACTCCAGCGTGCAAGACGGCCAGATGGATCCTTGAGATTGGCGAGCCAGCACAATGAATGGTGATCTGTCACAACTCGAAATGATCGGCCGTACAAATATGGTCGGAACTTAGCAATTGCCCACACAACGGCCAAGCATTCCTTCTCCGTAGTGGAATAGTTCCTTTCAGCTGGAGACAAAGTGCGGCTTGCGTACGCAATGACGCACTCGGCTCCATCTTGCCACTGTACGAGGACGGCACCAAGGCCAACGTTGCTGGCATCCGTGTGCAACGGTGTCACTGTCTTCGTCAAAGTGTCCTAGAACAGGAGGTGTGTGCAGACGTTTCTGGAGTTCACAGAAGGCCTCTTGTTGGTCCTGCTCCCAGACAAACGGAACATTATCCTTAGTCAACCGTTGCAACGGTTCGGCTATTCGTAGTGGAGGACTCCGGAAATTTTGACCACCTGGGGTTCTTTAACGTGCACCTAAATCTAAGCACACGGGTGTTTTCGCATTTCGCCCCCATCGAAATGCGGCCGCCGTGGCCGGGATTCGATCCCGCGACCTCGTGCTCAGCAGCCCAACACCATAGCCACTGAGCAACCACGAAAGGAAGGACCTTGAATTCGTAAAGTCCGTCAGGCGTAATAAATGCGGTTTTCTCACGGTCACGCTCATCAACCTCTATTTGCCAGTAGCCGCTGCGACGGTCCATCGATGAGAAGTATCGAGCATTTCGAAGGCGGTCCAAAGAGTCGTCGATGCGGGGAAGGGGATAAACGTCCTTCTTCGTAACGTTGTTAAGCTCGCGATAGTCAACGCAAAAACGCAGTGTGCCGTCTTTCTTTTTCACCAGAACCACAGGTGACGCCCATGGACTGGTGGAGGGCTGTATGATATCGTCGGTAAGCATTTGTTGGACTTGATTTCGGATGGCGTCTTGCTCTTTACGAGAAACACGGTAAGCACGTTGGCGCACGGGTCTTTCATTGGGATTTGTAATAATTCTGTGTTTCGCAATAGGCGTTTGGTTGACCTTCGATGTTGAAGCGAAACAGTCCGCAAAAGACTGTAAAAGGCTTCGAATGCTAGCCTGTTGTTGACCCGATAATTTAGAATTCACATCAATATTGCTGTTGGCTGGTACGTCACAGTTAGAATCTCTATCAGTTTGCCCTACAGTTAAACAAGCGGGAAAATCACTGACTGGCTCCAAATAGGCGATGGCAGTTCGTGGGGCGAAGTGTTGGTATTCACGACTGAAATTGGTCACTAAAATCTGAGCAGTCCGTGACGACAGCTGCAAGATGCCGCGGGCTACGCAAACCTGTCGAGCCAACAAGACTGACAGATTGCCTTCAGCGATTCCGAGATGGGGAGGATCATCGTCTGTTTCTACGGTGATCAACGCAGTACTCCGAGGTGGTAAAGTAGCACAGTCACCCGAAACGCGTAACACCGTGGACTGTGGGTGGTAGTCGTCCGAAATAGTTGCGTGTTCGCTGGAAAATGTGACAAGCAACTCGCGAAGGTTTATGATTGCGCCGTACTCCCGAAGAAAGTCCATGCCGAGTATGACCTGCCTAGAGCACTCTTCCAGTATAATAAATGAACCGACAAATGTGACCTCACGAATTTGTACCCTCGCAGTGCATTTGCCGATCGGCGTGAGAACATGACCGCCGGCTGTACGGAGCTTAGGTCCTGGCCACGGTGTCGTCACCTTGCGAAGTGCCGTAACCAGTTGTCCGCTCATGACAGAATAATCGGCGCCAGTATCGACAAGAGCGGTTACCGGGTGGTTATCGACAGAAACGAGTATGTCGGCTGAAACAGGCTCACGGTTTTCGAAGGAAGGTGTCGAAGGTACGCAGTCGTCGTTGTCTTCGTCGTTATCGTCGTCGTCGGGGTGTCGCAGCGGAGGATCTTTCGAAGTGCGTTGGACAGCGGCCCCACCTCCGGAGGTCGCTGTTCTCAGTTTCCCCGACTTGGGCTCGTGGGCCGGTTGCCCACGGAAGCGGAGAACGTAGTGTAGCGGCTAGGTGACGCCGATCGTCGAGGAGGTGGTGATCGTGACTGGCGCCTCTGCGGAGACGGAGATCGGGTCGTTGGCAGGGACTGTTCAACCGGTGGGAACTGCGCGTACGGCGACGAAGGTTGACTGGCCAGATATTGCTGGATTTCTCTCGGACGCTCTCCCTCACGTGGGCGACGAGCGCCGGGGTGATAGCCCTGGAGTCCAATTCTTCGGTAGTAGCAGGCACGGTACAAGTGGCCCGCTTCGCCACAGTGGAAGCAGAGTGGCTGATAGTCAGGTGTGCGCCACGCGTCTGACTTTCGCGTATTGATTCGGGGGCTCGTGGACCCGTACATATTTGTACGTGAACCTTGGCCCTGGAAGTGGCACAGCGGTTCTTCAGAAGAAGGCGGGTTACGGTGGTTCCCGGGTTGCGCAGGTAGCCTCACTGCTTGCGCATAAGTCAGTACGGGGGCGGCTTCAGGTCTGCTTTGCACGAATGGCTGTGCTGCCTGGCGAACTTCTTCGGGGACGATATCTGTGAGGGATGTTACGGTCGGTTGAAATCGCACTCCCTGTAGCCGGTCGAGCTCCTCACGCACGACACTACGCACAAGCTCTCGAAGCGCATCGGTGTCATAGGGTAACGAGAGAGAAGATGCTGATCCCAGGTTGATTTGGCGATCGTAGACCGAGTAGCGTTGTTGAAGGGCTCGCTCTATTGTTGTTGCCTCACTGACGAACTCAGCTACTGTAGCTGGAGGCCTTCGCATCAGTCCAGCAAACAGCTGTTCTTTTACCGCACGCATCAGTAGGCGTACTTTCTTCGCTTCTGTCATGCCAGGGTCAGCACGCTTGAAAAGCCGCGACATGTCTTCTACAAACATGGCTACGCTTTCGTTCGGCCTTTGAACCCTATTCTGAAGGGCTTGCTCTGCTCGCTCTTTTCTTGCGGGGCTGCTGTACGTATCGCGTATCTGCCGTTGAAATTCTTGCCAGGTGGTGATGGATGGCTCGTAGTTAGCGAACCATGTTCGGGCAGAGTCCTCCAGGGCGAAGTACACGTTCCTTAACTTTTTCTGCTCGTCCCAATAATTGACGTCAGCCACACGATCGAAGTTGTCGAGCCAGTCTTCCACGTCCTCAAAAGGCTCACCATGGAACGGCCGCGGCCAGCGTGGGGTGTGGAGAACCAGCGACGCAGGAGGCTGTCCCGTACCGTACGTCTCCTGTGTCTGGCTTGCGGTTGTGGTGGACATCCTCGGCAGATCTTGCAGGCCGTATTCCGGAGGCAGTCTTTGAAGCCGTCGGCTTTTGCGTAGGTTGTCCGCTCCCTGTTCCTGGGGGTCAGAGTACGTAGACGCTTACCCCGCACCTCCACCAGTTTGTCACAGACAAAGCCACAAAAGACTTCGGTCGACGCTAGAGATCTTTTATATCTGTCGCTGTCCTGGCACCTTCGTCGTTCTCTTCTTCTCGGAGCCACCCAACGTGCCTAGCATGTGGCACCGACTTGCACCGAGTGGCTGTCAGCTGTGTCGAGGTCGTGGTAATATGTATTATGATAAGGCTACTCAGTCACCTACGACCACGGCTGCAATAGGATGAAAAATGAGACGCGCGTTTCGATGTCGCTCTTTCTTTCCTGGTTGTGTGTGTAACGACAGCCTCGCAAGTAAAGGTATATTTAGGAAACAGCAACTGAGATCCTGACTGCCCATATGTAATGCAGGAATCTAGTTCGTTAACTTGTGCCCGCCTGGAAGGTAATGAGAAGGATATTATATAACGATTCAAGCAGCGGTGTTAAACGACTCACCGTTATTGCCGTTGTCAGCCGTAGCAAAATCCAGCTTCCGTTTCGATGCAGACGTGTTCCGAATGGCTCACGACCGAAACCCAACTTCCGGGCTTACATGTCCGCTTGCAAACACGTAACTTCACCCTAAATTAAATAAGGCGAGACATCGAAACGCAAGAAACTAGTTTTAGAAACAAAGAAGCAACCAGTGTGAGTGTACGAACGAATGAATCCGTGCTGCCGTGCGCTCGAAAATACCGGTAAAAATTGTAAATCCAGGCCGGAGGTCACGTGAAAGATCGATGATGCTGACCGCTATTTGCGTTTATAATGAGGAAGAAAGAATAAACTTACTAACAAAAAGTACAATATCTAATTAGCAATGATAATTTTGCCCTGTTTTTTATGTAACAAAAATGCTTCAGTAATTGTAAGGGAAAGTTTGTAAGATAAAATTGCGCTTATTGCGACGCCTCTACCGGGAAATGTTGGAACTAACGTAAGCATCCCGAAGTGATCGGTAACGTATCAAGCTATACAGATTCTAAATGAACAGAAAGACATAATAAATCGGGCAGACAGCCGTGGTAAACTTAAAAGAATGTACAAAACGTTCCTTGTCAGAACAGCATGTGTATTGTAGACTGTTTTACATTACTTTCTACTATGTCCATGACATTCCTGATTTTCTTTTTTTCTGTTTTGTAAGCACAATGTACTGGTACATAATCGTTCTCTACATATCTGGAACATGATAAAGGGTCAACTAGCTATCTAACAGATGGATCCTGTGTGACGTTTTATATATGTATATCTATCTGCGTGATCTGTGTGCACATGTATGCATCTCATACTTCTTATCTGATCTATTAGAAGTCACTTTTTTTCCTTCATCGGCTGTACATTGAGTGCAACTGTTATTTTAATATAATGTGCACCTTACTGTATATGTTATTGTACGCGTAAATGCTGTATGAACTGAACGGGGGCAGGGGCCCAGTCAGGCTATTTCAGCCTTTAGTCTCTGTCTACGCAGGAAATGCTCTGAAATAAAGTGATTTTGATTTGATTTTGATTTGATTCTACTACGCTGGTTTTGTTAGCAGCGGCGCGCGATCGATTTTTTCGCCCTCTGTGGCCATTTGTTGAACTTGAGAGTGTGCTACCCCTGGCCTCGCGCTCACTCAGCCCGTTTTCTCTCAACGTTGTGGTCATGCCATGTGCTGATGAGATCCAACGTGAACGTCTTCGTCGTGCGCTTTGGAGCTCCGTCGCCGCTGCGCCTGTGCGACTTGCGCCTATCAAGAGGTAAGTGACAGTTCATGAAGTCAGTGTTTTTCTATTAGTAGCCCTGCAGTCTTTTCGACTATAGTGTCGTCGTGTCTGCGCGTAATCCAGTGACGGGCAGTGTACGGTAAACGCTAAGCCTAGTGTAACAAGTTAGCGACGGCGCATTCCCCTCGTTGTACATCCCCATGGTTTGCGGCGACGGTAACATCAATCGGCGATTGACCATCCGTTGTGCTGCGTTTGGTAGCTAAAGATTGCAAGCTTACGGCTTATAAATCACTCATTAGCCCTGTTTTAGAGTATGCTTCTGTAGTGTGGTCGCCTTATCGCATACAGGATATTTCCAAATTAGAATCCATTCAGAAAAAAAGCTGTTAGATTTATTTATGGCCGTTACGACCGTATGTTTTCACCGTCATCCCATGCACACGCTTTATCACTGGACCAATTGTCGTTTCGTCGCACGTGTGACCGCCTAATCCTGCTGCACAAGATCGTTCACGGATCATCTAGCATTGAAGCGCCTATCTCGCTAACCACACCTACTGCGCGAGTAACCCGACGTACTCGCCCATTAAACAGAGATCCCTTCGTTCCAAAAATAGATTGCTACAAGTTTTTTTTTTCACACACTGTTCAATTATGGAATAACTTAGATGGTTCTCTGCGTTCATTGCCGACTAATCAATTTCAGAAAGAACTGCCTAACCACGTTGGTTGACATGTTTTGTTCATAAGTTATGTAACCCACCTCTGCTATGTCTCTAAAATGAGATAGCAGTATTTGTAAATAAATAACGGATACTCTACAATGGATCACAATGTTGTCATTAATCGGGTGTATCATATCAGTTCAAAGCGCGCAAGCTATGGACGCTTCACTGCCACATGCTTCATTGCTCTTTCCCTGTACCTGCACTAACTCCTTCCATCTACTGCTATAAATAACAGCCCGGAATAAACCACGAGGTTCTTTGTTCTCCTTACACCCTGGCTGCCTGTTCTTGGCGCCCCACTCGAGAACGATACATGGTGTCAGAAGTGGGATGAAGCTAACCAGCCTCAACGAAAGGTTTCGGGGCTAGCTGAACGTGAGGACCGACGCCATGGAGCACCTAAGACCGCCTGAGCCACTGCGTTTGACAGCAGATGGAGGAAGGAACTGGAAGCTATTTCGCCAGAAGTTCGAATTTTTTCTTCAAGCCACAGCATGCACCGACAAGCGAGGATTAGAGCCAGCAAAGACGGCCCTACTCAGCTTGGCCGGGGAGGAAGCCTTGGGCGTTTTCAACAACTGCGTGTTCACCGAGGAAGAAAACAAGGAAGACTACGCCACTGTGATTGCCAAGTTCGAAGATTATTTCGTGGAGCAACAAAACGAAGTCCACGGAAGGTATGTCTTCCATTCGCGTCTTCAGGGCGAGGCGGAACCATTCGAGCAGTTTTTACGTGCCCTAAAGAGGCAAGCGCAACACTGCAATTTCAGCACCATGACAGACGATATGATGCGCGACTAGGTGGTGTTTGTAACGAACTCGCCAAAGCTCCGATAGAAGGTGCTCAGGGAAAAAACCCTGACGTTCAGAAAGGTTGTCACCCTTTGCAAGGCGGCAGAGACCTCAGCTCGTCAAAATGAAGTCTGGCGTAAGGCAAACAAAGAACTAGATGTGGCCGCTGTCGCGGCCAGGAAGAGAACTCCGATGGGGCCCAGGCGCGACCTGCAGTGCACGCGTTGCAACCGAAGACACGCCTTGAGGTGCTACCCAGCCTACGGAAAAACCTGTTACTCGTATAATGGGCGAAATCACTTCGAAACTTGTTGCAGCAGACAGGACGGCGTTTGCGAATTGCAGCATGAGAAGGACGACTTCAAGGTGCTGGACGTCGCGATCGGTACCGCTGACAGAGAATGTGACTGGCGAGCGGACGCGTATGCATTCACGGCTAAAAGGTAAGGTTCAAAGTGGATACAGGATCACAAGCAAATCGTTTTGCCGCTCTCTGTTCCGCAAGCTTAAGGCTGTCATTCTGAAGCCAAGTGGCGCCGTTCTCAGATCTTACGGTGGTAACGTAGTCAAGTGCATCGGATTGTTTACAGCACCCGTCACGGATGGCGACCACAGCGCGTGCGTTGTATTTTTTGTTGTAAAGAAAGACCACAGTGCAATCTTGGACTTAGTAACCAGCGAGAAGCTAGGGATCGTCTAGCGCGCTGTTTAAAACGAGACTACGAGCATTGCTGAAGCAGTCGTCGAGGAATTCCCATGGCTCTTCCATGGAAGAGGGAGCACGCCACATGAATATAAGATCGTGCTGCGCATTGATGCTCTGCCAGTCGTCCAGCCAGCCCGAAGAGTTCCTCTGTCCCGGAGAGAGCCTCTCCGCACTGAACTATATCGCATGGAAAAGGAAGGCATCATTGAGGAGGTCAGCATCACGACGGATTGGGTGAGCCTGCTAGTTATTGTGCTAAAGAAAGATGTAAAGTTAAGAGATCGCATGGATCCAAGACGCATAAATGAGAACTTAAAGAGAGAACATTACCAAACGTCTCGCCCAGAGTATATTGAGGCGGAGTTGGCAGGCGCGAAATTTTGCTCGAACCTTGACGCAAATGCTGGATTTCACCAAATCCCATTAGACGAGGAATCGTCCAACATATGCACATTTGCTACACCCTTCGCCTGTTATCGTAGTCTTCGCTTTCCATTCGGCCTAGCTTTAGCTAGCGAGGTGTTTCAGAATGCCCTCAACTAGATTTTCGATGGCCTCCCAGGCCTACGCGTGTACGTGGACGATGTACTGGTCTGGGGCGCGACTAGGGCGGAACACAACCAAAGGCTGCGCAGTGCACTAGAAGCAGCTGATGAAGCGGGTATAACGTTTAATGCATCCATATGTCGTTTCAGTGTGGAAGAAGTTTTGTTCCTGGGCGACATCATTAGCCAGAATGGCATTAGGCACAATCCCGACCTCGTAAATGGTCTTCTGCAAATGCCAAAGCGTCAAGACAAATTGGCAGTAGAAAGGCTACTCGGCGTCGTTATCTACTTTAGGAAGTACCTTCCGTCACTTCCCCAGCGCACTTCGACTCTACGTTCCCTCATCAAAAAAGACGCAGTCTTGGATTGGACGCTGAACCACAAAAACGAATGGCAAGCTATATGTAAGGAGTCGAGCAAAGTGTCCCTGCTTGCTATATTTGACGCAAGTTTGCAGAAAAGTAACGGCAGGTGCTTCTCGAAGAGGCATTGGCTCGGCGCTCCTACAACGTCACGGGGATTGCTGGAAGCTGGTAGCATAACATCAAGAGCGCTGACCGAATCGGAACAAAGGTACTCTCAGATTGAAAAGCAGGCTTTGGTGTTTGGTTGCGAAAAGTTCAATCATATTGTTTATGGCCGGTCACTCATCCTCGAGAGCGACCACAGCCCGTTGATAAACATATCAAGGAAAGGCATAGGTTAAAACACGTTGGCTGGCTAGTTGGTTAGAATCCATGGTAGAGTGTATAAGCGCGACTGGACGAGGACGAAGAAAGAAACAGATACACAGACACAGCGCTTCACTTTCAACTGTAGATTTTATTTTCGCACGCTTCGATAAATATATACCGTGCGAGCGGAAACAAACGTAACAGCAAAAAAAGGACATTGAGTGGTACATTTCGTTGAACCGCACACGTGTGCAAGGCAAGGGAAAAAAAACATGTACTACAATCGTCACAAAGACAAACCAAGGAATCGTATCTCCTTTTCCGATAGTGACACCGAAGGCTTGCTTACGCACTTTTGCTCTGATTTTGCTATCTCGTAGGCCTCTACAATCTCCCTCGTCATCCTGCTATGAGCCTTATACAGAATGGAAGTGCTTCCAAACATGGGTTTGCAGGAACAGTCTCGGCAGTGAATACCCAAATGACCCGAGATTACCTTAGTGACGTTATATTGATGCTCCTTTAATCTCTCGTTGATGCATCTGCCGGTTTGACCAATATACGTTCTTCCGCATGAAAGTGGGATGGCATAGACAACGTTATGAGTACAGGTTACAAATTGTTTGCGATGTTGGGTAGAACATGAATGCCTTTTGTTATTTTCTGTGTTAACCTGTTTGCATAGCTTCGATAGACGCTCAGGGGCAGAAAAAAGCACGTCTACTCCCGATTTCGCCGCTATTCTTCTGAGATTATGTGAAATGCAATGAATGTATGGTACCACAGCAACATTCTTTGCTCTAGCATTGGTACTGCTTGCATTCGACGCGTTTTTGCACTTTTTGCTTAAGCCCTCCGCGACAGAAGTTAGCATACGCATCGGGTAACCAGAATCTGCCAGGCGCTTGGCCTGCTCTTTGAAACTGGCTTCCATTTTGTGGTCACATGACTTCGTCAAAGAATTCCTGAAACACGATGTCACTACTGCGCGTTTGGCAAGTTTTAAATGAGCGGAATGAAATGGTAGGACTGGCTTATTGCCTCTCGGCTGATAACTCCAGCATGTCATTTGTGGATAAAAGTACAATCCCAAGTCTAAAAACCTTATGAAATTGCCTATGGGGACTTCATGTGTCAAAGACAAAGGGGACAACACTTCAGTGAATGAGGTTACGGTTTTTGAAACCAGCGAGTCAAAATTGTCTGATTTGTTATTTAAAATGATTAAAAAATCGTCAACGAATCTGAACACTTTCGCGACATCGGTGTCATTTTTTAGGCGTTCATCAAGAACCTGGTCGCGGTTAGCTAGAAACAAGTCACTTAAGCAGGGAGCAATACATGAAGCCATTTCGTCAACTTTCAGGGTCCACAAGGACGTAACACTTAAGAAAGTCCAAAATGAAGCAAAGAAGCTATGCCAAAGCTTCAAACTAGATGGCTTATCCCGGTCTGTTGAAAAAAGCACAAAGGGGGACCTTGAATTGTTTTTCTTTGCAAAAACGCACAAGCCGGAATGCCGCCTCAGAGTGATAGTGTCAGAGAATGCTACTTTGCAGAAACATGTAGCGATGTACTTACAAAAGCACTTAAAGCTCTTGCCAGTTGACGACCCATTTTTGGTAACGAAGTCAGAACAAGTGGTGCAAGTCTTTAAAGACTGTCAAGACAGGGATCTGGTCGCTTTTTACATTGACTTAAAAGATCTGTACTGTTCCCTCCCACAGAATGACGTGATGAAATGTGTGTCTGACTGCATTGACAAGTTTGGCGCGGTTCGTTTTCAAAACGCTTGTGGTTTGACTAGCGACAGATTTTTAGAACTTCTTCGTTTTTATGTTAATTCGACTTACGCGACTTGGGAAGGAAATGTCGTCAAACAAAAAGATGGCATATGCATTGGGTCATGTATTGCTCCCTGCTTAAGTGACTTGTTTCTAGCTAACCGCGACCAGGTTCTTGATGAACGCCTAAAAAATGACACCGATGTCGCGAAAGTGTTCAGATTCGTTGACGATTTTCTAATAATTTTAAGTAACAAATCAGACAATTTTGACTCGCTGGTTTCAAAAACCGTAACCGCATTCACTGAAGTGTTGTCCCCTTTGTCTTTGACACATGAAGTCCCCATAGGCAATTTCATAAGGTTTTTAGACTTGGGATTGTACTTTTATCCACAAATGATATGCTGGAGTTATCAGCCGAGAGGCAATAAGCCAGTCATACCATTTCATTCCGCTCATTTAAAACTTGTCAAACGCGCAGTAGTGACATCGTGTTTCAACAATTCTTTGACGAAGTCATGTAACCACAAAATGGAAGCCAGTTTCAAAGAGCAGGCCAAGCGCCTGGTAGATTTTGGTTACCCGATGCGTATGCTAACTTCTGTCGCGGAGGGCTTAAGCAAAAAGTGCAAAAACGCGTCGAATGCAAGCAGTACCAATGCTAGAGCAAAGAAAGTTGCTGTGGTACCATACATTCATTGCATTTCACATAATCTCAGAAGCACCCGCCGTGGTTGCTCAGTGGCTATGGTGTTCGGCTGCTGAGCACGAGGTCGCGGGATCGAATGCCGGCCACGGCGGCCGCATTTCGATGGGGGCGAAATGCGAAAATACCCGTGTGCTTAGATTTAGGTGCACGTTAAAGAACCCCAGGTGGTCAAAAATTTCCGGAGTCCTCCACTACGGCGTGCCTCATAATCAGAAAGTGGTTTTGGCACGTAAAACCCCAAATATTATTATAATCTCAGAAGAATAGCGGCGAAATCGGGAGTAGACGTGGTTTTCTCTGCCCCTGCGCGTCTATCGAAGCTATGCAAACAGGTTAACACAGAAAATAACAAAAGGCATTCATGTTCTACCCAACATCGCAAACAATTTGTAACCTGTACTCATAACGTTGTCTATGCCATCCCACTTTCATGCGGAAGAACGTATATTGGTCAAACCGGCAGATGCATCAACGAGAGATTAAAGGAGCATCAATATAACGTCACTAAGGTAATCTCGGGTCATTTGGGTATTCACTGCCGAGATTCTTCCTGCAAACCCATGTTTGGAAGCACTTCCATTCTGTATAAGGCTCATAGCAGGATGACGAGGGAGATTGTAGAGGCCTACGAGATAGCAAGATCAGAGCAAAAGTGCGTAAGCAAGCCTTCGGTGTCACTATCGCAAAAGGAGATACGATTCCTTGGTTTGTCTTTGTGACGATTGTAGTACATGTTTTTTTCCCTTGCCTTGCACACGTGTCCGGTTCAACGAAATGTACCACTCAATGTCCTTTTTTGCTGTTACGTTTGTTTCCGCTCGCACGGTATATATTTATCGAAGCGTGCGAAAATAAAATCTGTAGTTGAAAGTGAAGCGCTGTGTCTGTGTATCTGTTTCTTTCTTCGTCCTCGTCCAGTCGCGCTTATACACTCTACCATGGAAAGGCATAGCCTACATGCCGCCCAGAGTGCAACGTTGTTTTCTGAAGTTGCTTAATTAAATATGTTCACACGTTGATGTTTCTTCCTGGCAAACAGATGGTCCTGCTCCTGGGCACAAGGTGGCTGCAGACACGTGCGACCTCGAAGTTTATGCCATCGCCGTGGTATCGGCCCTGGTGAGTGGAAAGGCAGCCGCAAAGCTTGTGCAAGAAACCGCTAACGATCCGTACCTTGGCCCTGTGCTACAGAAGCTAGCAAGGGGAGAGTATGTGGATGGTCGGCTGAAACCCGTGGCTACCGAGATTTCCGTGGTAAACTACATACTTTTGAAAGGGTCGAGATTAGTGATACCGACCAGCATGCGCAGGGACATGTTGAAACGGATTGATATGGGCCACCTGGGTCAAGTCAAGTGCAAAGCTAGGGCAAGACAAATGGTCTGTTTGCCGAACATTAACTCAGACATTCAGTTCATGATCGAAACTTGTCCTGTTTACAAAACATATGCTTGTAAACAACCGCCGGAGCATTTGATTCTTCGGCCAACGCCTATGCAAGCATGGTACCATGTCGGTGTCGATCTCTTTCAATACTTGGGACAGCATTATCTGTGCGCTTACGATTCGATGTCCTATTTCCCAGAGGTGGAGCCCGACATGATTGCCAACTCGGTCACGATAGTCTGGATGCAATATCTTCAAGGTACAGTATCCCAGCCGAGGTTTGCACCGACAACGGCCTACAGTTCAGCAGCTATGAGTTCGCTCTTTTCGCACATCCTCCTCACGATTTCAAACATGTGACATCAAGCCCAGAATATCCCCAATCTAACCGGTTCACGGAAAAGGGCGTACAAATCGTGAAGCGTATCCTAAAAACGACGAAAGATGCAAACGAGTGCTTTAGACTGGGCATGCTGAATTACAGGGCAAGTGCCACTGAATATCACCGGTCTCCAGGCGAACTGCTGTAGGGAAGGCCGCTGCGGGTGAAGAAACACCGACAGATTTAGGTGCATGTTAAGAACCCCAGGTGGTCCAAATTATTCCGAAGTCCCCTACTATGGCGTGCCTCATAATCAGATCGTCGTTTTGCCGCGTGAAACCCAATATTTTAATTTTTTTAGTAATGGATAACGTTTGCCTCTGTTGACTGTTAATCAACTTTCTTTCAGGTGATTTACCGTGTTGCTTAAGCTTCGTCTACCGTCTGAGTTTTTTTTTCGTTACCGCGATCGCAAGAGCAATCTTCAAATCGTGGAAGGGCCGAATAACGGAACTATTGTAGGGATTTGTATTTCAATGGCAGCACCTTGCACACAGGGTGGTTGACCAGGCGTGCTGCTTCAGTTCTCGTATTTGCTATCATTTCGGCCAGCATGTCTCCTGACATATGTGCGCGACGCGCTGAACAAGATTACGAGACTGTTGCATCCCCTATTGTCATTGCAAGTGACAATATAGAAGATGCAACATGTAGTGAAGCAATGTAGTCGACATTCGCCTGATTTTTTATTATTGCGATAGAAATTGTATAGACACTCCTGACGAAATTCTGTAGATGCGGACGTGCCCCGCGGTGGGTTGTAGCTTCGTGAGCGCCATTCCCGGGCTGGTGTAGTGTCGAAGGTAGCGTAATCTTGGCTCTCGCAACACATTGTAGCTAGAAGCAGCAAGAAGCGATCGCTTGTCGCCGCTTTCTCGCTTCATCATGCCAGCGTTCCTACAACGTGTTTACTGTCAGTGAGATGAGTTCATGTTTGGCTTTGCGCAAGAACCCATGTTTGTTAATTTAACAAGGAAGCGAAGGTTTACTTTAATGTACACTGGCGATGACACGTACAGCTGCTTAATTATTCCTGTCTGCGAATTTGCTGTCGCAATCACTGCGAAAAACTGCGACATTTTTTACTTTTTTAGCTTGTTTGACAAGGTTATGCTGACGTAGACCACTAGGAGAGTTCCTTTCATCTTTGCACAGAGTTGATGTTATTACAACTTCTTTTCTGATGACTGTAGCTCAGCAAGGTTGTATAAAGCCACAAGGAAGAAATGTTGCTGTCTGAACCAGCAGATTGCTGTTAAAAGTGCAGGTTGTTAACATGCACATGGTGGATAGTAATTTTCGTACATATTTCTAACATGTTTTCTTGCATACTTTACAGCCATGCTGTGTTCTTGCCACCAGCCTGGTGTTACTTTGGGTTGAACATCGTTCTTCGTTGATGATCAGCAGAGGAACAAGCCCACAGAAATCTGCTTCCTTAGTACATCTTATCTTAACAATGCATTTTCGTGTCTGCGACAACTGAAACCGATCCCGCAAGATGACTAGTAAATTGTGTGGCGTACCCGTGATCTCTTTCGTTCCGCATCATCTGCAATCATGGACGCAAGGCTGCATCCAGTGAGTCGCAATTTTTTTTATGGGCAGATGTACCTGTGAACTCTGTATTAATTTTTGTCTCTGTGAGCGTTGAAGCAAGTCCACAGAAATGCGCCCCACTAAATTTCTTAGCACATGTGAACTACAATGTAATTGTCTGTGACCACTGAAGCTAGCCTGCAGAGAGCCTTAGTAAGATGTTTAGTCGCCAAGGTACCTGTGAAAAATTTCAGAAGTATTTGTATATGCTGCCATGGAAGAACAGACACGCTGTGCCTCTAGTAATTTCCATCCAGGCTGTCTGATACCTGTGAATTTTTAGGATGAACTTGTGTTTGTGTGTGGCCGCTGAAGCAAGCCCACACAAATCCTCTGTTAACTTTTCGTACGGGTGAACTCATGCAATGCATTTTTGTGTATATGACTGTTGAAGCGAGCATGCTGCTAGCCTCTAGTTAATTCTGCAGTTGCCAAGGTACCTGTGGTGGCTTCAGTAGTATCTTCTGCGACCAGGAAAGGTCGCATTCAGCTTGTTTACTTGCTTAGAGGCTTTCGAGCCTGTGAACACTTACGGTAAATTTGTGTCTGTGACCATTCAAGTACAGCAAGTATCTTATGTGCCTTCGACCGCTGAAGTGAGCCAGCCTGCAGTAGATCTCCATTAACTCTCTTTGTACCCCCACTCTTGCAGGGGGCTTTTTAAAGTTCTTTTACGGGCTGAGGTGCATCTACGAAATATTAGCTTGATTGAAATGGTCTCGACACTACACGAAAGTGTCAATGTTTGCTCTGGTGACCTTTACCAGAATTTGTTATGGATACAGAGCGCATTTGCTCTATAAATGGATGATCATACAGCAGCTGTTTGTGTCTATATTGGAGCAATAAACTAGTCTGAAGTAATTTCGTGAATGCCTAATGTAGTTGCGACATTTTTAGCATAACTCGTGTTAGTTTGTGTAACTACTAAATATCACCTAGAAGAAGGCTTATGATAACTTAAAGTCCGTAACATATCTCGACTGTTAAGCAAATTTTGCATTGATCTGCCTGCAACCATGAACGTGAGCCCGCAGCGAGCCTCATAATAACTTCCGTAGTGGCCCAACTGCGAATTCTTAAATTTTCTTGCTACCCAAAGTGCATTTGTAAGCACTTTAATTCATGTGCCCTTTACTAACCATGGTGCATCATAAGTAATTCCTGATGGCTGAGCTTGCATGATGAAATTCTTGAGTTTTGTTTGTTTGCGTTGATGCGCTTTACTGAAAACTGCTGAGTGAATTTGAGAGTTGAACTTGTAATCTTCCTGCAACTACTTTATTGAAATAAATGATGTATTCTTAATGAGATTGTCAAACGATTCAGCAGCCTGCAGAACTTTGTTCTTTAACTTTGTTCCTGTTAGCACAAAAAGTATAGCTTGCATGTCTATGTGTTTTGATTTTAATGCAGTTTTAGCAAGTTATATGCAATGTATTAGCTTACCGTAGCGTGGAATTATGTGCACGATGCTTAGCTGCACTGCAGCCCTCCTTAGCGTACTTCGAGACGCGGTAGGCTGTATTCCTGGCCTGTCTCCTGGTACTTCAGCTTTTGCATGACCAAAATGTTTAGTCGCCTAATTTGACCGCTGAAATGGATCTTCAAGAGCCAAGCAGTTTCTTTTCATCATTGCCCCACAAGCCAACACAAAACCAGGCCAAGCTTTGTTACTGGTGTGTAAAATGCAGCAGGCCTGCTGCACTGCTAGGGCACATTATGAGGAACATCCCTATTATGTTAATTTATAATCAATATGGACTTCCTGCGTATATCCTAAATCCACAACCAAATGTCGAACAAACGTCCTTTAGACGACTGGTAAGACAGAATGTCCCAGAAGCATCCTACATCCTGACAAGAATGTCCTTAGGACGTACTCGGGATTATGCAACAAAAATTCATATTTAAACATTTCTTGGAGGGCCTAATATCCCATTATGACTCTCGAGGGACTTTTCTATGATCGCCAATTCGCATGCATTGGACGATCCCATGGACATCAAATAATTATGCAAAGGCTTCTTGCATATGTCATAAGGACGTTCGATTGTCCCGTTCCGGATCTCTGCTGGACATCTGTAGGACGTTGATGGTCAAATGGGCAAAGGGCACACTGCCGAGTTTACATGGAGCCGAGAAGACGACCTTGACCCCGTAACGGCTCGCCACTTTTTTAATGTGCGGAACGCGATGAATATAGGGCGTAACCTGCAGCTATATTTGATGAAAGTCCCCGTTCTTTGCAACATTTCAGTTTCTGCAAGAGATTTTCACACGCGTTGGTGTTTACATTCTCAGGGTGTCCAGCCCAAACGAAGCGCTGCACTTGCTGGTTGAATCTAGCTTCTATTTTGTGTTCTCGGGATTTTTCCAGGCCGGACTTAAAGACAAGGGTGATGATAGCGTGCTCAACAAGTTTGGAATGCGCGCTTTTAAATGGCAGCGGGGTCTTTGTCCTCGGGTTGTAAGACTAACAGATGTGTTTTGCGGCGAAATGAAGTTTTAGGTCCAGGAATTGTAGGCAGTTACTACTGGCCAACTCGAGGATGAAGGTGAGATCTCCAGATGCGGATTCAAATGTTTCTAGGATGGAATTAGTGGCATCATCAAGGTTATCCTGAGCGGATAGGTGGAGCATGTGGAGTATGTATGTGTAGTAGGTGGATAGGTGGAGTATGGTGGAGAATGCGTGGTACTTACTGACCAGAAATTTGTTGTTCAACCCGCTGATCGAACATCGATAAAAATATGTCGGAGAGAATAGTTGCAACCGAAGAGCCAATACAAATCCCAGCCTTCTGCACGTAATATTTTCCATTAAATTCGATGGCAGTGGAGCTCAGATAAAATTTTAACAGTTCAAGAAGGTTCTCTGTGCTCACCACTTTCATATGCTCAAAGCCGACTTCACAGTTTTTTTTTGTATTTGGTACTTTATTGCTTAAACAAACCTTCATGCGGTATTGAGTAGACGGGATCTTCGATGTCGATGGAAAACCCTATGGTGGCCGTCGGCAGGCCTTCATTCAAGTACTTGATAACTTCCTTCGAACTGCGTAGTAGAATCGGATCCTTGCCAATTAATTTTTCCACGTTCGACTGTAGGTAGTTGCCAATTGTCCGTTGCCAAGTTTCTTTCTCTGAAACGATGGCTCGCAGGGGCAGTCCGGTTTATGGGGTTTACTTGTGAAGAATATTTCCAGATGACTTGTCCCTTTTTTCTCGACTACCTTGCTTAAAGTTTCAAGGTGCATGCTCTTCAGTAACTTGACTGCAAGGCGTTTCTGTTCTTTTGCAAGGAAGTCAGTCTGCTTGAAATTCTTTTTTACAGCTTCGGCGGCCTTTCTGCCAAAGGCAGCGACAGGTAGGACGAAAAAGCCACCTTCTTCAGGTGCTTCTATTATGCGAGATCATCTTCCTTGAAATAGTTCACCACTCCTCGTAAGGGAGATTTTTTTTACTGGTGGACCAATTACGGTGCGTTGCAGACAGTCCACTCCGACCCCGATGGCGCGCTCCCGCTGCTCTTCAGGAACGCGCTGGCCCACTCGTCGCACCATAGCGAAAAGCTCTGAGCGCTTGGGCGATGGCTCAAGCGAAAAGTTTGGTCCTTTTTGAAGTATCTTCTGTACTTCTTCAGGCAAAGCGGTGTTTTCAAGAACGGTGACAGTGCTGCCAGGCGGGATTTTCTTATCGTTTTTGAGGCAGATTAAAAAGGTTAAAAAGAGCAAGGTTAAAAAGAGTATGGCTCAGGACTCCACCTTGAGGCACACCGCGACACGTACAATGGTGCGTTGTTGTACCATCTTCTGTTTGTACAAAGGAGGTTCTGTTCTTTGAATAACTGAATATCAATGTGTACACACGGCCCCCCAATTCAATGTTCCCCAATTGTTTCATGCGATAAATTGTCGTATGCGCCTTTCATGTCCCAGAACATCGCCACAGATAACCTCTTTAGGCTTTTTTGTTGCCGTATAGACGAGACAAGGTCAATAACGTTATCTATAGAGGACCATCCGTGCCGAAAGCCGGTCATACCATCAGGCGCTGCAATACAATAGCGCACGAGTACAGTCCCGTGGTTTTATTCCGTATTTCGTGGGCTTTCTTTAACCGCCGAAAAAAATCGCAACGCAACATGAACGTTACCACAAAAAATTGGATCGGTCGTTTCTGAGCCCCTTCTGCAACACAACGAAACGCACTTGGCCCTAAAATGAATATTAAAAATATTGCGTAATTCATCTTTTTTAATTAACTAATTAAGCGGCGTATTAAATATAATCTAAGGAGTGCTACATGAGAGCACACCATATGTCGTTGGTTTCATTCAGCTGTGGCTAGCCACTTTTTTAAAATTCTTGGCACAAGTTTCGTGAAACACTCTCTATACACCTACTAGCGTGAAAGCCAGGTTACTGCGTTTTACGGTCAGGAATACGTATTGGTCGTCATCATCAGGCGTTACTCGATGCTTAATACAGTGAAGCTCGCACCTGATGTACTGTAAACTATTACTTTACTGTTTTCGTTGCAGGTATCAGACTTGAAAGCTTCGTAGTTCAATAATCGCATCGCATTGTGAAGGCGTGGTACGATAATCGGAAACTAATTCTTAAATACAAATGACAGAATATCCGAAATGCGTGGTTTAAAGCCTCGGGAATACCGTTGGAAAATCTAAGCTTCTTTGATTTCTTTACGGAAGCGCTGCAGAGGAGGACCCCTGGTGCTTCTCCAGACTTTACAGCACCGGGATTAGAGCATCCAATATTTGAAGTGCACTATGAGCAGCCGGAGTGCGAATGCCTGTTAAGAGCACTCGAAGGCTATTCATGAGGAATTTTACCATGGCTATCACTTCCTTATCTTGAATGTTGACAACGACTCGTTGCGAAGTGACTTTCGGAGAGTGGTGCTGCGACTGGTGCTGGTGTGTTTATCGACGGCAGCGCTGGCCACGCGTCAGGTAAGCCAGTAATTCTTGTGTCCTTCTCAGGGTGCTTTTTGCTGGCATTGCTGGGCACTCGTGGTGGTAGGTGGACAGTCCGTGGGAGAGGCACATACTAGCTTCGGCAGTAGGTTTCCTAGAAGTTCAGTAACGCCTCGCTGAGGTGACGATGAGGTGACGATTGCTGATGTTGCCTATACATGTGCTTCTCTTACTCGAAATAAACACTCTTTTAAGTTAGCGCCTGAGTGTATGTCTTTCTGTGTCATTGTCCTTTTGTGCGCTATAAGCATCATCATTTCCTAGAAGATTGGATGGATGGATGCTATGAGCGTCCCCTTTGGAACGGGGTGGTGGGCTGCGCCACCAATCTCTTGCTATTATATTGCCTAATGTCCTGCCTATGTTAAAAAAGAAAAAAAAAAGAAAGAAAACCACGATGAAATCCCATCACCAAACTTTCTGAACCCCTATTGTGAACTCTGTTCTTGCACGCCTCCGTTGTTTGTCGTTTCCCTACTTTTCTTCCACCAATTTTCGAGTCGCCTCTTACTTATCTCTATTGCGGAAATGTTTACTTTCCCTCTGCTCTTGCTGAAACCAAGTGCTTCGAGGAGGCCAGAGGTACCTAAATCGACTGCTGGACAGATATCTTTACATTCTAATAAAACATGCTCCATCATTTTTCTAGCTTTACAGCAGCAAGCCTTTTATCTCGCTTTATAAGTGCGTGTTCTGAGGTATCCTGATCTGTCTTCGAAAAGTAATGAGATTTCCTTTGAGTTATCATAAAGTTTTTTCCGAATTTCGTTTTTTCCTCTTAAATAGTTACTCATAGCAGGTTTCTTTTCCATTGCTGTCACTCATACGATTATCTCAGCCTCGCTGATTTTCCTCTTGACGTTCTCTGTTGCCATGTTGCTCACCATACAGGTCGCATACTTGCTGGTAAGCTTCCTACTTCTTTTCCTCCACTGCGAATCAATGTTTTTCCTGTACAAATAGCTGAACTCTTTCCCAGCCTATTTACTTTCTTCCACATTCCTCAGTCGTTCTTCACACTCAATTCAACTGTGAGCTTCCCTGACTTCAAAACTTGTCCAGCCCATATTACCCTGTACAGCTTCGTTTGTAGTGGTCCCGTGAGCGCCCAATGCAAGGCGTCCCAGTGACCTTTGGTTGCCATCGAGTACTGATTGTACCCCTAATTTCAAGCAAACAATCGCGTTTCCAAATCTAAGTCCTAGAACCATTACACCTTTCCATATACCCCGGAGCACAGCGTACCTATTGTAACCCCATAGCACTCTGTTTCTTTATGGCCGAATTTCTCTTACCCTTTACTGTTATTGTTCTTTCTTTTTTGTATTTCCATATATCTATTGCCTTAGTTTATTCATATACCAAAGTATTTATATTCTAATACGCGAGGTGTTTGCTGGCTCTGTATTGACACTGTCTGTTCACTGTTTTCACAGAATATCTTACACCTGACTTTCTAACGCTAAATTTCAGACCTAAATTCTCGCCTTCCAGTCCACAGATAGGTCTTCGGCGACAAGACAGCCTACGTCGTGCTTTGGCGGCAGCCTCCCTGTGGCTGGCGCCATCGCTGACCTCCACACTGGCATCTCCTCCGTGCTCGGGCATTCGTTTCAAGACGCGTCATGAGGGCCGTGACAATTGCCGCACTTGTGGTGTTCTGCATGGCAGGCGTCTGTACTGTGCGACTCTGAGCATCGCGAGCACACGGCAGAATTTGTACTAAAAGCTCTGTTATGTCCCATATTACAGCAGTTCCGGCACTGCAGTCTTCTTCGCACAAACGGCCGCACCGCATGTCAAAAATTACCAAATTTGACTTGTGTTGGAAAGATGTTACCGTTGAAGACAAGTTTTACACATCGCGAATGGCCAAAACGACGAGCTTTCAATATGACAAGACCTTTCGCCACCGCCTTCATGAGAGTCGGAAGGTCATTTTCGCTGATGGAAGTGTCTACATCGTAAATAACACTAGCCTTAGTCCTTGCCATCTGGCATGTAAGAACCTACATTGATATCCCCCAACAAATTGGCTGTGCAATACATGCAGCGCACTCCGTTGCGTCACATTTACAGCGAGAGCATTCTTGTGACCATTTATCCTCACATCTGTGATTTGTAATTTGGACTGCAATTTAGAAAGTCTTACGTCCTCATCGGTGGAGGAGATCGTAATTTTGTGGCAGTTTTGCGTGAACTAAACCTACTTCAGTTTCGCCAATGCGATTTGTCATCAAACTGAAGGGTGCCCTATGGGAAGTCCTCTTTCCGTTACCGTGGCAAACCTAGTGATGGAGCACGTTGAAATACAGGTGCTGAACTCACTACCCTTTCGGGTGAAAATGTATTGTAGGTAAGTGGATGAGATTTTTTAATGTTGAAAAGGGCAAACCTGGTTATCTTTCACGCGGCGCTGAACAACATACCCCACGCCATTCAGTTCAGGTACGAAACAGAGAGAATGCCTTGCCTTTTCTGGATGTGCTTGTACGCCGGGCCGGTAATGACAGTGTGAAAACGAGAGTGTAGCGTAAACAGTGTGACACTGAAAATCTTTTATGATTTGACTCGCATCGCCTGGCCGAACACACACGCTCCGCTGTAAGAACTTCTTTATCCCGTTGTGATGCAGTGTGCTCGAGCAAGCCGTTGCGGCTAGAAGAAGTAGAAAATATATTTGATGCCTTAAAACGGCACCATTATTCCAGTACGTTTAGTAACGATATCCAGAAGCGAATGCGAAGAAAGGGAAGAGAGTCACGAGTGATAGTAGTGTCAATTATATCTATTCCCTCTGCTCAGGTTGTGTCAGACACTGTTCGGACAGCTTTGCCTCCACTGGGCGTACAAACCCTTTGCAAACCACATTATGCCTTGGTAATGTGCTCCCGAAACCGAAAGACCACACGCCTGCAGATGATCAAAGCTGGGTCATCTACAAAGTCCGATGCGGGGAATACGACGCGGCTTACATTGGCGAGATGGGCAGAAAAAACTCAACGAGATTGAATGAATACAAAGGAGACGTTTCCAAAGTCACCCATGCAACGCGTTCTAAGACCGAACTTTTCTAACACAGCTGGACGACAGTTCATAGCTTTGACCTTGACAATGCGACGACGATAGCCCGACAGCAAAAGTGGGGGGGAAAGAAAACTCCTACAATAGTGGTTCATCCGTCGTGAGGAATCGGCTTGTAGCACCAACTGTAGCCCCCTGCAGGACGTTTACAAGTACGTGTGGACGAGTAGACGGGGCCTCCCCTCATTTGCGTCAGTCTATACTGAAGATTACACCTGCATAGGTGGCGCAATGTCTGTAGCATTTTGTTTTAATTTGTTATGTTAAGTCGGAGTAAACACATATTCAATCACGAATTCACCCGGCTTTTGGAACATTCTTGCAGTCACAAGAACGGCGTCTTTCGCAAACACCAAAGAAAAATTAGAAAAATTAGAGAGACTGAAAACCAGCGTTCGACAGAAGGATCACTTGGTCTTCCTTGCTTGTCGAGCAAACATCCTTGTTAACTCAACCAGGGGCGATGGCAGGAGGCTTTATTACCACGACATTAGCTGTTAGCTCATCTTATGAGTTTCTTCAAACGTTTGCGTGAAAATTGGTTATGTTCAGTACTGTTGCGTGAAGTAGCAAAAATGCCATGAGCCTGCGTTTCTGCTTTTGGGGGTCGTTTTCTTGTTTTAAATGTTGTCAGTTGGCTGTTTCTGTGCAGATAGATCTCATGTTTATTGTCGAATGAACTGCGAATGGTTTAGTGCCAATCTGAAATGACCGAAGTTGACGGTTCTCAAACAGATCTTTGTGTAATATGTAGGCCACCCTGAAGACCACATATACATAATGCAGACAACTTTCTCAAAATAGCCTGTGTATTTTATGTATATCTTTCTGAAGTGCGCAAATTAAAACCTGTCTAGTCAGGCGTTCTACATCTCTGCATATGTCAGACAACTGTAGTATTTGCTTTTGCCTCTTTCTTTTCTTGTCCGCTGTGACATGGTGATTGTTGCCAAATAAACCTCCTTGTGCAATAAAGAGACATCCCGAAAACATGGGGATGTGTGTTTCATAGTGACTTTGTGATCCTGCTAGAACGGCGTAACGGCAGCATCATGTTAGTTGTATTAAAACTGCGACCGATAATTATCCTTGATACCGGCTAGGATAAACATCCTCGCAGTTATGTCGTCGTCTGAGAAGTCAGATGTCATACAATTTGTTTTGGGATAATTTCTGTGAAGCACGAGTTACAGCCGTTTTTTGCAAGCTTGCGCCTCATAATTACCCCTTTATGAAAGGGGTAATTATGAGGCTATTTCTAATGAGTTAAATGATTTCCTGCCTATATTTGCGCATTACAGTTCATTTAGTAGCATCGACAGTCTGTGGGTCATATTCAGAGATAAACTGCTTTCATTGGCCTCAGATTTCGTTCCGTCTAAGGTGGTTTCGACTAAGCGCCGCAAGGATAAACCCTGGATTAATAAGGATTTACGTTCATCAATTCAGAAAAAATCCCGAACTTATAAAATATATTGCAAAACTAAAAACCCAAGCATGTACAAAAAGCTAAGGGATATCAGCACAAAACTTAAAAGCGAATTGAAGGTTGCGAAGGATGCATATCTACAAGCCTTAGCAGATAAACTAAAAACAAATCCCAAAGAGGTCTGGCGGTATATTAAGAGCAACAAGAAGGATGACACTGGCATCCCGGCCATCACAAATGATGGTAACCTAATTAAAGAGGACAAAGAAAAAGCAGAAGTATTCAACAAGTATTTTCATTCAGTTTTTACAAAGCCATGTAGCATTGCTATTTCTTACACACCGACACCATTACCGGAAATGGAAAACGTTGCCGTGAGCAAGGAAGGAGTGGAGGCTTTGTTGTTTAACCTAAACCTGCATTCAGCTCATGGACCCGATGGAATTTCTAATCATGTTTTGAAACAATGTTCGAGACAGATAGCACCTTTCTTAGTAATATTATTCAACAAGTCACTAGATAATCAAAAACTGCCCGAAGATTGGAAGACAGCCAACGTGACTCCGATATTTAAAGAAGGTGATCGTACACACGTAGGCAATTACAGGCCGATATCTTTAACTTCCGTTTGCTGTAAGACTCTCGAACATGTCCTGTACTCTAATCTGATGACACATTTTCAAACAAATAACTTTTTCACTTCGGCTCAGCATGGGTTCCGCTCTGGTTTTTCGTGCGTAACACAACTAGCCGAATTCACTCATGACATTGCACTCGGCCTCGACCATGGTGAACAGATAGATGCACTCTTTCTTAATCTGCGGAAAGCATTTGATGTCGTCCCGCACAATCTACTTTGCTTAAAATTATCATTCCTAGGCCTTCCTGAACATATTTTTGGCTGGATAAAGGATTATTTACACCTGCGCAAACAGCAAGTTGTTCTTAATGGAGTAAACTCGGCTCCAATGCAGGTGCTATCGGGAGTGCCTCAAGGCTCTGTGCTTGGGCCTCTTTTGTTCCTAGTTTATATTAATGATTTAGTAGTAGGCCTTAATTCAACAGTTAGACTGTATGCCGATGACTGCGTCATGTATCGTGCAGTGAAATGTTATGCCGATATGTCTGTCTTACAGGACGACCTTGAAAAAGTTTCTATTTGGTGCAAGCGGTGGCAGATGATTCTGAATACTGGTAAATGCTACCATGTGCAGTTTACAAAGAAAAAGAAAAAATTCCCCAGTTCCTATTGCCTAAATAATATTGCACTCAGTACCGCTAAGGATGTTCAGTACCTCGGAGTTACGTTTTCTGAAACGCTTGACTGGACTAATCATGTTAACTCAATTAGCGCGAAAGCTTACCGTCTTCTTCACTTTTGCCGACGAAATTTTAAGCATTCTCCTTCATCACTGAAGGCAACCTTGTATTTAACAAACATCAGGCCTATTCTAGAATATGCATGCGTTATCTGGGATCCATACACTATAAACCTCACAGAAAAAATAGAACGCGTCCAAAAGCAAGCAGCACGCTTCGTAACAGGAAATTATAATTTTACTACCAGAGGATCCAGAATAAGGGAAGGGTTGGGTTGGAAAACTCTTTCTTCACGCAGGAAAATCCTAAGATTCAAATTCCTTTACAATATATATAAAAGTAAAACTGGTATCGACAAAACACTGTTCATCAAGGAGCCGCATTACGTTTCATCTAGGAGAGACCACGCTAACAAAATTAGAGCTTATCAGTGCCGTACCAATGTGTTTAAGTATTCATTTTTTCCTAACACGATTAGCGATTGGAATGAGCTCCCTAATGAAGTGATGGCAGCTTCTAGTTTTGAAAATGCTATTGAGAGTCATATTCTTTGATTGTTCTGTTATTCATCTCTGCACATACGCTACATTTTTTTTTCTGTTTTGTTAGTTAGTTATTTTGTCACTCACTTTGTTTTGTACTTTGTTAGTTTCTATTCCGCTTTTGCGAATTTCAGTGCTTAAACTATGTTCTATTTACTGATGTATTCTTTTGATGTTGCTGAATATGTTTCCATTGTGACCACCTGTATTTTAACCCCCCTACGATAATGCCGTACAGGCGATGTAGGTATACCGAATAAATAAATAAATAAATAAATAAATAAATAAATAAAAAAGCCCATGTATTGACGGCAGACGGGAATTCCGAAACGTTTGCAACTCCAACTAAATAATTATCACAAGCAAATGAAACTCGGTGTAATGTTGGAGTCGTCTTAGCGGGCTCTTGCACAATGATGTTTTCGAAGATAGATTGAGAGCTACAAGGCGTTCGCGAGACAGTTGGCTTTGCCGGATAGCGTGTTCTGCTGAAGGACCACGCCACGAAGGAAACCCGAGGTGCAAGCTCTTTCACCATGCCTGAGTTGCTTGGAGCGATAGACGGTGCCAGTCGCTAGATAGCACCCGGTCTAGACTCTTTTACTTATAAGGTTTCCGAGAACCTGAGTTGCACTGTATTGCCTCAATTCCTCGACACCATTAACAAGGTATGGCTAGATGGCATTGTCCCTCCGGGCTGGAAATTGGCTATTGTGATCCTGATCCCGAAACCAGGCAAGCCGCCGACC
The DNA here is from genome assembly GCF_050947875.1 of Dermacentor variabilis. NCBI lineage: Eukaryota > Metazoa > Arthropoda > Arachnida > Ixodida > Ixodidae > Dermacentor > Dermacentor variabilis. Next base: position 1,304,060 of record NC_134570.1, read on the forward strand.
GATCACGGCAACTTCCGACCCATTTCCCGAACATCAACACTGTGCAAGCTCGCTTAGAAAATGCTAGCCGCACGACTGTCGTGGCGGCTAGAGCTCCACGCTTTCTAGCACCCTGCTCAAGTTAGCTTCCGCCCATCCATAGGTACTGAAGATAGGCTGGCTGGCACGGCATCCTCAATTTTATCATCAACTCGCAGCCACATTGTCCGTACTGCCCTCGCTATGGACGTCTAAAAGGCGTACGATAACATCAGTCATGCTGCCATATTGGCTCCAATTTACATGCTGCATTTTCACCCTAGAGTATGGAATTTTGTCAAATCCTTCCTTGAAGACCGACACTTCGCAGTCCATCTCAGTGGTGACACCATCGGCTTATTTTTCACTTTTCGCGGGGTACCTCAGGAATCGGTATTGTCATCCACATTATTCAATATTGCTTTCATCCCGCTCGCATGGCGCTTACACGATGTGCCTGACATAAAGTTCTTGTTGTATGGTTTCGAGTATTGTTCGTGACCTGCAGACTCAAGCCGCTGCCCTTCAATCGACTTTAGATATTACGTCGAATTACGCTTCTTCGGTCGGCCTTAAGCTTTCCGTCAGCAAATCTGCTTACATGTCAGTCGCCAACCGCTGGGGCCGACGTTAACTCTCTGCAACACACATTCCTTTTGATCTATCCGAAACCCCACTTCAACAATGTTCAAGTATAGAAATTCTGGGTTTGACGGTCCACAAGTCGGGAACTGGAACTCATTGGCTCTCCAGCGCTAAAAAGTAGGCGGCTGAGACGTTGGGTCTGATTAGACGCATTGCTCCTAAAACGGGCGGCGCCCGCTCAATACGTCCACGCTCACGCACTGTCACGTTCTCAAATTCTTTTTTTCCCTCGCACAGCTGCTGGCTGGAACGGCCTTCCTAACGATGTTGCTGTCGTTATTTCCCCATCAAAGTTCGTCGAAAATGTAAAAAAAAACTTCCTTTGATTGTGACTAAGTATTTTTATTCTTGCCCCCCCCCCCCCTTATGTAACGCTCCATTTATTGGGGCCTTTAAGGCAATAAAATGAAATAAAGGAAGTATGTTGCGCGAATGTTGGTGCAGGCGGTAGTGAAACCACGCCTAATTCCAGCATTTTATGAGGGCACAATGTGGTCGCCTTGAAGCTGTTAATAGCGAGGCGACGAGGGTCATCACTTGCCTTCCCCGCATCACCCCGATCGTGGCTCTCCAAGAGAATGCACAGCTGAACGCACTAGATCTGGTGCAGCAGCAACGTGGTGCTCGCCGGCTTAAGGCCAGCCTTTCGCACGAAACGTGCGCTCCCAGGGCTTACACTTCCTCGCTCTCCCTTACACCACCGCCATTGCCAGTTTTTCCTCCCAGGAGTTTTGTACAGCTGAGCTATAACAAGCCAAGAGATATACGTTACCCGACATCAACTCATGCGGCATCATCGCTCAGTGACCGAATTTTAGCTCAAGACGCCCACCTGCTGCTTGGCTCCATCGTTATTTGGGTTGATGCAAGCATCCAGGACTATGAAACGACCATTGCACTTTATTGCCCTTGCGCACCTGCGCATATTTATACCGACGCTACATACGTTCTATTTGTCGATTACTTCGCCATATTTCTTTCCGCTGAAGAAAATATAACATTCCAGGAAAGAATGAACCCGATTCATGGGAAACTAAAACACTGGTCATGTTTTCATAATTTAAGCATAAACACAAGTAAAACAAAGGCAGTATTAATTAGACCAAAAATAAGCCAATAGACGATAATTTGCATCTTACGTATGGGTGCTGAAATTGAGCTGTTAAACCATATAAAAGTTCTAGGTGTTACTTTTTCAAGCAGTATGCTTTGGAAAAGAACAAGCATCGACAGTGTGTTGAACAAGTTATCGCGCGTTCTGGCTATGACATATAGGTGTAAAAGTGTTGCCATTTAAAGTAAAGATTTCACTTTATAAATCACTTTTTGTTCACTCCTCACCTAGTGTTTTTATTGCGTTAGCAATTATATGGAAACCTCAGACGCATTTATGTCGTCGCCGTGAGGTCCCGCACAAAGTTCAAGGGCGAGATAACCGTCGCCGCGCGCCGTATGTTGTATGTGCGGGTTTAAAGCCTGCGAGCGTGAGTCGGCCAGCGCAGCCGGATCACGGAACACCTATACAAACTTAGAGAAGGAAAACTGTGCCTTCCACAGAGCAACAGAAATAAGCGTAGCGGTGGCGTCGTGAACTAAAGTATGCGACCACAGATGGCGCTGTACAACAGGAAACGGAAGCGGGGTTTTGCACAGTATGGCGTATGGCCACTTTACTGGGTTTCTGGCTGCTGCGCCTCGATCGTGCTCCCGCCAGTTTGGTTGCTGTGTGGCAAACGTAGCGTCTACATATGTAAATACATGTAGCGCTGAGTCATATCGAGTTAAGGCACACTCTGAACTGACTTTTATGGGTATCCCGAGTGTTTTTTCGTTTATTACGCCGCCGTTACCCCGAGTTGTGCCGCCGCGCTCCAGCTGTTGCATTTCGTGTAGGGTTACGAACAGAATGCGGTTTCCAGGTGGCACGATGGCCTCGACTGGAATAAACGCACACGACGCCAAAGATTGAGTAAGTTTGAAAATATTTTATTTGCATTTTACAAGTACAATAAAAAGCACACGTTTACGCATCCACACAAACAAACGCGGTTACATAGTCAAGAACATAGTCAAGAAATGGCTCATTACTAAGGGTAGCACAAACGCACAAGAAAGAAGACCTAAGCTACAAAACGTACGGTCGGCTGCTAAGTATAATAATTTCCCTGTCACCGCGTGTCACTTTTATACAGCGTCTTTACAGCACTACCAGGCCGGGTAGTTTGCCGGAAAGAACGCAATAGCTTACGGCCGTCAGCTGCCTCTTCTTTACAGGTGTCATACGGGGCACTTTTGATCGCGAGCGAGCCCGATCCGAATCGAATTTCTCGGCCGTGGTTGGCTCCTTTGCGCAAACTGTGCTACCATATGTGTCTGCACTTATAATCGTCCTAATCTCCGTATCAACATCGTGCCAGTCCGCGCACAGGCATCTGTATCTGAACCATATGTGCCAGCTTAATACATGTGTAGTGAAATTATGATAACCACTGCGTCTTATCAAACATGTATTGGTTTTGCAAATGCGCATTACAGCTGACGGAACAACATACTGTAAGTGAAGTACAAGAGAACAAGGACAAAAGGAGGATACAACACTTGAAGAAGAAATGAAGAATTAGTAGGCGTACAGCAAACAAGCGATGACGGAGAACACACAATGATGCATCGGGTGTTCTGTGGCATCGGTCTGCGTACTTGCGGTGTTATGGAGATCAACGGCATAAAAACGTACCTTCAAGCGTACTCCCTGAACCTCCGCCGCATTCATTATGATAGTCAACGCCTAAACAAAATGAGGCACTATCTTTTGCCAAGAGTAGACCTGTTTATAGCAAGTCTATGTAATGACTCGCTGACGAAACCAGCATGCACATAAGAACGCTACCGACTCGATGGAGCTGGCAGAGGAGACAACCACTGTTTCGTCGCCGCAGGGCCCCGTGCACCCCGCGGCGCGGTTCTTCAAGGACCCGCCACGCCAGACTGCTCCGCGGCTGAAGCCAAAAGGGAAGAAGAAGAAGCAGAGAAAGGAGCCTGCCGATGTCTCGCCTTCTTCCCCCGAGGCAACGCACGATTCGCGGCGCCAACCTGCTACCCTGGTCACCCCTAGCGCGCCTGCAGCGGCAGTACAGAGGGGGACACCACCTGCCCGTGAGCCAACGCCAGACGGCTTCACTCTGGTGAGAATGCTCCGCTCCCGGTGGACCCTGCGGTCATCGGCACGGTGCTCTTCCGTCCCGCGGCGCCTGGCGGAGCCTTTCGAGGAGCACCGCGCCTGGCACTTGCCGCGGCCCTCTCTTCGCGGCCCGGTATATCAGCGGTTCGCGTCAACCACAGCCGCAACATCGCGGCCACCGACACTACCACCCAGGAGTGCCTAGAGGGGTTGCTCAAGCTCACCGATCTGCACGCGCTCCCTGTGACTGCCCGACTACCGGCCGAGCGCGGTAAGAGCACCGGCTTCCTGCACGGTGTAAGCGGACTTCCTGCAGACACGGACCTACTGGGAGCCATTGAGTTCAGCATCCCTGTGCTGTCGGCAACGATGGACGGGAGAACCGTCACCATACGCTTCGCGGGACCGGTCCCCCCGGAGCACGTACGCCTTTGCAACTCGGCTTCAGGGTGAGGCCAGCCAGGCCCCGCCCAGTACAGTGTCGACAGTGCGGCCGCTTTGGGCACGTCCTGGAGTCCTGTCAGTGGCCGACCGACTGCATCTCCTGTGGCAAAAGGCACGCGGCGAACATCTCCTGTCAGGCCGTACGCTGCAGGAACTACAGGGGTTCTCACAGGGCGGACACTCCTGCTTGCCCCAAGTGGCAGGAAGAACGCAAGGTAGCCACAATCATGGCTTCCTCCACCTCGCCATTGTCGAGGCGCGCTGTCAGGGCAGCAGTCCGCGAGGAGCAGCGGCCGCAGCAGTCCTCACCTCCGACGAGGTCCTATGCCAGCGCGCTGAAGGGCCCCAGCTCAGCACCCAGGCCTCCGGTACCAGTCCCTCGTGCCTCCCGCCGCCAGGACACACAGGACACTGCCGCGCCTCCTGCCCAGACTGCCGTGGATCAGCTGGTAGCGAACCTGCTGCTTATCATGGAAGCAGTCAGCACAATGCTGCCAGCTGACCACCCACTCCGACCCATCTGCCTGCACGCAGTGGCTTGCCATCAGCCAGCCAACCACCGTGGCTGATCAGCCAACAGCAAGGAAAGGTCGCCGCCGCCCGAGTGTTCTCCAGTGGAACACTAACTCTCTGCGGCGGCGACACGCTGACCTTCCCCTGCATCTCCTGCAGAGCGACTACGACGTGCTTGCTCTGCAGGAGGTGTACGCGATGGCCGAGGACCTACGACTCCCGGGATACACCGGTTACTCAGGCGCCACCACCTGCACGACACGCGGCTGCACGAACGCGCCGTGCCTGGACGACGCCCACCAGCCCGGCAAGCCACGGACAGCCATCTACGTTCGGTGCAATCTGGCGCACGCTGTGGTTCCAGTGGCCGACGTCGTGGGAGGCCCTCCGGAGTGTTGTGCTGTCACGGTGCGTCTCGGCAGCCAAGACACAACCGTGGCGAGCATATACATACGACCAGGAAAGATATGGGACTCCTCCATCCTTGACCAGCTGGCTTTACGCCTCGGGAGGCAGGCAGTCCTGTGTGGCGATTTCAACGCCCACCACTCAGATTGGGGAAGTCGCCGCTGCTCCAGCCGTGGCCGAAGCCTCCGCGACGCCATCAGCAGAGCCGGACTGGTGATCTTGAGCAGAGGAGGGCCCACCTATGCCCGCCGAGAGATGAACTCAGCCATCGATCTCTCCCTCACCACAGAACAGTGCTCCTACTCCTGGGACACAACTCCGGACACTTGGGGTTCGGACCACTTCCCCATTGTGATCACCGCTGTACATGGAAGGAAGCCAAGGACCAGAACTTTCCACGTCATAGACTGGTCTCTGTTTAGGAAGCACTGCAGTGAGGCGGCCGATCGCTGTGACTTTCCTGATGCCATCGCGGAGTGCGCCCAGGCGGCTACCGTTCAGTGCTCTGCGCCACCGGACACCCCTGCCCCGGATCTCCGCCTTCTCAATCTCCGCGCCTCCAGGCGCCGCACGGAGCGCACAGCAATTCGGACAGGGAAGGCAGAGCACTGGACTGAATACAGACGGGTGAATGCTTGCTGTAGAAGACAGGCCCGGCGCAGGAGGAATCAGAGCTGGGTGAGCCTGTGCTCCAGCATCAAGGACCGTTCAAGGGGCCCCCTAGCCTGGCGACTACTCAAGTCACTCACCGGCAAGAGGACGAGCCGTCAACCCGTCCTCGTTGTGGCCATCTCGCTAGGAATCAGCGAAGAGGCCCTCGCGGAACTTCTGGCGGACCGGTTCGCCCCTCCCGTGCCACAGAGTGTAGCCATCTTACCGGTCGGACACCCCCCTGCCCATCTACCCACCTGTCTACACAGCATTCACCCTGCTTGGACGTCCAGCCAGGTGGCTGCCCTCTGCCATGAGCCACTTGCCCTGCGCGAGCTCCAGGCGGCTCTGAGGCGAGGAAAACGCCGCAGCGCACGAGGAGCAGACGGTGTAACGCGAGAGATGCTCCGTAACCTGGGCACCAGCGAGCAACAGCGCCTGTTTGAGTGCTTCAATGAGATCTGGCAGTCACGGCAGCTGCCAGAGGCATGGCGCACAGCCATTGTGGCACCCATCCTCAAGGCCAGAAAACCGACTAGGGAACTGTCATCCTATCGACCGGTCTCTCTCTCACCTCCGCTGCCTGCAAGGTGAGGGAGGCCATGGCTCTGGCACGACTGGACTGGGTGGCCCGTGCTCGCGGCTTCCTGGCAGACCAACAGACGGGCTTTCGGCGGCGGCGGTGCATTGTGGACTCCATCGCTGACATGGTGTCCACCCTGGAGGACGCAAAGGCTGGTGGGGACCTCGTGATGCTTTTGCTGATCGACGTACAGGGTGCCTTCGACAGCCTCCCTAACGCAGTTGTCCAGCATGGCCTGGACCTCCTCGGCATCTGCGGCAACCTGCGGGAGTTCCTCTCGTCGTTCCTGCACAACCGCACCCTCAGGGTACGTGTGGGTCAATGGAAGAGCACCCTCCGTCCAGTCGCTGCAGGCGTGCCACAGGGGTCAGTGGTGAGCCCCTTCCTATTCAACCTGGCCATGGCACGGTTGCCTGCTGCCCTGCCAATCTACCATCACTTCCCCGTGCAGTCCTCAATATACGCGGACGACATCGGCCTATGGGTGCGGGGACCACCGCAACACATCCGCAAGGCACGTGCGGCCCTACAGAGAGCCCTGGACACTGCGGCTACCTACTTGTGTAGCATCAGCCTGACCATCTCGGCCAGGAAGACCGAGGCCTTGCTACTGCACCCCAGAGCATCAGCCCACCGCTCAGCTGGCTCAGCTGGCCGGCTGTGGTTGGAGGGCGTCCAGATCCCACGGAACAAGGCAGTCACCTACCTGGGGCCGCGCATTGACCATCGGCTGAACTGGCTGCCGGCTACCAAGGCCCTGTGCGCCCAGGCGCTTCGGGTCCACAAGGCTATCTCACAGCTCCTTGCCCGTGGACAGGGCTGTACCACCAGATGGGCCCTGCAGCTATTTGAAGCTGCAGTCACTTCACGACTACTGTATGCCCTCCCTCTTGTCGCGCTGCCCCCACCCCGCCTGCGGAAACAGGAGCTGCAGCATCGGTCAGCAATACGGCTCTGTCTTGGCGTTCCCCGAACCTCACAAGTGGCCGCCACTTTGGCAGAGGCAGGTGCCTTGCCCCTGTCATTACTCTTCCTACAACAGGGGCTACGACACATTGATCGCCTACACCATGCCGCAGATAGTCAAGCACTCCTGACCCGCCTACGCTCCCGGCCAGCATCACACATGGAACGGCTGTGTGGCCTCTATAAGAAGGTCATAGGGGACACGCCTGCAAGCGCTGTGCAGCCTCGTCCACCACATCGACCACCAATCCCTATATTGACGGAGCTGCCAGGTGTCTCGAAGAATCGTTCCCCAACATGTGCTCTACAGCAGACGGCAGCCTCTATCCTCCAAGAGAGACTTGGGGACCACCTTCACATCTTCGTCGATGGATCCGTGATACCGGAGACTGGCTCATCCACAGCAGCCTGCGTTGCACCGGCCCCACGAAAGAGCAAGCTGTGCCGTCTCCCGGGGCACGCAAGTTCTACCGCAGCAGAGTTAGCAGGACTCCACCTTGCTGTGGACCTACTTGCAGAGGAGCTACCAGCGACCCCGGTAGCCATCTTCTGCGACTCCAAGGCGGCGATGTTCGGCCTGCAGAACCCTGACAGGGCTAGCCTTGGGGTAGCGCTGCTCTCTTCAAGACTGACGGCCCTTCAGGACGCAGGATGCTCAGTATCTCTGCATTGGCTACCCGCACACGTGGGGATCCCGGGCAATGAAGAGGCGGACATTCTGGCAAAAAGTGCCCACCACTCAAGCGCCCCCTCAGCCCTGCTGTAACGGCCGCAGACTTCTCGAGGCACAGGCTGCGCCGGCACATCATCGCCAGCCATCTGGACAAACGGGTATCCCTGGGCCGGCCTCCACGGCCTCTTCCGCAGCACGGCCTCCTACGAAGGGATGCCTCATTGCTGCTCCGACTGCGAGTTGGCTGCTGCTGGACGGCAGCCCGCCGGCACCGCCTTGGGAAAGCCACCTCGCCAGCCTGTGCCTCCTGTGGTGAACCAGAAACTCTCGAGCACCTCCTGCTGGCCTGCCCTGCTCACCTGCAGCACCGCGGTCGACTTCTGCAAGAGTTCCACCGCCTGTGGCTCCCATGTTCACGACAGGAAGATATCCTCTTCCCCACTCGTAATCAGCTACCAGCCTTCCTAAGTGTCGTCGAGTACCTCGACTCGTCGGGGCTCTCGGCGAGACTATAGGACATTTCTACAAAGACGGATGGCCTAACGGCCATCCCACCACCTCGGGCTCCTTCGCTTCCATCTCTACGTCCCTCTACCTTTCTCCCTCCTACCCTCTCTCTCTTTTAACCCCATCCCCTCCACCCTGCTGGCGCTGAGCCGTGCTCCCGCATGGGTTGCAGAAAATAGCGCCAGCCTTTTCTCCTTCCCCACAACAACCACTTCTCTCGAAAATGTTTTACCGCCGTAGTATTCGAACGCCAACGGCCAGGAAACACATCGATACCAATAGGCTGTCGGCTGTCGGTGGTTAATCAAGTACAAAAACCTTGACGCTATGACTAAAAAGCAGCTTCAACAATCAATTTTTAAAAAAATCAACTGCCTATTTGCCTGAGGTAAAAAAACATCCTTAGACACCTCGATTGTTTATGTCAATGGTTTGTGTAAAGTAAAAAATTCAGCATGTTCAGCGCTCCTAGCAGAGAAAGCACAAATTAAAGTATGCGACCAAATTACAGTAGCTACACTTACGCGCTTACGCTGAAACGCGCCTCGATTGATTTTTCGCCCTGTGGCCATTTGTTGAACTTGAGAGTGTGCGGGGCCTGGCCAGATCTCGCGTGTGTGAGCGAGAAAAAGGGCCGGAAGTGCCCTCTCTCCTGTCGCGCGCGGCGCACAAGGGTGACGCGAGGGAGGTGCGCAGTTTTCACTTTTCACTTTTCACTTTTATTTTCCTTAAAGACCCCTGAAATGGGCGTATTACATAAGGGTTGGGGTTTACAAATGTGCATATTAATTGGTGGCCACATGAGTTCAGTGAAGAATATTAGTAATAAGCTTATCAGCAAACGTCGTTGAACAGGTGATTTCAGTTATGTGACCGGGCAGGCCGTTCCAGTCGCTTGATGATCGGCAAAAGAAGGACGCAGAGAAGGTTGTAGTTCGGCTGCGTGGACGGGTTACTTGCAAGGAATGCCCTGTACGCAGGGAATGGCGAGGGGGTGGGGCCAGCACATATGGTGCATGGTGGAGCGAACTGTAATAGAACTTGTGAAAGAGGATTAACGAATCAATGCGACGCCGGGATGATAGCGTGTTTAAGGCGGACTGTGCTTTAAGTAGTGATACGCTAGTGTTATAAGAATACGAAGAATGAATGAATCTTGCCGCACGATTCTGAATTCTTTCAAGTGCATTGATAAGGTAAGTTTGATGTGGTGACCAGATGGAGGATGCGTATTCAATTTTCGGACGTACGAGCGTATTGAATGCAACACGCCAGGCGGCTCCTGCTTGCGACGCGGCTTTGTGGGCGCCGTATATTGAAAGCGATCTGCGATATTTGTGGCGTGCGCGTAGTGCCGGCAGCTTCGTCTGTGCTGTGTTTTCGACGTTTCGTTCGCGTTGAAGCGAGAGATTCACGAAGGTCAACTCGATCGCTGCTGCTGCCGCGATTCCTTACTGCAGCATCTTGACTGCGAGTTTCCGCGCTCATCGAGCGAGATGTGTTCCTATTTACATGCGCGCGCGTGATGGTAATTTAGTGAAAACACGTTGGCGGGCTATTTGGGGTGAATTGAATGTGCAAGCGCGACTGAACGAGGACGTAGAGCACGTCGCAGTTTCGCCTGAAAGCGAAGCATCGATTAGTGGACAGCTATACCAAGTAAGGAAAGTAGTTTTATCGGCCGTATAAACTTGTGAACAGAGGCATACGAACTATATTACCAACTTGGTGTCACGTGCGCACAAGCCAACCTGAACGCATGTCACTCGATGACCTAGCACACTTGCTGTCAAAACGCTTCAGTGAGGAAACACGACAGCAACAGCAAGCGAATTGACCTTCGTGCAGCCGCTCGCATCAACGCGAAGCACGCCGCAAAAACACAGCACCAGCGTGGACTCTGTACATATCGCAGATGGCTTTCAAGATACAGAGGCGCCCGCCCGGCCGGGCCGCGCAGAATAGAACGCGCCTTTTTCTCTACCCTCAACCTGAAGACTTGCGCGCGACGGAAGGCGGCGCGCTTTCTCCTCGCTTTCCGCCGTTGTGTGCGCGGGATTGAGCCGCGATCACCGGCTTACCCTCGCACGCTTCGGCATGCAAATACAGCATAAAGTGCGCAACGAAGACATTATCGTCCTTAGATTTTATACGGAACCTCACGGCGACGCCGACGGCCGAAATGCGCGTGGAGAGTCCATTTAATTGCTATCGCAAGAAAAGAAGCACAGGGACAGTGTCTCTTTCTTTCTAAGTCCTCGTTCAGTCGCGCTTACCCATTATATTGTTACGCGAAGGACTAGTCAGTAAGACGAGCAACTATTTACAGGTTATATTTACAAAAGCGTTTGCAGCGAAGACCGGTTAGATTCACCGCGCGAGCCCAGTTCGTTCTTCCTTCTGTTTTCTCGAGTGATGGCGCCCACGCGCCTCGTTCAAACAATCAAATGCCACACGCGTGTAGCATAAACCCCCGGCGGCAGAAGCGACGTCCCGGAGCGTCTAAATGTCATCAGTGGGAGGGTGACACTGCTTCAGTCGTGTAACGTGCCCGATATCACTGGACTGGGAAGCAGATGGGGCGTCAGGAGCGATCTCGTAAGTAACGGGAGTCACGGCACGAAGCACTCGGTATGGGCCTGCGTAAAGAGACAGCAGTTTTCCTGACAGGCCGACCTGACGCGACGGAGACCACAGAAGCACCATAGAAGCAGGCGGGAAGTGCACGACTCGGTGTCGCCGATCGCACAAACGCCTTTGACTTCCGATTTCCGAAGGCGGTCTCGGGCAATTTCCCTTGCGCGGGCACATCGGGCGATGGCGTCAAGTGCACATTCACTTGCCGGTGCAGCGTGAAGAGAGAGGGTTGTGTCGAGGGGCAGTGCTGGTTCTCGGCCGAACAGAAAGAAAAAAAGGGGAACAACCGGCTATGTCGTGGCGCGAGGAATTATAAGCAAATGTGACAAAGGGTAGAGCGAAGGTCCCAGTCAGTGTAGTCTGAAGAGACATATTTCGCGAGCATGTCTATGAGAGTGGAATTGAGACACTCCTTGAGGGCATTTGATTGCGAATGGTATGACGTGGATAGCTTGTGCCTCGTGGCACAGGAATGCAGTATGCCCCCGATAACTTTTGATAGGAATGTCCGGCCACGGTCTGTGAGAAGTTGTCGCGGAGCTCCATGTAATAAAATCACGTCGCGTAGAAGAAAATCGGCGATATCTGTGGCGCAGCTTGTAGGAAGCGCTCGGGTGATGGCGTAGCGCGTGGCGTAATCCGTAGCTATAGCGAACCACTTGTTCCCAGAGTTGGAAAGAGGAAAAGGGCCAAGTAAGTCCGAACCAACCCGAAAGAATGGTTCCGCGTGAACGTCGAATGGTTGAAGGTACCCAGCAGGGAGCGTCGATGGTGTCTTGCGTCGCTGGCATTTCTGACACGCAGATACGTATCTTTGAACGAAGCGATCTAGACCTAGCCAAAAGAAGCGTCGGCAAATCCGGTCGTAGGTACGTGACACACGTACCTACGACCGGCAGTGGGGAGGTCGAGAAGTTCGTGGAGAACAGCCGATCGAAGGTGCTTAGGGATCACAAAGAGTAATGCAGGGCCTTCGGGGTGAACGTTGTGGCGGTAGAGTACGCCATCTTGAAGTGTGAATAAGCCAAGGGAACTGTCGGCCAGTGATGATTCCAGGCGGTCAATGATGAAACGCAAGGACGGGTCACGGCGCTGCTCGTCGGCGACATGGAGCAGTGGAAAAACAGAGAGAAGACGGGCGTCGGTGTCAGTATCAGACGCAAAGGTCGCGTCTTCGATTGGGTAGCGAGAGAGGCAATCTGTGTCCTGGTGTTGGCGTCCCGACTTGTAAGTCACTGTGTAGGGATATTCTTGTAGTCGGAGGGCCCAACGACCGAGCCGACCAGTAGGATCCTTGAGCGACGAAAGCCAACAGAGCGCATGGTGGTCTGTGATTACTGAGAAGGACGTGCCATATAAATATGTGGGGAAGTTTGAAACAGCCCAGACGAGAGCAAGACATTCGCGCTCGGTAATCGAATAGTTGCGCTCTGCAGTTGACAGGAGCCGGCTAGCGTAGGCTATTACGCGGTCGCGTCCGTGTTGGCGTTGCGATGAGACGTGCGGATCCCATAACCACTGGCATCGGTGCGGATCTCTGTAGGTGCGGACGGGTCAAAGTGGTCCAAGACGGGTGGAATGGTGGGAATCGTGATAAGGCTTGAAACTGCGCCAGCCTGAAGGGGACCCCGCGCAAAAGGCACGTCTTTCTTCAGAAGTTCAGTGAGTGGTCGAGCGATTGCTGCGAAATCTTTCACGAACCATCTGAAATGAGAACAGAGTCCCACGAAACTCCGGACGTCTTTGACAGACGGAGGTACAGGAAAAGCCGTTACTGCTCGAACCTTCTCCGGGTCGGGTTGTACGCCGGAAGCATCCACGAGATGACCTAGCACTCTAATCTGTCGGCGCCAGAAGTGGCACTTCGATATGTTTAATTGGAGCCCAGTCATGCGTAAGACGTCAAGGATAGCAGTGACGCGCTCAAGGTGTGTCTCATATGTAGGAGAAAACAAAAAGGACGTCGTGGAGGTAACAAAGGCAAGTTGACCATTTGAAACCTTGAAGCAGAGAGTCCATCATCCGTTCGAACGTGGCGGAGGCATTGCGTAAACCGAACGGCACATCCGGTATTCGTAGAGGCCATCTGGAGTGACGAAAGCGGTCTTTTCTTGGTCTCGCTGAGCGATGGAAATCTGCCAATAACCAGATCGAAGGTTGATGGACGAAAAGGATTTGGCACCGTGAAAACAGTCAAGAGCGTCGTCGATTCGCAGTAAAGGGTAAACGTTCTGTTTAGTGATTCGATTTAGGTGGCAGTAATCAACGCAGAAACGTCACATGCCATCTTTCTTTTTGACGAGCACGGCCGGCGACGCCCAAGGTCTCGACGAGGCTTAAACAATGCCACTGGCGAATATCTTGTTTACTTCCTGCTGAATAACTTGCCGCTCCGCCGTGGACACGCGATATGGTCGGCGGTGAAGGGGACCAGCATCACCAGTGCTTATCCGATGCTTAACAAGGGACATCTGACCAAGTGGTCGATTGTCAGTGTCAAATATGTCGCTGTACGAAAGCAAAAGGCGATATAGGGCGGCTGCTTCTTCAGTTGCGAGGTCTGGAGCGACCATAGGACGTAACGGGCCATCGTGATTCAAGTCGCAAGAGAAGAAGCTCGGGAGCACCGGCACACCGCAGGGATCGGTCATTTCGCCTATGTTGTTCAACCTGGTAATGATCGGAGTGGCCGAAAAGCTCACGGACATTGTTCACGTTACATGCGATATATCCGGAGATTTACACTGATGACGCGTGCCCTGCTTGCGGCGATAGATCAACACTTTCGCACATGCTCTGGGGATGTATCTCTATAGCAAGCCCTGACCTCAGCTCAGCTAGGTGGGAGGGGGCCCTCCGCAACCCACTCCTGGCTGAGCAACGTTGGGCTGTCCAGCAGGCCCACGATGCGGCTGGCAGGCTAGGCCTGTCGGTCCCGACGTGGGAGCGGCCCGCGACGTGCTAATACGCGTTCTGCAGGACTGTAAAATAAAAGTTACTCAATCAATCAATCAATCAATCAATCGAAGACGTCAGGCACACCATCTACACGGATGATACTGCGCTGTGGGTGACCGGGCGACGCCCATATTGAGGGCACGCTGCAAGCCGCCGTCGACGCAATAGAAGACCAGGTGGAAGGCACCGGACAGATGTTCGCCGAGCACATCGGAGCTTCTCACACTCCCACCTACCAAAAACAGCAGAGGCAAGACCAAACAACGCGAAAACGAAAAAATTAAGAATCGTAACCAAATCCGGCAACGTAATCCCCGAGGTTGGCAAAATTAGGATCTTAGGCATGGTAATCGAATAGCACGGAAGAAACGGCGAAACAATCACCCGTCTCACGGCAAAAGCAGCCAAAGCGAATCGACTCCTCAATCTAGTCACTTCCCGGAAGGCTGGCAAGAGAGAGAAAAACCTAATTAGGCTCGTGCAATCCTTCGTCATCAGCCACGTCGCGTACGTTGCAGCCTACCACAGATGGCTGCAACACGAACGTAACAAAATCAACGTGATCATCAGCAGAGCGTACAAGACGGCGCTGGCGCCTGTTCGAGTCCATGAGCACAACCCGCTTCTTACAACTCGGGATACACAATACACTCGAAGAAATAGCTGAAGCGCAACGGACCTCTCAACTGGAGCAGCTGTCCATGACCAAAGCGGGGAGGAAGATACTGGTCGACCTGGGAATAGGACGCTCGAATGAGGTGGAGATGAAGCTCCCCGTCCCCGAAGAGGTCCGACGCCAGACCACAATCGACCCCATACCGAAGAACATGAATGCCGAGTTCAACAAGGGAAGAACAGCGGCGAGGGCCAAGGCTCTAATCGACCAGCAGGCCAACGACGAACACGCGCGGTACGTGGACGCGGCCGAATACCAACGGAACGCCTTCGCAGCGGTCGTCATAGAGGCGTCAACCGGCGTCACGAGGACGGCAGCGAGCGTGAGAAGCGCCGGGGCGGAACAATGAGGAGGTAGCCATCGCCCTGGCCATCGCCGACGCAGACTGCCACACGGTGCTGAGTGACTCGAGACCGGCGGTGTGAAACTTCGCCAAAGGCCAAATCTGCAGGGAGGCCGAGCTCGTACTGCGAGCGGCCAAACTCCAAGACAGAAAAGTAAGACTCAAGTGAATCCCGGCGCACGCGGGCGACGCGTCGGAACGAAATCAGAACCACAATGAGACGGCACACGCAGCGGCGCCAGCGCTAACCAACCGCGCCCCGGAGACAGACCGTCCGACATGGTTCGGAACCAAGGACCGCGTGACGGACTACAACGAAATCACGAAGGCCTACGGCTTGGCTCGCAGGACACTCGCACCCCCGTACCCGAGGCTGAGTCGAGCGGAGGCGGTACTACTGACTATCGTCAAAAGAGTGCTTGCTGCCCTCCTTGACTTTTGCTGCGAAACGCAGCTGAGAGCGCGGCTATAAGCCCCGCATCGCTCCTTCTTCAACCTTGTCCTTTCTTTTTTGCCGCTTTCTTTCCTTCTCTTCCTGATCCTTTTCTCCCCACTCCCCTTACCCTGTGCAGTGCTGTTGAGGTGTCCTCCTTTGAGAGACAGTTACGGCACTGCACTTCTCTCTTCCTTCCTTCTAAAAATCACTACACACACGGTACTACTGAGAAAGCTCCAGACCGGATCGCTACCGAGCCGGCACTGATGCATCGCATGTACCCCGAGACATATCCGACGATAAGTGCAGAGTCTGCCAAAGGGAGGCGGTAGATTACACGCACATGTTGTGGGCCTGCGTTAAAAATCCAGAAGACGCAAAATCAAGAACGATCCCACCGCGGCTCGAGGCAGCCGCGAAGAGCTACGACCAGGACAAACAACTCTGGGCCGTTCAGCAGGTCCTCGGGGCGCTCGAAAGGCAGGGACCCAGCCAGCCGGCAACGGCGAGCAGATACCCGCGCCGAGTAACGGCGACTTCGTAGATGACGTAGCCCTCGTCGGGGCGCGCGAGCGCCCAACTGCAGGCACAAATAAAATTGGCTCCAATCCAATCCAATCCAAGTCATCCTGCGGGTAATCAGAAGGATCTGGAGACGCGTCGGCTGCAAAAGCAGTGACGCGGTCGTCTGTCACTGACCGGAGCGTGACCACCGCTATGCCTCCAGGTAACAATTGCTCCGTCAAGCCAAAATTGATAACGGGGAGACCCATCCGATTAGCGGCAAATGGTTACGACGGAGTGTGGTACAGAGATGTCGCGCGCCAGGAGGATATCACGAATAGGTGCGACGACATAGTCGTCATCAGGCACGGTTGCCGTTGAGACCAATTCGACGAAGGTTAGGGCTTTTTGAGGTAAGTGAACAAACGCTGTAGTGCAGAGGGTGCTCCGTTGTTCGGGGCGAACGTCTGAAAGAAGAGGAAGCTCGAGGCACAGCGTAGCGATGGAACAGTCGTGAGGGCAGAATGCGTCGTCAGGAAGTCGAGCCCGAAGATTAGGTCATGAGGGCAACTGGTCAACACGGTGAACATGACTCTAACTCATATCCAGCTTTATTGGACACGTACCTCAACGGCCCTATCATATCTGTTTTGCCGACATCAGCTCATGTCACCGTGGCAAGGTACAGAAATTTCGCTATATCTCACAATTCTGCAATATCCATGCTAACACCGTGTTCTGAATTCCACCATCTTGGCTTCCCATGGAATATTAATTGGTGTCCTTCAAGGCAATTGGAAGTATCTTTTACAAAATTGAGATGCCGTATACCTCCTCTAAATTTTTACTTACACAGGTCTGGTCTCGCGATGTCCCCTCTATGTTCTTATTGCAGTGCACCTGAAACTATCGAACATTATTTTCTCTCATACCGCCGCTTTCTAAGACAAAGAAGAATATTAGAATACTCATTTACCAAACTTGGCCTATCACTAACCTCGACAAACATTCTTTCTTTTGGGGCAACTTCACTGGGAACCAGCCACAGGGATGCTTTTCTTGCTGTTTACAATTTTATTAGAGAGACAAAAAGAGTACCTTGCTGATTTTCTACAATTATCCATAGTTTCTATTTCTTTACGTTAAATTATTTTATCAAAATTCTTACCAATACTTTCATTGCAAGTCTAAATTGCAGTTCTATCTTCCCACGCTCCACTATTCAAATCTAGTTTCTCTATACTTCTAACCTTACGGAAAACCGCCTGGTTCTTGGCCAATCCCCCATAGTGGGTACGCGCCACTGTCTGGGACACAAGACAAGACAAGACGTACCAACTAGCGCCCCAAGCGGCCGCGACACGAAGTTAGCGCGTTTTCAATGGAACGAGCGGGTTTTTCGCGAATAACAAAAGCTGCAGGTCGATTATCGAAAAAGGCAGGTGACAGACGTGTTCTGGAAGACAATCCACACGAGCCAAATGCAGTCATCACGCTATGGCACGTAAGAATTTTGTTCCCACAGCGGTTAAAGATTTAGCAATGGAAGCCTATGGAAACGACGAAAATTTGTACTCGATTTTCTAGACAGGAACGGTGCCTGTAATTAATCTACGGTGTCTATCGTAATACCCAGTGCAGCGTATGTAGTCCGGAGACTCAGCTTTCGAGTGATGCCTATCTCGACTCTCCACACATGGCGTAACACTGTTCCCAAAAGCGTTTCTTGTAACACTGTTGTGAAAAATTCACGTGGTTTCTAGGAAAAGATGAGCGTACCACTAGGTGAAGCGTCGGTAGCCGTAAGCTTATGCCGATGAACTGGCGCCCATTTTACACGCAGTCATCACGGAGGCGTACGAAACGAGAGAAATGCCGCTCTCTTTCCGTGCTGCTCACGTGGTGCTGATTCCTAAAACCGACGACCATGCTACGCTGCTATCTGTGGGCGCGTACCGTCCGATAACGCTCACGAACACCGACCACAAAGTTTATACGAAAGTGCTGGCAAAACGACTGCAGAGCGTCATCAAATTTCTAGTCGGACCACACCAGACATGTGGCATAAAATGTCGCTCTATCTCTACAAATGTGCATGTAGCCCGTAGTATTCTTGAGTGCTGTGACATTTTTGGCGGACGGGTCGCTATGTTGCAGCTGGACTTAGCAAAGGCATTTGATCGTGTGTCGCATGAAGCTCTTTTTTGTATCCTTGAACACGTTAACATAGGCACAGTTATACTCGATGGTCTAAAAATGATATACAATGACTGTATAGTAAACATCGTGCTGAATAAGACACTAACTGAGAACATTAAACTCACATCATCAGTGAGGCAAGGTTGTCCATTGTCACCGCTGCTCTTTGCAATTTATTTAGAGCCTTTCTGTTTATCTCTAATAAGTAACGAAAAAACCAATGGTTATAAGCTTGAATCGTCCCATGTTAAAGTGCTTGCATATGCTGATGACGTCGCAATCTTTTCTACAGATCGCCAAAGTGTACTAGAGGCGATAAGCGATGCTAAAAGATATTGCACGCAAACCGGATGCGAGATCAATTGGGACAAGAGCATCGGATTTTGGCACGGAAGTTGGGACAACACACCGTCTGTCTTTGCAGATTTACAATGGACCGTGTCTCCTTCGAAATATTTGGGGGTGCCGCCTGAGCACTACGAGAGTGCCGCGCAGTACTGGGAGGAAGAGACGTCGCGCGTAAAAGAGAAAACCGGAGGATGGCAGGGTCCTGATTTGTCAATGTTTGCAAGGGCAACTGTTTGTCATTTGTTTTTAATTGCCAAAGTGTGGTATGTCCTCCAATTTTTGTCGATGACCCGTGTGAATGTACAGAAAATACACAGAGTATTTGCTGTTTTTATCTGGGGTTCCACTTGGGAAAGGGTCAGCCGTACCAACTTGTTTCGTCCTGTTCGAGATGGTGGTCTTGGATTGTCGCTTTGTTCTTACGACAGATTGTTTCTCGTTTTGTCTTCTTACGAGATCAAAGTGATTCATTCTTGCGTACGATGATCCAGATCCGTTTGAAAAGCGTTTTGCCTGAATTTATTGTGTCTAGTGCACAGCCTGTACACTATCGGCTTAAAGGCTACTTGCGAGAAGTAGTCGACTCCCTTCGAATATTAAAAGCTCGGTTTTCCCTTCAGTACCTGAGCACAGTAACAAGAAAGAAACTTTACAAGGATTTAGTTGAAGTTATGATGCCAGTGCCATTGTACCGAATGAAATACTATGGAGGCCCAGGACACGATGTTTTAAAGAGAGTTAAAAGGATGCCAGTGAGAGCACGCGTAAAGTCGTTCTTCTTTAAATTGCATACATCTACCCTTCCGGTCAAAACATGGATAGCCGACAAAGGAATATTTGTACCATGGACGACAAACTGTGCGCTATGTAACAAGCCGGAGACCATTGAGCACGCTTTCATTGAGTGCTGGGATGCAATTTTTTATTGGGACGTCTTGCAAAGAACTCTTAAAAAGGAACTGCCGATAACAGCACAGGGTATACGTTTGCTGCCGGTAGACAGCCATCAGGGCTTTCCGTACGACATGATAATGCTCCTGGGCCTCCATAGTCTTTGGAAGACACGGATGGCGGTAACGCACGCCGATGTGAATGCGCGCTCAGCACGAGAAAATTTTGTTGAAAGCATTATTTTCATACGTGAGATATATCGTGTACAGGCAGATCCGCCTGACTGGTTGGGTATTCTTGATGAATTAGTGAATTTCAAGAAATTTTAGCTTGTCACGTTGGTCCAAGTAGGCCAACGTGTTTTTATGTATGTATGTCATTTTGTGAATAAAGAAAAAAAAAGGAAAGCTAGAACGCAGTTCAACAATGCCGATGTCAATTCGCGACCTACACGTGATCACTTCATTGAATCTGTAGTACGGTTCAGGGATGTCCATCGGGCACTCCCTGAACAACCAACATGGATTGACATGCTTGATAAACTTGTAGCATTGAAAAAATTTTGATATGTCGTGCCAGCAAAATCCTTGTTGACATGTTTTTCCTTTTCTGTATTGCTAGTGTATGTCAAAGCCGGCAATAAAGAAAAAAAAAAAAGGGTAGCCGTGGCCGAGTGGTAGAATCGCGCGCACCTTTAGTCCCGCGTCGCGGTGGCCGCGGTTCGATCCCCGCTTCGCAGTCTTTTTTAAGCCGCAAAGGACCTAGTTTTGTAATCTCTCACTAGATGGCAGGAACACAAAACCCAACATTTGCTTTCGGTTCTGGTTTTTCAGCGGCGCAGTTTCTTTAAAAGCCGCATAAGACTTAGTTTTATACTCTACCACCAGATGGCAGAAACACAACACTCATGATTTGCTTTCGGTTCTGGTTTTCCAGTGGTTCTCTTGAAATATTATGTTTTCTATTTTTCTTTCCTAAGACATAGCATTGTCGTGTTCATTTGTTAAGTCATCGCACTTATGAAGGTTTTATTCATTGGACAACATAACTAGAAGCTTGCGCATAGCTTTGTGTTCTTCCAAAAAAAAAAAAAAAAGCTTTCGTGCTTTGAAGCGTGGAACTTGGGAGAACAAAATGGCTATTCTTATTACGTTCTTCTGGAAGGTCCGTTTTCTTCGACTTTCGCCTGTCCTTAATGGCACACACTCCGAGCGAATCAGGTCCACCTGGGCCACAATGCCACCCGGTGGCTAGTGCCATTCCTATCCTCTTCAGTCACGAATTACGATCAACTGTCGATAAATGCATGAAACTTACATACGTTTATGCCAAGACGCTGGAGACTCCAAAAAAAACCAAGTCAAGGTGGGATGACAATGAGACTGTGCATTTTATATAGACCCATCATAATTAAATAGTAATTAAATATTGATATATTGTACACTCAGTCATGCTACGTTTCTTCATTAAAAATATTGAATCACTCACTCGAATTGCATGCGCAGGTTAATTATTGGGTGCCAGCATTACAAAAAGGGGAAAAAATATTTTGCAATAACTACCGAAACGTCCCACTCCAAACGTCCCATCAAAGACGGTGTTGCCTTCACTAAAGCGGTCATCTGAAGCGGTACATTTCACTCAGAAGTGAAATGGGGGCACTTTAGGAAAGCAGAATGTTTAATTTGCAGAAAGTTTAAGGTCTGTTGTCTTTTCCTTGCACCCACTGCACAGTAATGGCGAAAATAAGTCGCGTCCACAAATGTGTGCGCCGTGACTGAAGGGGCTATGCAACATTCGTGCGGAACAAAGGCTGAGTCGCTGCCTGAACGTTAATTATTTCGAAAGATTCACCCAAATAAGAAATTCACCAACCAGGAGAAGATGTGCAGCGTGTGGATTAATAGCTACTGTTAATGTGTTCCCTACAGCCAAGTGGTATGAATCCGTAGGTGTGGCCGTAAAGAAACCATTTGAATAAATGTCCCGTGCTGTGTCTGCCCCGGTCGCTCTACAGAGAAGCTAGCTTGGCTATTTGACGCATTTACCATATGAATACATAGGTCTTTATATAAAGGGTTGGCATGGGCAACTTGAAATTGGAAGTGGCATCAGTATAAATTTGGGCGTGATACAGGGATGGGCGAAGTTGAATTTGGTAGTGATATGGAAGTGGCCCAACCTAAATTTGGAGTGAAATGGTAATGAACCAAGCTGAATTTGAGGCTGATATGGGGGTGGCCTAACCTAAATTTGAGGCGATATAGGGGTGGGTAAGCCTAAGTTTGAGGGAATATGGGGGGGTGGGCCAGCCTGGATTTGGGGATGATACGTGGTGGGAGAACCTAAATTTGGGGGGATATGGGGGGTGGGCCACCCATATCCTGACACCCATATCACACCCATGGGGGTGATATGGGGCTGGGCGAAGCTGAATCGGGGGAGATATGGGGATGGGCTAACCTAAATATGAGAGTGATTCTCGGTGGGCCATCCTAAATTTGAGGTGATAGAGGCGTGGGCCAGGCTAAGTTTTGGGCTGATATGGGAGTAGGCCAACCTCGATTTGGGGATGATATGGGTGTGGGCCAAACTAAATTTGAGGGTAACATGGGGACGGGGCTAACCTAACCATGGGGGTGATGTGCGGCTGGGCCAAGCTGAATTGCGGGGGGGGGGTGATATATGGGTGGACTAACCTTAATTGGTGGGTGATTTGCGGTGGGGCGTCCTAAATTTGAGGTGATCGAGGGGTGTGCCAGCGTTAGTTTGGGACGGAGATGGGGGTGGGCAACCTCGATTTGTAGGTGATATTGGAGTGGGCCAAGCTAAATTTGGTGGTGTTGGGGAGGCGGGCCAATCTGTATTTGGGGGTGATATGGGGTTGGTCCTACCTAAATGTGGGGGCAATCTCGAGGTCGGCCAATCTTGATTTGGGGGCTATATGGGGGTGGGCCAACCTAAGTTTTGGGGTGCGTCGATTCGAAATTTGGAAGACGATTTATGGAAGTTCGTGCGTGGACAAACTTGAAAATTAGGGGTGGCCCAATTGAAATTTTGGATCGGGCTAAGTTGAAGTTTAAGGCTGGGCGAAAAGAAAATCGGGCGTGGCTGACTTTAAATTTGGGGGTGGGCCAATTAAATTTGAGGGTGTGCCAACTTGAAATTTGGTGGTGGGCCTACTTAATGTTTGGGGTGGGCCAATTGAAATTTGGCGGCCTGTTTATGAATAGTTAGACAACACCAGTGGTGTTTCTGCATATTTCTCATCTTCGCAAAGTACGTATATTAATAACTGTTACCCAATACCCCTCAAGGTGAGCTACCACTCGAGCCTTCCCAGCCCACTGAGCTAATAATGTCACAGGAGTGCTCTCATCGTGACGACTGCATCGTTCAACGTGGAGATCCAGAAAAACAAATTGCAGATCGAGCTGATCATTTTCACACCAATGTAATCGCTAACATTACTCGCTCGTGTGCTAGACGCAACACAAGCTTACAACGATCATAATTCAACTTTCAATCACAGGCTAGTCGACACGTTCTCAGTGCACAATTTCGTCAATCATCAGGATAGGAACCTTGCTGGATGTTTTACTGTTATGTTGCGTTGTTTTGCACGAAAGCCTTCTCCCGAAATGAGAATACATTTTTGAGATTGACGAGGCAAGCTAGTACATAACTCATACGAAGCAAATGTAAAAAGGATTATAGTGATATTCAAAAAAATATGCATATGTAAATAAGATTTCAGATGGTATTATTTCGACCGGGCATGACAACGATTTCTTCCCGCCTGTCACAGTGCTTTGACCGAAAACCTAATCATTTTGCTCAAACGTGTTGCCCCAATACTACATGTGCTGAATGTACAAAAGTGCGGTGCGTGGTCACAGCTTCAAAGTAAGTCTATTTTGCCTACTGTTGTTGATATTGTAGTAATGTGGAGTTTTCCTCTTCATAAGAGCACAAATAGAGAAACAAAAATTACAGATAGTAGCTAAGCGCAAATTACATTGGAAGATCTGAAACCCGCAATTACTTTTAATTTGCGGGTTGGTCTTCTCCGCTGGTAGATCGCTGTCCGATCACTCCAACGAATTTTGTTTGTGTGCAACTGCAGCAATAAGAAAGATACTACCATTTCATTGCCAGAACCTTTATGCCCTCCACACACACAAGAAGGACACCAGATAATTGACGCTATCAGTTTATAAACTGATATTGCTTTAATAATTTGAGTGTAGCGTGGTGTCTGCGAACGGAGTTTTTTCTTAGTATCAGTCCAGTGTTAGCAGTGAGAAGCAGTTCGGTCTACCATCCCCATGAGGGCATACTAGCCATTGTAGCGCTTTACTCTAGGACAAGTGCTGAAAACTTGGTGTGCTTTGTCCTTTGCGCAGGTCGTCCATCCATTCTGTTATGGTGACCATCAACGTTGTGTCCGTCAGGCTTCCTCCTCATTTTAGCTTCACCATCGCGAGTGGACAGAGAAAGGAAGCTTTCTTCACAATCAGCCCCAGCGGGATTCGACCACTCATAACTGCTGCAATTTGCATTCACTGGCTGGGCATGCTAACTACATCCTTAGCTTCACAATGGCTAGAGCGCGCAGAAGTAGAGCATTGGTCGCTATCACTACCACGAACCTATGTCAATGCAGATATAAGTACGTTCA
Organism: Dermacentor variabilis; assembly: GCF_050947875.1. Classification (NCBI taxonomy): domain Eukaryota; kingdom Metazoa; phylum Arthropoda; class Arachnida; order Ixodida; family Ixodidae; genus Dermacentor; species Dermacentor variabilis. The sequence goes on from NC_134570.1 coordinate 1,328,319, forward strand.
GGGGCTGGGCATGCTAACTTCTGAGCTACCACCTGCTTCTTGTTTTCATCGCAGACGCATGCAGGACAAACGCGGATAAGTAATTGGATTAGATTGGGAAAACGTCTATTGAGCCTGCGGTAAAGCGCGAAGGCGCGCTTCGGACGTGGCCTACGTCGTCATCGTGGCGGATGCTCTGCGAGGATCCCCGCTCGCCATTGCCAGCTCGCCAGGCTCCTGCCTAGCCAGCACCTGGATGACCTGCTGGACGGCCTGAAGTTGTTTTTCTTGGTCGTCGCTCCGCGTTGCTTCCTCAAGCTGCGGCGGTATACGTCCTTAGTTAGCTTCGCTTGGATGTTTGGAGCAATCCCATAGCATGTGCTCGAATGTGGCCGTCTCCCTGCAGCACGCTCTGCACTTGTCATGGGAGTGCGATTCTGGGTGCATCCTATGCAATAGCGCCGGGCTTGGAAGCGTTCTCGTTTGTAGTTGCCTGAACAGCACGGCCTGCAACCTTCTCAGACCTTTGCAGGGCGGCGGGAGAAATCTGCGGGCCAGCTAAAAGACTTGGTCAGTTCGTTATAGCTGGTCATCCGGTCTTTGGCGCTGCACCACAGCGGGCAGCCGTTGCCTTGGGCGCGGTCGGTTAGTCCTCGCGCTCGGGCGTGTGCCGTTTTGTTGCGATTGGCATGCTTCTCCGACGCTTGTCCTGCGTGCGCCGATAACCACTTCATTCGAGTCCTCTTGTCGCGGTCTCCATGTCGGAGCAGGACGCGTGCCGCCGTTGGGGCAATTCTTCCTTTGGCGTAGTTCCTCACCGCCTGTCTGGTGTCGCTGAGGATGATGTGGCATTCTCGGTCTACGATGGCCAGGGCGATAGCTATTTCTTCTGCTTCCTCCACTTGCTTCCTCGATGTGCTGGCGGTCGCCCGCACGTTCCCTCCGGAATCACCACCGCGATCGCGAAGCCGTTGCGGCCGCCATATTCGGCTGCATCCACGTAACTGGCGCCGGTTTCTTCCGCGTGCAGGTCCGTCAGTGCCCTGGCTCTAGCGCGTCTTCTGCCTTCGTTGAATTCCGGGTGCATGTTCCTCGGCAAGGGATCAACCCGCACGTTCCGTCGTACGTGGTCGGGGACGGGGAATTTTGGTCCCTGCTGTTCGTGATAACCGATGCCTAGACTGCACAGGATCTTTCTGCCGGCCTTTGTTCATGACAGTCTTTCCAACTGAGCGGCTCCTTGCGCTTCGGCGATCTCGTCGAGCGTGTTGTGTATGCCCAGCTGGAGGAGACGTTTCGTGTTGGTAGTTTCGGGTAGACCGAGGGGTGTCTTGTAAGCCCTCCGGATTAGGATGTCTAGCTTGTTCTTTTCGCTTTTCATCTGCTGGTGGAAGGCTGCCACGTACACTATGTGGCAGAGTACGAAGGAGTGTATAATTCTGATGAAGTTTTCCTCCTTCATGACTCCCTTGGTGGTAACGCGCTTGAGCAGTCTGGTGGGGTTGGCCGCCTTACCCATGATGCGGGTGACGGTGTCTCCGTTTTTGCTGAGCGCTTCGATCGTCATGCCGAGGACTCGGATCTTGCTTACCGTCGGTATTGTGTTACCATCTCTGGTGCGGATCTTGATCTTTTCGTGTTTCCTTTGCTTCTTGATTCTGTGCGTTTGGATCGGTTGGTAAAGCAGGAGCTCCGACTTACTTGGGGAGCAACGCAGTCCCGTACCTTCCAGGCTTTCTTCGATCGTGTCGACGGCCGTCTCTAGTGTGGATTTTATGCGGGCATCACTGCCCCCATCCACCCACAGCGTAATGTCGTCCGCGTATATCGTGTGCTTCAGTCCTTCAAGCTGGCATAGCCTTTTGGCAATTTGAATCATAACAAGGTTAAATAGCATGGGTGAGATGACGGAGCCTTGGCAAGTGCTCTGGCTCCCTAACGTCTTCTCGTCCGTCTTCAGGTCGCCGGCTGTGAGCTCCACCGTTCTGCCGGTGAGGAAGTCTTTGAAATATTCGTGTGACCTCTCGCCTAGGTTTAGATGGAACATCTGCGCGAGGTTGGCAGAGTGCGTCACTGTCGAATGCGCTTTCTAGGTCGAGCCCGAGGACGGCTTTGGTGTCCCTGGTTTCGCCGTCGATGACCTGATGTTTGATAAGTAAAAAATCTCAGTGCCCTCCCACTCTGTGAAGAAACATGACCAGCAGAGCTGTGTATGTGGGCCCCTTAATGGCGAACTGCACCTCCGCCGTTTGTCGGCCCCGCATTGCACTGTCTTCGGGATCGGCCCATGTATGGGGAGTGCTTAATGCCTGCTTCACCTCCGCCGCAGGTCGGCCTGGCATGGCGTTACATTCGGGATCAGCCCACGTATGGGGAGAGCTGAACGCTTGCTTCACCTCCGCTGCGGGTCAGGCCGGTATTACGCTATGTTCGGGGTTTTGCTGTACACGCGGACGCGATAGTGGGGAAAGTAGCCCTTAAGAGGAATTTTTAGCTCTGGTGGTCCTACCTAAATACATGTAAAAGGAGAATTTGTTTTTCTCCACAACCACTGCATCAAATTTTACAAGGTTTGTTGCACTTAAAACGAAAACTTAAAATCTAGTGACTGTTGGTTTCGAACTTTCGATTTAGGTCGTCAATATTTTAATAAAAATTGGCAGAAATCGAAAATTTTCAGAAAACGAAACTATCAAGTTTACAACTCTGTAGCTCAACAAAAAGAAATGATAATACAATTCTGTGAATTGCATCTAATAGCACATCTAAAGAGGACAAAATTGATGTTACACATGAATATCCAAAAGTTTATTATTATATTAATACAGCTTTTGCAGAACCCTTGTAAACAGCGTAAGAAATTCACGTAAGACGTAAAATGACATAGCGAATTTGTCCGCTTCGAATGATCTAATGGTTGGCTTTTACAGAACCGCGATATCTGTTCTTGATGCAGCGTTATGAATTTGTAAACTTCGTGCTTCTATTTTTTTCAAACTGTCGAATTTTTGAGAATCTTTTGAGCAAAAGTGAAACCGTAAATCGAAATTACGCTTCAAACAGTCACTAGAATTTAACTTTCTCTCTCAAATGCAGCAAATTTCGTTAAAATCGGCCCAGAGGTTATTTCAGAAAAACTTTTTTGCGTTTTACATGCATTTGAATAGGCCGCGTCGGAGTTGGGTCCGAGTTAAAGCTTACTCGTAACGACTTCGTTGTAAAAAAAAAAAAAGAACAAAATAATAAAAGAAAAAAACGCGTCAGCCGTCAATATCGCCGCCTCAGATTTCGTCATGATGGCACCGCAACTATCGGCACGGCTCCGTGAGCAGCTTCCAAGCTGTTCACTTTCGTTATGTTCCTTCCCTCGGCGGCAGCGCATTGTCTTGATGCCAGCGACGCGCTAAATCTGCACCATCATTCCGTCATGCATCGCTTCTGCGACCAAGTAAGCTTTCGGCAGCACACGTTCACTGCCGTGTTGACAAGGCCCGTACTCACAAACGGAACTTACCCTTAACTTATGACTTAAGTAGCCGGTCGATGCTTAACGCGTTCCATAGACAAATCTTGTACTTAAAGTAAACTTTAATCGACATTTGAGTGCCGGAAAGTAAAGTACGGTCATTGGCAACCTTAAGTGGGACTTTCGGTACTCTCGCCTAGCAAGCAAGATGGCCGCCTGCTACGGCAGCCTCGACGACCTTGACGATCTCGCCGGACGTGTGCGAAATATTACGGAGGATGAGTCATACCGATACGTGTCACCATTACGGCCACGGCTTAAGGATCGACAGAATCCCATGGAAGTATACAACGACGCGGAATTCTCGCGGCGATAACACTTTTCCAAGCAAGCGGTGCTACGGCTGTTGGAAATGCTGCCACTGGTCCCCAAAGGCAACGAACGCGGTCACGCCGTGCAGCCGCTGTTGCAGCTTCTAATCGCGCTGCGATTCTATGGCGCGGGAACATTTCAGGTTGTCATCGGGAACCTCGTTAATGTTTCGCAAGCAACTGTGTCTCGAATCATTGCACGAATGTCAAGAATTATTGCCGAGACTTTGTTCCCGCAGCTCGTGAAGTTGCCAAATGCTAATGATTTGGCATCCGTAATGGAGGAGTTCCACACCATCGCACGGTTTCCTGGTGTGAGCGGGTGCATTGACTGCACTCATGTACCCATCAGAAGTCCCGGAGGAGATGACGCGGAGGTTTTTAGCTGTCGAACGGCTGCGATGGCGTGAAATGAACTCAAGGAGCAAGGCGCGTTTTTCTTCGGAAAAGTTTGTTTTCCTTTTTTCCGTCGTCCGCGCGGGCTGAAAACACGCAACGCACGCACACTCTCTGCGCAAGAACACCGCAAGTTTTCAGCAACAAAACCAAAAAAAGTCGGGACGGTGACACACAGAACCGCAGTGGCTGCGAGAACCAACGTGAACTTGTGGCCAGATGAGTTTGAGTAAAGGGCTAAAACCACACCATTCTTTGTATTTTACTCAGAAGAATGCGCGCGCAAGCACTGCAACAGTTATATCCACATTACTCTGCCGCAAAAATTTTTTTTTTTTTTTGCGATTTAGCCTATCGTACACATAAACTATTTACGTATCCTGGACACCAGACGACATACTTGACTCGAAAAGTGTCACTTTCGAAAGTGATATTTAAGTGTCATTTTTGAAGTACTCTCCTAAAACTTTCCTAACACTTGTACTTTTCCCGCACTTATTGACGCCCTACTTAAGTTCTGTTTGTGAATACGGGCCTAAACCTTTAAAATACTTGCCTTCGAGAAAGCAGCATGAATAAAAATGGAACGCGACTATATGCCCATGGGGAACATGTTCACGGGGCCATACTATTGATGACAGCATCACAACAGGCTAGATGTGGTCAGGTTGACTTTACAGGTTTGGATGGAATGACTCATGGGCTAATTCCTTCATTATCACATACAGAACAGCGCTTGAAGTTATCGCAGTTTGTGTGTGGTTCCTCCTTTGTGTCCCGTTGTGAAGTGCTGTTCTTTCTGTGACTTTACAGACGTTCTTTTTCTGCGTCAGTTACGTGTTCCAAGAGGTATTACTTGGAAAATTTTTGTTCACATGGCTTTTACAGAAACATGTTTAGACGATATTTTTTCGCTTGGCTGCATAATCTCGAGGACGGGCTCCAAACTGCCCATTTTCTTTAGCCACGTAAGAACCATTACTGCAAATTTAATTAACGTAGCTTTGTTAATTACGCAAACAACTTCTCAACTTACTCCGCATCTAGAGGTTACCAATCTGAACACTCGAATGTTAAAATGATGTTAACATTGTTTGTATCTTTTCAATAGTTTTGTTTCGTGCAGTTAGAAGCAACCGGCATATTGATGGTGCTGTAGACTTCTTATAAAGTAAGTGTGAAAGCTTGGACAGGTTATCTTGGCGCAAATCAACTTCATGAGCTTAAGCACATGGCCCAACCTTGCACGTCTGTTCTTACAACCGACTCTCATACATTATACAAGAAGCACCTCAGCGCTACGGTACATCCCACAAGGTGTGCGAGAACATTGTGCGCGCTCCCGATTAGGTTTCTGAGCGTTGGTGGCATCAGGTTCGGTTTCCTGGCATCATAAGGAATAAAAACAGCTTTCTGGAGGAAAGCATTGGGTACATTTTCAGTACTTTGTAACATATGGATCAGCACGGATATGTACGTTAGAACGAAAAGTACTGAAATATTAAGGTGAGGGTTTCGCTGGATGTATTTTAGCTGTCTTATGATAAGGTCTAAAGAAAAAAATACCGTGATTTTGTGACAATTAATGCTGACATGAAATATGAGCTTCGACACAGTACCCGTGGTGGAACTGGCCCCTGGACTACAGGGCTACAGTGAACCACGATATGCTGGTTTGATAAATACCAGTAACTGCAAAGTGTTTCGCTCTTGAATTTCCTGTATGTCGGCGCCGCTGTGCAGTGTTGGGGGCCCTTTTTAAACCACAAGCATTATGTTTCAGCTAATATTGAAAGCAACTGTATTCTTTCTTTTGGGGGGGGGGGGGGGGTTTCTTTTAGCGTCTAAGCACGGTTCCAAAGTTATCAGTTAGCTCAAGATGCGCCTGCATGTGTTTCTAATATCCAGTATGTTGTCACGGATTCAATAGCGAAAGAGCGTTATCTTATCAGATTGCGCGCGCGAAGCGAATACTGGCGTACATTCTCCATCACATTTGACGACCCGAGATTGCGCTGCAATGTACGAGCATTCCAATCTGACGAACCGACGCCCTGATCCGTAGATCGGAATCAGAGGAAGCTCTTTGTGCGCAGCGATTGTTATGTTTGAGTGTTATTTTCTTTTCCAGCGCAAGCTCATCTTATAATGAGTAACATTCGTGACTGACTCTTTTGGAAGTGTTTTGTTCTTGACATTACTACAACGTGAGACTATAGAGGTGCTCCATCTTCACTGAGTGAATACTGGAAAACGGACTAGGCCTTTTCTTGCGTCTGCGTTTACATATTTACCGCACCAGTTTATTTTTCATACCTTAATTTCTTTAATTTAGGGGGCTGTAAGCACAGCAACCTTTTATTAACAGGATGTTTTAATAACACAGAAAATTTAAATGCTTATTAGTCGGCTTTCACCTCATGGTAAGGAATTTCAATAAACATATACTTATGATAATTAAAAGCCTACCGTTTGTCAACGTTTCATCTGAGTTCCCCTTTGCAAGGTAATACAGACTTGCAGGTGATTCGTAGCGGGGACCCTCGACATATGTCCAACCGCCAAACAAAGGGTTATTTCGAATGTTTCATTTCAGGAAGGCGTGTTACCCTCCTGTCTTTCATTCCCGTTCGCAAACATGCGCAAGACGAAAGTGCTGCGTGAAGAGCGTCGTTAGTCCAAACCAACGAGCTACCGTAACTCACCTCGCCTATATCGCTGTCATTTAGGCTTAGATAAGAAATATACATATTTTAAATCGACCCATCAAGATTCCAAAAAGAGCTGCACGCGACCAGCCCAGCTAGGTTTCTTTCATTTCGTACTTCGTCGTAGCGGCTAATAGTAGCTCACGAAGCAGAGCACTGAGTGTGGATATGGCAGAGAAGGTGTTCTATATACTGTCTCGTGACCCACCGAAAATTGCCCGCCGTGCTACTGGCCATTCCTAGAAAATTGTATATGTGACGCCCAGCCATTTACAACACAGCAACTTTGCTTTGCGATGGTAGAGTCCAGGTGAGGGACAGGGTGGTTATGCAGATAAAGACACGCTATTTTCTGCAGTAGCTTAAGAATGCATGAATGAATGCCTTCATTTATTGAGAAAAAGGAGGATCAAGCATCAGTGGAAGCACGTCTCAGCAGATTGAGAAAGAAGCGGTGGACAGAGAGGAAAAGCTGGGGCCCGGGTGGCAGGCGAAGTCGCAGCTTAGGGGCGAGAGAATATAAGCAAGAGTTGGCGAAACCAGTTGAATTCCAGTGTAGATGTGTGATGTGCCGAGTAAATGATTGGAGTCACCGCCCAGCATCCGTCCTTTGCGGCAGTAAACCTGGTAACAAACCTTTGCTGAAAACCAATCTTCGAAATTACTTATTCATCAGCCATGCCTAGCCACGTATTCCTTAGTGGCAGGGTCTGTGGATTACAACTACGCTGTCCCGACAAGTTACGACCATAACGTGACGCTTGCGGTTACGGATGCCATACTCGTGACTCTTACTATACTACTACTATTCTGGGCGAATACTATAAACAAGGGTTTACTGCACAAGTTAGTGAACAGACATTTTAGAGCCGCGTTTTTCGCCTCACATACGCTCAACGCGAGCACCATTGCAGCATGTCACGGTGCGCCTCCCTTCAAGACAGAGACGCGAACGCAAACATAACAACGCGTTAGAAGACAGGGTCTTGGGCCTCGTGCCAAACATATCCAAGCCAACAATATGTTGACAATCATGCCGTCGTTTCTATGCAAAGACGTTATGTATTTAAACTTCTGGAGTGACAGTCCAATCCGCCAGCTACGGGAGCGTGTGAAGCCGCCGGGGGCCACTTTGTTAGAGGAAAAGGAGTGCGGCCACAGTACGTGGCTGCAGTATACTCGCGACGCAACCTCTGCTTGCGGTTCTGCGATGAAAAAATAAAATGAGACCCCTTTAGAAAGTATATCAGTCCGCCATTGTGTGTCGCTGTTGTCAAAATTAAAATGTCTTGGTAGTGGGTGCCTTGTGTTCTGTGTACAATATGTTGCGAGAACTGAAAAACAGTCCGTTTCTTGTTTTCTTCATTCAGTAACCTGCCGCGCTCATCGGCACTGTGATGCCCTTTCGTCGATACGCGGTTCCGGCCCGTATTGACACAACGACATGACCTCGAAATATAGTATGCTTATGCCATTTCTTAAAGAAATCACTATTTGTGTAAATGAGCGTTCCTCGTTTCAACCTAGAAAACAAGAAAAAGATATTCAACGGTAGGTCTCAGTTTTGTCCGGCGTTTCCCTTCTAGCTGAAAAGAGTCGGTCAAAGCAAATTTACAATAAAGCTAAGGCGACCCACAATCTGCACGAAGCCGGAAACCTACATGCGCTCCAATGAGAATAACCTGCGAAAGTTAAGGTCATGTGTCAGCTGGCGGCTCAAGCAATCTTTACTTTTCTTTTTGTTTCTGCATCCGTTCTGCCTGCATCTGCGGCAAAAGCGGGAAGTGGGAAGGTAGATAAACAGAAATTGGTGGAGGCAGGTGGTAGCGTAATGGTTAGCGTGCCCATCTCCCAAATGCAAGATGGTGCATTTGGGAGATGGGCTTGAATCCCGGTGGTTTGTTTGTGAAGACAGCTTTCTGTGCTCTCTGGTGACTGCGAAGCTCAGAATGAGGCGGCAGCCTGACGACAACAGTCGCCGTCAACGTAACAGAATAAGCAGGCGTGCAACGTCACACCTAAAGCCGAAAGCTCATACAGAGGAAATACACTATGCTCTTGTCGACAAAAAAAAGAAACGTGACGAGTAGCGAGCGGTGTTGTTGAGCGAGGCTGTAGACGGATAATGTCACCATTGACCGCACCACGCTCCAATCCCGGTGCTCAGCGAAAATATACATCGACAGCATGTCAAGTGGCGTGTAATTGATATTTCATTAAGGTCGTTGCGTGTTTGTGTTGTGTCTAGCAGGAGCGAGTAGTGTAAGAGATGACACTGGAGAGAAGGCGGTGAGCGAAGTCCGCGAAAAACAATTGAGGATAGCCATATTGAACGTCGACGCCATGTTGAATAAAGCCTGCGACTACAGGTGCCCACCAGCTAGAAAGTCTTGATTGGTAGCATACCGCTGGGCGTATTTGGTAACCACAGCGATAAACACACACTTTGCGGAAGTAAACAGAGGAAAGGGACGCAGTGAGTTGTCCGCCCTTTTCGAGCTCTGGCATAATTTGAAAAATGAACGTGGCGAAGTATGACGCACAAAATAGTATATGTCAATCGAAATGGATCAGCGCGGTCATACTTGCGCGACACGCCATGGTGGCCTGCCACCAGGTCATCATGAAGTTGCAGCGATGAGAGTTTTCATTGGGTACTTGAGAATAAAAACAAGCACATCAGAGACGTCCGAGGAACATTTCTAGAGAAAAAGAGCAGATCGCCCCCCCCCCAAAAAAAATAAAAAATCACGAATATAAGCTTACGAATAGGGACATCATAAGATCGAGCACTACGGCGCTTGTTGATCTTGTTTAGGATGACGTCAGCATTTCATTCAGCGTTTATTTCTGAGAAAATGAGTTGAAGTTCCGTTTATTTGCATCACAATGGCAGGCGTAATCAGGCAAACATTGACAGCATTTCATTAGAGAGTGCCTGTCTACTCTGTGGAGATTACGTATGAGAATGACAACACAGAAAGCTTTGCTTACATCGATTCGCACATACATGGGATCCGCATAATTTTTTACTATGAATTTAAATGCTTAAGAATGGCGCTCATTAACGCAATATAACCACCATGGGTGATGGTTCAACCTTCCGTATGCGTACATGTCCCCGGCATACTAAAGAAATCATTGGTTCCCGTCAGTGGACTAAAACAACTTGCTCTCGCGTACATCTGGTCAGAATACCAGACATATGTTCATGTTTACACAGACGGCTCCGCGTCACCTAAGGCATCGACAGCAGCTGTGGTGATACCAGCCCAATAGATGACTCGAGGTTTCATACTAGACCATAATTCTACATCAGCCGCTGCAGAGCTTGTGGCTATTCGGGAAGCGATTCGCCACATCTGCGGGGAAAGACCTCAAGAATGGTGCATTTTCACGGACTCAAAACCCGCGCTGCAAATTTTGGGATGCTTCCTGCGCCACACCGCATATCAGGTTCTGACACTGCAGATCACCGAGCTACTTTCATGCGCCCAAGAAAAACACCACCGCATAGTGTTCCAATGGATCCCAGGACACTGTGGGCTCAACGGTAATGAGATGGCCGATGCTGCAGCAAGGCGCGCCCTCAGCAATGGCCTGCGAACTGTAGTGCCATTCTCCAGACCGGACATCACATGCCTCCTGTCGGAATTAATGAGGAGTGCGACGAGAAGATACTGGGCCCAGCCAGACGCTCGTCACGTCCCCCTTAAAAGGCTGGATCCCGATAGGAAATTTCCTATTCTGCGTGGAATTCCACGCCCTCATGCATGCCTGATACACAGACTGCGATTCGGCGTCGCCTTCACGCGCAAATATTTGCACATTATCGGACGGACAGACTCCCCGGACTGTTCAGTGTGTGGTACTGTAGAGACTATAGAACATGTGCTCGTGGTGTGCCCTGAGTATGCGCGCGAAAGACTGACAATGGCAGATACATTGAGACATTTACACAATGGACCACTGTCGGAGGACCTCTTACTAGGCGCATGGCCACAGAGTTGGCAGACGACAGAAACAATGCGTGCACTTTCACGTTTCCTAGGTGTCACGGGCCTGGACTCACGCCTGTGATACCAGTTGTGTAATGTGTCCTTCACCTCGTTCCTCCCATTATCATCCCCCATTGTGACCCTTTTTCTTCCCATCTTCCCCTTCCCTTACGTAGAGTAGCAGGCCAGATGCTCCATTATCCGGCCGACCTCTCTACATTTTCCAATCATTAAAATACTCTTCTTCTTCCCTTCACAGTGAGCAAAAGCGGCTGTCGTATCCACAGTAGAATTGATTTAAATGGCTTTAATCCCATGGACATTATATCGTTGCCAACTTCCGTGGGATTGGAGTCGTCAAAATGGGATACAGTTGACAGGGAAATCAGGAGGTTGATGAACGGCAAGAAGGCAGAAGCTTGCACAAGACCTCATGGATATAAAATGACCTTTTGAGCAGCTTGGTCAGGGGGCCACGCAATGGTTTCCACATCTTTTAACCAAGTGTGGGCCAGTGGGGAAATCCCACATAATCCCACCGGTTCTGAAGCCTGGAAAGAATCATGCAGCTCTAGACACATAGAGACCGGTATCGCTGACCTCTTGTGCAGCGAAGCTAATGGAGAAGATGGCGGGCACAAGACTCACTTGGTATGTCGAGCAGGGTCCAAAACTACCATCGTGCATCACTGGGTTTCGGCAGCGTCTAAGCGCTCAAGACAATGTGCTGGACCTGCTAAGCCACATAGAACATTACAGTGCGGACGGCCTGTCGACACTTGCTGTTTTCATGGATGTTTCCAAGGCTTACGACTACGTGTCTCAAAGAGCCATCATCAGCCAGTTACAAGTTATAGGCGTCACGGGTCATCTCTTGCACTTCATACATACGTTCCTCAGTGATCGTCGCATCAGTGTTCGTCTTGGCGACACTTTGAGTGATGAAATACGTATATTTCGCAGCGTGCCACAGGGAAGTGTTTTATCTCCCTTATTATTTAACATTGCCATGAGTAGCCTCCCAAGAGTTCTGAACCATCGAACACCAGTGAAGATATCTATATATGTCGATGATACCTGCATATGCGTCTCCGGCTACCAGCATGGCCGCCTCGCACGAATAGCCCAGGGAGCAGTAAAAGCCATTCAGGGCCACTTGGCAACGATTGGACTATCGCTATCAGGAGAGAAATCATCATCCGTACTATTTCCTGGAGTGAAAAGAAAATCTACACGCTTGAAGCTGAATTTGAACGGATACCAGATTCGACAAGTCACCAACGTCCGATTTCTTGGCGTTACATTAGACCACAGGCTACTCTGGCGCCGTGGTGTTGACCACGTTATGGCGTCATCGTCACCCAGGCTACATGTGCTCAAGCGAGTCGCTGGCATACGCTGGGGCAACCACCCGCCGTCGATGCTACGGCTACATGCAGCGCTGGTTACCAGTCGGATCCTGTATCAGCTACCTCTGATGTCACCCTCAGACAGCCAATACGAGCGCCTAGAAGCAATCCACAGAAAAGGTATCTGACTTTGCCTTGGAGTCCCTCAGCCAGCGTAAAACAAGACAGTGCTCTACGAAGCTGAGTCACGCGCTCTACGACTTCAGGCTTCCCAGGCTCTTATGATCCAGCTACTACGATTGAGTGAGTTTACGCCCGTTAGAGCCCTCTTACGACGTATAGGTAATAAGCCGCGCTCACATTTTTATGCAGCACTGAACACGCTTCGCGTATTAGGATTGCACTGCTCGAGACAAAGGAAAAGGATAGAACCACCCTGGACATTCGAGGACATCACATGCAACTTAAATGTACCACGATTGCAGTCAAAGAGCTGCATTCCATCTGCAGAAGCCAAGTCATTATTCCTGGAACACCTGAACACGACTTACCCGAATCACCTACAAGCATACACAGATGGCTCTGTCAAGGCAGACAAAGACCGCTGCGCAGCTGCATTCTATATTCCCTCTCTAAGATATACGTGGTCTGGCCATCTGGACTGTATAGCCTCGTCGACAGTTGTGGAAGGCGTAGCAATAGATTCTGCTCTGCGCAAACTAAAGACTTTGCTTCCGCGGAATGTGGTTGTCCTTACAAACTCAATGGCCGCGTTACAAGTATACCGTGGTCTGCCATCCCTCAAGTTCTTACGCAAATCACTAGCCATCGTGAAAGAACTCAACAACAAAGGCTTCACAGTAACGTTTCAGTGGATTCCCTTCCACATTGGTATCTCAGGAAACGAAAAAGCTGATGCGCTTGCATACGCAGCGCTCTATAATCCTCCCAAAATCAAGGCTCGAAAGAGTAATCAAATTGCAAAAATCTGACATTCGAAATCACTTTGCGTCGCTTTGGGTTCCACCGCATATGCCCTGCGTAACCAAGAGATTGCACCGATAGGAAGCCTAACTTATATATCGAATAAGGACAGGCCCTGCTAGTACACCGGCCTGCTTATTTAAGACGGGACGAATCAATTCTCCGAACAGTACGGCATGCAACGAGACAGGAGACATTGAGCACTTTTTGTGGTCCTGCCAGCAATTCCAAGATGAAAGGGACGCTCTCCTGAAGAATCTGCAAAAAAAAGGGCCTTCCGTATGCGCGCCTGCAACGCCTTATATTTCCCGAGGGATCAGTTATAGCCCGCAAAGAAACTTCACGTCTCCTTATCAATTTTTAAAGAGAGACTGGTTTGATGGACATATGGTGAAACCCTTCAGCGGCATTGTGCGAGACGCTCGGGCGGAACAACTGCCGGCCTTGATCGCCAAGCTAAACCTGCCTGTTGCTACAATTCACCACCACCACCACCACCATTGAAAATCCTCCAAAATATGAACAGAGGCCGACAAAAATGCGGGCATTTTGGGAAAGGTGAAACCGCTGGAAATTTCAGGACAGCATTAGCCTAAATATATAGAAGATGACCTAAAAATAAGAAACCATAACCTTGACAGGGTGGCCAAATTTTGGCACAAATAAATTGGCTGTTGAAGCAGTTCAACTGAAACGCAATAGTGCGAAATAAGGCGAGAATGTCGGCAAGTGTTGAACAAAGGTCAAGTAGGTCCTGTGGCCGACGCCAGCGCTCGGCAGCTGTCAAGCGACTGCACGGATTAGCAAGATGCCTGGTCGTCAGTATTTACAGTATGATTCGGGTCTGAAATATTGGACGCGGACTCCATCACATTGAATGCAGGCGTCATTCTTCGACAGATGGCACCGGTTCTCGCGCAATGAGGATGGGAACAAATTGTCTCACGTGCCGGCTGTCACCTTCAGCCTACTGCCAACATCCCTTCCCCTCCGTAGTTGCTTAGGTTTTATTCGGTTCCGCTGCTAATCACGAGGTCTCGGGATCGAATCCCAACCACGTCCGTATTTCAATTGGTGTAAAATGCGAAAACCCGCGTACTTAGGGTTACGCGCACGTTAAGAAATCCCAAGTGGTCTAAATTATTCCCGAATCCTCCACTACGGCGTGCCTCATAATGAAAACGTGGTTTTGGCAAGTAAAACCTCATAATGTGTTATGTAACATTCGTTAAGGATGTCCTGGGCAGTCGCACAACTCTTGAATACAATTAAGTGTCAGGAGCTGTGCGCGAGGTCTTTGAGTATGTGGATAGCCTTTATGGCGTTCGAGAGCTGCTAGTCTACATTGCGGCTATATATTAAAGGCGGAACGGCAACATGGTAGAGAATGTGGAGAACATACAAATCCCGCATATATTACTGCAAAATAATTTTAAATAGCGTTCTTCCTTCACGTACGTGGATAACCGCCATAGGAGACTACTTTGGAATCTAACTGCAAGTACTCTATATGTCGTACCCAAAGGTGTACCTGGCCTGGTGGCCAGTAAATGTGACGTAATATTGCGAGCAGCTTCGTCCATAGCATGCTAACGGACGACGAGACAGACTGAAGTGACTAGCGCAAGAGTGGACAGGGGACACTAAAGAGGCTGCACGGACAAGCGCCCAGTTGGAAGTTTGCGCTTATCCGTGTCGCCTCTTTAGTGTCCCGTGTCAACTCTTGCGCTAGTCACTTTAGCATGGAATACCAACTAGCCTGGTCTCACACCCTGCGACGA
This sequence comes from Dermacentor variabilis, assembly GCF_050947875.1. Classification (NCBI taxonomy): domain Eukaryota; kingdom Metazoa; phylum Arthropoda; class Arachnida; order Ixodida; family Ixodidae; genus Dermacentor; species Dermacentor variabilis. Next base: position 1,343,351 of record NC_134570.1, read on the forward strand.
CACAGGGACAGTTTACTCAACTCTTATGTCGTGAATTCTGTGTCAAGGTGAAAAACCAACATATCCATGTATATGTCTTAATACTTAAGCAAATCTAGATTTGCAGCTGCGGTGGTAGCCCATGAGTGCGCATCGCAAAGTCGCTAGTGAAATAATTATGTGGACCTTAACGAATTCGATAGGGGAAAATCAAAGTCCGTCGAGGACGGCGTCTCTTGTAGGCGCTCTGCGATGTTCGGACGTTAACAATGTGTGCCGACAGAAGAAAGGCTGCCCCGAAGTGCTTCTGACGGTTAGGCCATAGAGAAAGAAATGCAACAAGAGGGGACGCTCTTCAAAAATTGGCAACAGGAAACACGTCACGCCTAGTTTCAACTCCAGCCGTTAGTTGACGCGAGCATCAGAAAAAAAGAATATGAAACAAACTTCCAGACAACGTTTTATTTTTTTATTCTTTCCCACTGAAAGTGAAAAGGTTTTGCGTGTAAATGAACTTATACTTTGCAACTTATTTTTGTTGCGTTGCCTAGCAACAAGCTAGCGGCAAGCCAGACGCGCGTGCATACGTCATGCGCCAGACAAGACGCAGGAGTGAGCGAGGCCGGCTGCGCATGTGGAGCGCGCGTGCTCGGCGACCCGTCTCTTTTTGACGTAGCCCGTTATTTGGGCTCCCGGCGTTCTCTTGTGTTCCGTCTGCATGTCGACACGGCGCCGCTGCTCTACTGGACTACAGCAAGGTGAGGAAGTTTGTTTGACAATCTGCGACGTACTTCAAGCGCATTTAGGCTTACTGTACAAAACTGAACCTATATAGTGACGCAGTTATCGAAAAACAGCTCCGCAGTCCAAGCCTAGTTAATATGAGTTAATTACTCGTACTGGGAGATGTTTGCGACGCTTTCTATGACCCCAAGCATAATTATAACTTATTTCGGTAGTTTTTGGCCACGCTCGCCTAACCTGGCTTTCTGACGAAAAGCACCTTGGCCGTGTGACGCAGTTTCGCGTGTACTCAATCTTACCGGGACAAGTTTTGGCGCTTTCTCTGACCCCAGACATTATTGTAACTAATTTCACTACCTCTTGTGGTACTTTTAACGCACAGTGGCCGCGCGCGGCGTAGTGGCACAGTTAGCGAAAAGCAGCTCGGCTGTGTGCCGCAGTTAGTTTGCGTGTACTGAATCTTACTGTAGAAGTTAGTGACGCATTCTCTGACCCGAAAAGGTATTGTAATTTATTTGGTAACTTTTTAGGGTATCTTGACGCATGCTCGCCGAGCCTGGGGTTGCGAAGCTGTTAGCATAAAAGCAAGCCGGCCATTTAGTTTTGCGTGTACTGAATTTTAGTGGGACAAGTTTGTGACGCATTTTATAGCCCTGCAACCTGTACCTTATTTGGGTACTCAGGCTTGTCGAAAACGCGACGAGCGATTGCTGAGAGTGATAACACGGGAGTGTTGCTTGCAACGCAGGACACGTAAAAGATAACACGGAGGAGCTGAAGAACATGACATTTATGTATTCTAAGCGACTGAAAACAGACTTTGCACCCACGAATCTGTCTTGAGTGCGACTAGAAAGCATTCTGCGAGCGTGTAACATGGTCTGGCTGCGCCTGTGTTGTAGCCACCTTTGTGTACTTGGCGTACCATCGCGTCGACTGAGGCCAAGTTGTTTTGGAAACGCACAGTCACCCGTGTATTTGTGCACTTAAAGTGCAGGAAATAATGCCCGGGAAGGGAGGGGTGCTTGAACAGATTTTATGGCATTGTTTGGGAGGAGTCTTTGCTGCGAAATGTACGTAAAAGTGAATTTATCTGTAATGCCGCTCATTCACCACTTACGCACGTTTCGCCTCTACACGCAATACTCCTGTTAGGTCAATATACCGAAATGATACATGCTTGTAATTTACTTTCTTTCAGCTGATGGCATCCGGTGGAGCTTCGTACTGCAACTACTGCTGCTTACCTGGTGCCCCAACTTTGGATGAATGAAGAAGCCCGGAACGAGTATCTATATACAGCAAAATAAACATTTCATCATTTCAGAAGACGTCTTGCGTTTTCTTTATGAAATTGCACCTGAGGGATTCGGTGGAGTCTTGTGAAGGTCGTTCGCAATCATTTTTACTAAATAATGAAACGATTCCACGCCAAGGCCACGCGGGGTTCAGCAGAAGCGAAAAAAAAAATGCCGCGCCGGACAGCGGAGCCGGCGCGGCGTGTACCAACTGGTGTTCAAAACGCGCGCGCCCAAAACCGAAACCGGAAGGAGTCAATACCATCCGCTTGGTGTGCTACAGTGCTCACGCGAAGTAAACCCTTGTGTCCAGAAAAGCTGGATACGTAGCGGCGAGCAATTCCTATGCGAGCAGTGCACATACCACTGACGGCAACAGTAGCGCCATTGGTTTGGCGTTGGTGATTCTCAAGCAGCCGTCAGGAACTACGCTAAGGGTCGCGTGTCGACAGAAGCACTGAAGCTATTGAAGCACCGCAGTACTCCGATCCCCTACACCTGCGTGACATGGGTTCCTGGGCACGAGGGGCTGGAGGGGAACGAAGCGACACACGCCGCAGCCTGAGGCCACACCTGCCGGGCCAACCCTTCCTACTCTCGAGACGCCCGGTCTGCGCCAGCGGAGGCAGAGACCGTACCCATCACGTACTCAGGGATCCTTCAACATCACAGGCTGGAACGCAGGGTGTACTCACCACCTCACCCAAAGCTCAACAAAGAAGAAAGCACTACACTCAGAAGACTGCAAAGTAATACTTATATCCACAGAATCATCATGCATAGACTGTACCCAACGCTACAGATACCACTGACCAATGTGCGGCGTACCGGACACCTTAGCGCACCTGATCCTCGAATGTCCATGGCATCTAGACAAAGACGCATTGCCTTCACCGAGAGACTGTTGCAACGCCAGACAAAGCGAAGACCTCATAGAAACGTGGGAGGCCAAGCTCGTCTCCGAGGACCTGGAACAACAACGACGTCTCGTCGCCAGGGCCAAGGAAGTAGCGAAGTCCAGAGGGTTCCTGGAATGAGGAGACCTCCCACCGAGAGTAGAACCGGGGCTTACCTCGGAATACTGTTTCCAAAATAAAAGTTTATTCCTCCTCCTCACCTGCGCGCCAAACATTCATATTGCTACGGGATAGTATTTCCAATGACGAAGAGCCGAGCAGTAAGAAGACGACGACGACGATTAGAAGCTAGCGCGGGCTGTTGCCTCTTGGCCAAGTGCAGCGTATTTTCTTGTAAATATACTTGTACATAGCTTTTCGTCTGCGTCTTCCTACGTAACATATCTGGTGGAGGTGGACGTTCCCTGTACCTCGTCACGGAGCTTCGCAGTGGACGGTACGTCGAGCCTTCCTTCATGGCTCCCGGTGACGACAACCAGACTCCGCCGGCTCCGACACCTGCTGCCACCTCGACGACCTACATCACTCTCCCCACTCCCCGTGATACTGGCGTATTCTCGGGCAAAGATGGGGAAGACGTCGATGACTGGATCAGCCTGTATGAACACGTCAGCCGCAATAATCGGTGGGACCCTACTATTATGCTCGCCAACGTAGTCTTTTACCTCGGTGGCACACCTAGAGTTTGGTATCGCACGCACGAGGATGAGCTCACCAGTTGGGATTCACTTAAGACACAGCTTCGAGACTTGTTCGGCAACCCCTACGGTCACCAACTTGCCGCGCAGAAGGCGCTTTCCGGCCGTGTGCAGACGTCAACAGAGCCCTATGTCACGTACATTCAGGACGTCTTGGCTGTGTGCCGTAAAGTTGACACCCACATCACTGAGTCCGACAAGGTTGCCCACATCCTCAAAGGCATTGCCGATGACGCCTTCAAACTGCTCGTTTACAACATCGTAGCGACGGTGGATGCTGTTATAAAAGAGTGCCGCCGCCTGGAACTCGCTAAAAGCCGACGTATTGACCAGCATATTGCCCGTCTGCCCAACACCCCAGCGACATCTTCTTGTGCCGACACTCCTCGTCCCAACAACACTGCCGATGTTACCAGGATCGTCCGGCGTGAGATCGAGGCCGCCAATCCGGCTGCCTTCGACTCCAGTCCCACCAACACATCTGCAGTCACGGTCCCACGGATCCAGGCAGTTGTCCGCCAAGAGTTCGAAAACATGGGTCTTCACACCATCTGCTAGGCCCATCGTCCTGATACCCGCCCGGCTTCTTCGATTCCGCCCCGTCCCGCATCTTCTTACCCACCACGTTTCCGCAACCCATCTGAATGGCGCAGTGCTGACGACAAGCCCATTTGTTTCCCCTGCCATCGAATCGGGCACATTTCTCGGCACTGTCGCAGTCGCTGGAGTTCCCCGACCCGGTCTACTTATACTGCCTACTCTCGCCCGCCAGGTGGCCCTTCTCGTCCCTATGCCGCACGCTCCGATAACGCCACCGCTGATTCTCCTGCACCGAACCGCTCCTATTCTCGTTCGCCTTTGCCTCAACGACGACAATCTCGCTCTCCCCAGCCCCGTCACTCCTATTCGCCGACTCCCTTCGGACGCCGCTCCCAGCCGGAAAACTAGACGATGCAGCGCCTCGAGGTGACGCTGCATTGCTCCCTACGCCGCCAAATCCTCTACTGACGTTGCCCACTCATCTGAACCTTCTTGACGTGCAAGTCGACGGTGTTTCTGTGTCTGCACTCATAGACACTGGGGCGCATTTGTCCGTAATGAGCGCTGACCTTCGTAACTGGCTCAAGAAAATTATCACGCTCGCCACGACGCCTGTTGTCCGTGTCGCCGATGGCGGAACAGCCCCCGTCATTGGTATGTGTACCGCCTGCATCTCCTTCGCCGATCGCTCAACAATCGTGCTATCCACAGTCATCGCTCACTGTCCCCACGACATCATCCTCGGCTTAGACTTCCTCTCCGCACATTCTGCTCTCATCGATTGCTCCGCCAATACTCTCCGCCTCGACCTGCCTGTTCTGGATCCCGCTGAACAACACCCTACTCGCCTCAGTTCCGTCGACTTCGTTCGCTTGCCACCTTCGGCACTGACTTACGTTGACTTCGTGTCATCCCCACATGTCCCCGACGGTCACTAGATCGCGGCTCCTATGCAAGACGGCCTCCTTACACACGGGATCACAGTACCTCATACAGTTTTATCTATTACGGCGAATTGCGTCTGCCTGCCAGTGGTCAATTTTGGCTTGACGACACAAGTGCTGCCACGCGGGATGTCTCTGGCCCAACTTTGCTCATTCGAGGATCACTCTGTAGCATCGATTTCAGTAGACGACAATTCAGCCGATCCTCCTCTACCATCGCAGCCGTCAACTTGTACCATCGCCAACTTACAGAATATGATTGCACCCGACATGTCTTCCGAGCACGCTCGTGCGCTCTACCGCGTTCTGATTTCCAACCAAGATATTTTTGACTTTAACGATCGTCCTTTGGCCCAAACAACAGCTGTCAAACATCGCAATAATACCGGCGATGCCCCTCCTATACATCGCGGCCCGTATCGAGTATCACCGGCTGAGTGTCAAGTTATTCACACCGAAGTTCGCAAAATGCTTGCCAAGAACATTATTGAACCGTCATGTAGTCCATGGGCGTCACCTGTTGTGCTGGTAAAAAAGAAGGATGGCTCATGGCGCTTTTGCGTGGATTATCGGCACCTTAACAGGGTTACCAAAAAGGACGTGTATCACCTACCTCGGATTGATGACGCCCTTGACAGCCTCCACGGTGCTCGCTACTTCTCCTCTATTGACCTTCGCTCCGGCTATTGGCAGATTGCCGTAGACGATCTCGATCGCGATAAAACTGCCTTTGTAACACCCGACGGTCTTTATCAATTCAAAGTGATGCCGTTCGGTCTATGTAACGCTCCTGCCACTTTTGAACGCACGATGGACTCCCTTCTTCACGGTTTCAAATGGTCCACGTGCCTGTGCTACTTGGATGACGTTATAGTATTCTCCCCAACATTCGCTACGCACCTCGAGCGCCTCTCGGCAGTCCTGGACGTTTTTCGGCGAGCCGGTCTGCAACTGAACGCTTCGAAGTGCCAATTCGGCCGTCGCCAGATTACCGTCCTTGGACATCTCGTTGACGCGAACGGAGTGCAACCGGACCCAGGCAAGATTCATGCTGTTACGCACTTCCCTGTTCCAAAGTGTGTCAAGGATGTGCGCAGCTTCATCGGCCTTTGCTCGTACTTCCGCCGTTTCGTGAAAAATTTCGCGGCCATAGCACGACCACTAACCGAGCTTTTGAAAAAAGACGCCCCTTTCCAGTGGGACGATAACGAGGCCTCTGCATTCTCGCTTCTAATCGACCTTCTCACAACGCCTCCCATTCTGGCCCACTTCGATCCTTCCGCGCCTACCGAAGTCCGTACTGATGCCAGCGGTCACGGAATTGGCGCAGTACTGGCACAACGCCAGCATGGCCACGGCCCTGTTATCGCTTACGCCAGCAGGCACCTCTCGCCTGCGGAGCGCAACTATTCCATCACTGAGCGTGAGTGTCTGGCCCTAGTTTGGGCGGTTGCGAAGTTCCGCCCATATTTATATGGTCGACCCTTTTCCGTTGTCACAGACCATCACGCGCTTTACTGGTTATACTCATTGAAAGACCCTACATGAAGACTTGGTCGCTGGGCCTTACGCCTCCAAGAATATTCGTTCTCTGTCACCTAGAAATCTGCCGACTACACAAGGACGCTGACTGCTTGTGTCGCTACCCGGTAGACGAGCCTGACGACGCCGACAGTAGTACCGGCGACGGCATTTTCTCTGTGTCTGCCTTCGCTAACATCGCCGATGAGCAGTACCGAGACCTATCGCTGCGAGTACTCATCGAGCGTCTGCGCTCTACACCTACCGACGCATCCGTTCGCCGATATGTCCTCCAGGGCGGCATTCTGTACCGAAGGAACTTCCTCCCTGATGGCCCTGATCTTCTTCTTGTCGTGCCAAAACATGTACGACGGACTATGCTCTTTGAGATGCATGACGCACCCACTGCAGGACATCTTGGGGTTACCCGCACGTACGACCGCGTCCGCCGCCGCTTCTATTGGCGTGGTCTCGCTCGCTCCGTCCGACGCTATGTTGCTGCCTGTGATCGCTTCCAGCGTCGGAAAACACCTCAGGTGCTACCTTCCGGTCATCTCCAGCCGATCACATTCCCTGTGGAACCGTTCTTTCGTGTTGGATTAGACCTCCTCGGTCCTTTCCCACGTCATCCTCTCGGAACAAATGGGTAGCCGTCGCAACTGATTACGGCACCCGATACGCTATCACGCGGGCTCTCCCTTACAGTTGCGCCACTGACGTCGCGGACTTTCTCTTGCGTGACATTATCTTAGTGCATGGCGCCCCGCGACAGCTGCTTACTGACCGTGGTCGTAACTTCCTCTCGAAAGTTATCGCCGACATTGTGCGTTCCTGCTCTATTCAACACAAGCTGACTACCTCATACCATCCTCAAACCAATGGCCTGACAGAGCGGTTAAACCGTACTCTTACCGATATGCTGTCCAAGTACGTTTCGAAGGACCACCACGACTGGGACGTTGCCCTTCCTTACGTCACATTTGCTTATAATTCTTCCCGGCGCGACACCGCCGGATTTTCTCCATTTTATCTACTCTACGGTCGCAAACCGACCTTGCCCCTTGACACGGTACTTCCTCCTGCTGCGATCTCAACAACCGAGTGAAAAAGATTGCCCAAAGGGCGAACGTAAGAGTTGTTTTTTCTGCTCCCGACAAGCTCGGCAAGCTTTGCAGGCTGACTGATCCAAATGCCGTCCCTCCCGATAAGTGCAGAAAGCATCACCGAAAAAAGTTTGTCGAGTGTGTACACCGGGTGGTGTACAACCTCCCGCTTTCATGTGGGAAGAAATATATCGGACAAACTGGGCGTTGCCTCAATGATCGGCTCCGCGAACACAGCAACAATGTAAAAAACGGCTCAGGTGGTTTCTTGGCGATCCACTGTCGCGATCATGGGTGCAAGCCTCTTGAGGATCAATGCACGATTGTTTCCCGTGGCAGAACGCAGCTCATCCGTGAGATATCTGAAGCGCAGATGATCGCAAAATTGGGTGATGCGTGTGTTAGCTTCCCGTCTCTTGCTCTCACAGAAAAAGAATTACGTTACTTGGACGCGGCGTCACATGACACGTAACCATGTTACATGACTTCGCACTTCATTTCCGTGTAAGCGCATGCGCGATCTACGTTGCCTGCCATGTATAAAATGACGCAGTGGCACAATAAACTTAGTTGAAAGTTTGCGCTTGGTGTGTCGTCTTCTTTCACGTCCGTGTCGTTTTTATGTCGCGCAATATCATTTAAGCAATGGATTACCAACTTGCCCGGAATGCTGCTCTCATTAACTGCAAAGGCTGGTTAGACAAGAACAGAAGATAAGCATCGATGAAGTGGCAGGGCGTGTGTGAACATCAGTCACGGTTCGGGTTCATGAACATCTCGGTTATCGGCTCTTGTGTGCGCAATGGCTGCCCAAGATTTGCAACCACCGTCAGAAGACGGAGAGGTTCGGTGCTGCCTTGATTCATCTAATGTGGTATCACGATGAGGGTGAGGAATTTTTGTCAGCAATCGTGACCGGGGACTAATCATGGTGCCACTACTATGAGCCTGAAACACGATGACAAAGCTTACAGTAGAAACATTTGAATTCACCACCCCCAAGAAAAGCAAAGGCCGTCATTTCTGCTGGAAACGTGTTGTTGACTTCTTTTTCGATCTGCAGGGGCCATTATTGATCGAATTGGCTACACCTGGAGAGACTGGAAATTGTTTCCGATATTGTGAAAAGTTGGATCGGCTGCGTGTCGCACTCAGGAACAAATGACGTGGAAAATTGAGGAATGGGGTCATCTTGCTCCACGGCAATGCCACCCCCCCCCCCCCCCCCCTCGTCGCTGATGTGGTCAATACTAAGCTGGCAAAGTTCAAGTGGGACACGCTGAAACATCCGCCCTACTGCCCGGTTCTGTCGCCTTGCGACTTCCATATTTTGGAGCATTTGAAAAAACAGCTCAAAGGAACCAGATTCGGGCCGGACAATGACGTGTGATGACAGACTTTTTGAAGCAACAACCCAAGGAGATCTATAAGACGGGAATCACGCGACTTGTTAGTCAGTGGGCAAATGTCGAATGCTCATGGAGACTACTTTTAAATAGTGTGCCCCGTTTGTCATATATTCGCACTGGCTCACTTTCATTTGATTCGCCCTCGCATATTTTGTAGAACTCCTGCTTTTCATATATGCTCTCTTTTGCGACTATAATTTCGGAGCAATTACACTACACGACTGGTGACAGCTGCTCCTGCGCAATACATTCCAACAAAGGACAGCGTCATTGAGATTTTTCCCTGGTCGTTGCATATGTACAAAAATGTAAACAAGGTTCTTGAATGACAGAGAGAGAGAGAGAGAAGGCTGCAAATGAGAGAAAGCCAGGGAGGCTAACAACGTTTTATTAAAATATTTGTCCTCAACTTGTTCATTTCATGGCCTTTACATTTTTCATAGCAGCGGTATGCGCTGCTTTGTTGGTTTCAGACTGATATAGTTCTAAAGTTCTTGTGATATTTGCTTTACTTGTTTAATATACAGAAAACATAGAAGTATTGATATCAGTTATTTCGGGCACAATTTTTGAGGCATATGAGTATATTCTTTTATGAAGAAATACATATTTGACGTGTCTTGACAGTGCGTAGCGTTCAAGAATTCGTTTGTAGCATCTTTGGCAATGGCAAAGCAGTTATTATTAATGTTTAATGTATTTGATCCCTCGACAATTTCTATAAGGAGGTGGCCGAGCTGCAATGAGAGACCCCCCCCCCCCCCCCGAACGAAATTTCTGGCTAGGTCACTCATTATATCCCTTCATACGCGTGTGAAGAAATGAGGAAAGTGATAAGCTCTAAATGTGGTAAGTGACAAGCTCTGAGACAAAATATTCCAAGGAAAGTTGATCCTACATAATGCCTACAGTAGTTAATAAATATGTGAAAGCTGGTATAGATTCTGTGCATTGTACGCCAATCAAATTTCGAAAGCTGCATATGTTTAGTTTTCAAATTACATTGCCTCTGTGTTCACCCCTTATTCTTGTTCTTATGCTTTGTATGTTTATAACAGTAAGATATACTCTGTATTTCTGTATCAGATTTGCTGTATGTTGCATGTTGTAATTGCCGCTGGTGACTGTTTTGTACAAAGGTAGCTGTGGGACTTTGTTAAGCTGCCTCTACGAAGAGAAGCTTTTACCTACAGCTCATTTCATTAGTGTAGTGGTGAAGACTAAATCATTATTATTATTATTATTATTATTATTATTATTATTATTATTATTATTATTATTATTATTATTATTATTATTATTATTATTATTATTATTATTCAGTCGGCGGCGATTCGTACGGCCCACCACTGATGCTCTGTATTTTATCAGGTTTGCAAACATCGACCAGTCTGGGATTCGCCGCCCCCTTGGTTTGACCATCGCTCTGTTGATCCTGGCTCTTCCATCGATGAAGACGATCCAGGCGCTTCCATCCTGGTCCTGGCGCTTCAATCGCAGAAAATCGTCGCATCTGGAAACCTTGGCTCCTCGGCTTGCCTATTTAAGAAGACAGCCTTCTTGTGACGCTCTACAGTCGGCGGAGATTCGAACGGCCCATACACTGATGCTCTGTATTTTATGACGTACTGGACTCTAATTTACCTTTACTTATTGGTTATGCTGCCGCTGACAGCACCGTGCTTGTCTCGAACTATGTCAGATCTGGAAGACTGCGCCGACTGCATTGCATGCCATGAAGTGCTACCGGACGATGGACGGTGTCTGTGTTGTTTCGAGTGTAAACTCGTCTACCACCTAGGACAGGCATGTGCCGGTGTTAGTAGTATTACGTACGTGGGCATGGGACAAGCGAAAAAGGACTCATGGATTTGTAAAACGTGTCGAACTGGAAAAAAATGCGCCTTTTCTCAGTCATGAGCGGCTCCTGCAGGGAAAATCACTGAATCTGAACGGCTACTGCTGTGCGAAATCCGAGAGATTAAAGCTAGACTAGCATCACTGCCAGTCTTGCACCAGAAAGTTGACACGCTCTTGCTACTTAAGGCAGAATTCACGAAGCTGTCTAAGACTGTTGGAGAAATGGAAGAGTCAGTGACCTTTACGTCAAAACAATATGACTCGGCACTTGAGCAGGCGAAAGCTAGCACAGAACTTGCTGCAGCACACGAGGCGGAAATTGGTGCATTGAAAGCGACAATGCAAGCATAGGCAGAGGAACTACAAGCTCTACGTGAAGTTCAAAACGAAAACGAGCAATATAGCAGAAAACTTAATCTGGAGATTGAAGGACTGCAACAAGAAGAACATGAGAACTTGAAGGAAAAACTGGTTTACTTTGCGAATAAGCTTGAGCTGAACTTTTCGATCTCAGACATTGAAGCAGCCCATCGGCTGCCTAGCAAAAAAGAAAACCAAACTGTGCTTATCCGTTTCTCGACAGTATCAGTGAAAAAGGCGTGGTTTGAGGTGCGTAAGAAACTGCGACAGTTATGTGTGGCTGATTCAGACCTGAAACTTTTCTTCAACGACAATCTAACCAAGATGAATCGGGACCTGTTCTGGCGCACGCGCATGGCCGCGAAAGAAAAAGGATTCACTACTTATTTCCGAAAGCAAATATAATACCCGTGTTTAACCTTTATCATTACATGTTAAGTCAAGCTTTCAAACGAGAGGTAAAAGAGAATTTAAAGTTTCTTCATGAGTTATCTAATCTAACCAGGAACACACATTCTTACATCACAAGGTGTAAGGAACAGTGGAAGGTAGTCACTCCGCGTGCCAATTATTCTACACAAAAGATATCATACACACTACCAACACTTTTAAATTTGTTTCTGAAATCGAGTCTTGATATTTATACAACTGATGTACGAGCTTTACGTCAACATTTTGTCACTCAATCTTTCTTAAATAATTGAAGACCGCTTTTCAGGTAATTTGTGTTTTTACGTTTATTTTTTGTGCAAATTTCACATGTCGTCAATTGCTATGTATATGTATCTCCTGTTCGATCGCTGTTTGCCTTGTAAAGGAGGCTTCGGGCTCTAGTCAAGTCGCTTGCCTCTAAAGCTACTTTTACCCGCAGTCTCCTCCATCACTGATGGAAATAAAGACGTTATTATTATTATTATTATTATTATTATTATTATTATTATTATTATTATTATTATTATTATTATTATTATTATTATTATTATTAAGTACTGCTGGGTGAAAGGCGGAAACATCTACGCAAAAAAAAGACACAAATGCCTCTGTCATTCGTGTGAACCGAGAAGCTGATAATAAAAGAATTGCTCAAGCAGGGTGGCAGCTACTTCCAATGAGTTATCTGATTTCACCTCTTTCAAGAAATCATTTGGGCGCACGTCACCACGTCATTTTACACTCGTGAACATAAACATTAGGAATAATAATAATAATAATATTTGGGGTTGTACGTGCCAAAACCACTTTCTGATTATGAGGCACGCCGTAGTGGAGGGCTCCGGAAATTTTGACCACCTGGGGTTCTTTAACGTGCACCTAAATCTAAGCACACGGGTGTTTTCGCATTTCGCCCCCATCGAAATGCCGCCGCCGTGATAAACATTAGGAGTCTACGTAAATACGGGGAGGAATTAAAGTGCTAGCTGAATCTTTGCTTGATTTTGTAGACGCTTTTGTGGTCACAGAAATCAATGTGTCGGAATATTTCCTACATATGTTCTCGTTAAATAGATACAGGTGTTACAGCATAACACAGAATAACAGTAGAGGCGGCGGCATTGCTATATTTGCAAATTCAAAATATGACACTTCACTGGTATACTTTACGTTCAGGCATGCGGAATGCTTCGCCGCAAAGGTTCATTGTATAAATTATGAACTGTTATTGTTAGCGGTGTACTGGCCCCCAAGTAATACTGCTACTCGTTTTGGTGCTAGAACTGGAAGGCGCATTGAAGAGCTGGTCATCAGTGGATCAAGTTTGCCTGGCAGGGGATTTCAATATTAAAATTTTATGTCCAACGAACACCTTAGTATCACATTATTTATACGTTTTGGCATCCTATGGTTTCACTTCAACGGTGATTGCCCCTACAAGAGAGCAAATTTCGAATGGCCGTTTCGTAACGTCTTGCTTAGACCATATTGCGGTTCGAGCGCCTAATCATTCGCTGACTTGTGTTATCACTCGTAGATTATCTGAACACTATGCTGTCGCTTGCCGTGTATCCATAAGTGTATCGTTCGTTGGCACGCAGTATTCAAGTGATAGGGTCAGAACCACGTCAGAAGGTCAGATTAAGTTTGTGGATCAAAACAAACTTGACAGTCTCATTGTGAATTTTACCTGGTCTTCGTTGATTGACGGTAGGCCCCCAGACCAAGTGTACGATAGCTTTTGTGAGCGTCTAGCACATAGGGAAAGGTGATGCACATTTTTCAGAAATAAGAAATGCAGGAAAAGCTATCCATGGATTAACTCCGATATTATGCAAGCCATATCTCACAGAGATTGGCTTTGGAAAAAAAGTAAACGCACTTCCAACAATAAAGACCTCCAATTAGAATATAAGATTCGAAGAAAAACGGCCGTGGCTTAGCTTGGTTATGCCTGGTGATTGCGAAGCAATAGTGTGTTATTCTCGGATCAGCTGGTAGTATGGCTGGTGGTTGTCTTGGGTTATGCTAGTGTTACGGTTTACAGTGAACCATCTAAGAGGTGAGAGGAGCGGGAGTTAGGCCGCCGTTGGTGGCTACCGCCTCGCCTCGCGACGGCGTGAGATGGGGCACCGTTTCTACACAGCTGGTGTGACGTCACACCGACCGTAGCGCCCCTGGTGAGAGGAGCGGGAGTTACGCCGCCGTTGGTGGCTACCGCCTCGCTTCGCGACGGCGTGAGATGGGGCCCCGTTTTTACACAGCTGGTGTGACGTCACTCTAGGTCACGTGGTGTGACGTCACGCAGCGAGGTCACGCTAAAGGTCAATGGTGCCTACCACCGCCTCGCCACGGAACGGGCTGAAGTGCGACCTAAAGTAGTATTGCTTCGCAATAATAAAGTAGTTGCTCTTCTCCGCGCTGCAAAACGTCGCTTTTTCTTACACAAATTTAATGAATCGTCCAAAAGCGCTAGCAAAACTTGATCGCTGATAAACCATCTCAGAGGGAAATGTGAGACTAAAATCTCTGATAGAACATTTTCCCGGAAACCCTGTCGAAACAGCTGACTTGTTCAATCATTTCTTCAGTGAGGCTTCAACAGAGGCGTTATCTATGCCTCGGCAAGATATGACGCTTGGTGATTCTTTGACAGCATCGGCATTTTTACCGCGGCTTTCTAAATCAGACCTTGCCCGGATCATTATCAGTTTTCGAATGAATAAACAACCTGGAGTAGATGGAATATCTGTAAGCTTGCTGAGAAGAAACTTTGAGGCGCTTTCAGGTATTATGCTTTTCATGTTAAATGGCTTGCTAGATCCTGGAACTATGCCACAAAATCTAAAAACTGCTTTAGTTAGGCCACTTCATAAGGCAGGAAAGAAATCTATTATTGAAAACTACCAGCCTATATTCATTTTGGCCGCATTACCTAAGGTTATAGGAAGGCTTTTGCTTGAGGTTATGACTTATTTCATTCAAAAGGTTTCAATTTTGTCTGACCGACACTTTGGTTTTGTGCAAGGCCGGGGTACAATTCTGCTCCTGGAAGAATTAGCAGATTTTTTGTATTCTACTTTATAACACAATCTTTTTAGCTGTGCTTTGCTTCTCGACACATCCAAAGCCTTTTATTCAGTTTGCCATGACATATTACTTCGCAAATTATATCTTACTGGTTTTAGGGTGCCCTTCTATATTCTACTTCAAAACTATCTCACCGACAGGTCACGTCACAAATGGTTGGTATAGGTACCAAATATTATAGCAGCAAGTTATCCCTTGGTGCTGGTGTCCCTCAAGGGTCAATTTTATCGCCTCTTCTCTTTAACATATTTGTGAACGATTTCATTTCAGTAATTCCAAATGGTAAAGTGTATCGGTATGCGGGCGATATCGTCGTTCTCACAAAGCATGTTAATTACAAAAAGGCGGTTGGATATCTGCAGCAAGCGGTCCATGAAGCTATGGTCTGGCTTTTTAAAGACAAACTTACTGTCAATCAAAAAAAGACAAAAATTAAGTGCTTTAATAATCCCCTGAAGATTGGAACCACGGTCACTCCAATGTATCTTCATACCCAAGACTGCTTTTCCTGTAAGTGTGCTCCTGTCGAAAATACAAACTCAATTAAGTATCTCGTCATTCATTTCGATAGTGACTTGTCGTGGCATAATCATTGGGCGCATGTATGCTCCAAACTATGATCTGTTGCATGTTTACTCTTTAACATTAAAAGTTTGGTGCCGTTTCAGACTAAAAAAATGATAGTACATTCCCTTGCATACAGCACCTTAAGTTATGGTATAACGGTTTTCGCTTTCTGCTTCCAACGGAGGCAGGACAGATTTGATAACCTCTTAGAAAACACATTAAAAACTGTGGCGTATAATCGCTTAACACCATCAAACAAAGATATTTTTCATGATCTCGGTTTCCCACCCTTTCAGTTCATTTCTACGGTTGTGCTGCGCCATTTCTGGACTCATGATTTTAAGCATCCGTACGCCTCCCCGCGACCGCTGCGCAAAGAAATTTGCTTCGTTGTACCGCGCGTATCTACTAGATACGGAGCAGCAAGACGCTGCATGTGTGTCCGCAAGATATTTAATAATTTGTCAGACGACTATTATTCTGTGGACTCTCGGTCTAAATTGAAGGGTCTATTGCACATGTTGTAACACAGACGTATGTACTACATATTTTCCTTTTGTTGGTGGCAGTTTAATTGTGCTTACTCTTTGCTTTTCTGTCGATGCCTTGGAAACCTGATCTACGTTTATGACCCTCATTCATTTCCCTTTTCCTTGTTGGTTTTAAATTTGTGCTTGTATACTGCAACCACATCGCTTAGCTGACGATGCCGGGCCAAGTCACACAAGTCACCATTGGCTTAGATGGGCCCGTCTTGCTGTACTGATTTTCTTGCGTGCTTAATAAAGATTATTATTATTATTATTATTATTATTATTATTATTATTATTATTATTATTATTATTATTATTATTATTATTATTATTATTATTATTATTATTATTATATGGGCATCAGTCCACTCAATTTCGATAGCACCTGGAGTGAACGTTGAAAATCGATGATGAACATCTCAAATAAAGTGCGATATTCAAAAGAAAAGTTAATGGGATAAATTACGACTGCCTAGAAATTAGCCACAAAAATAGCTGCCACAAGGTCCTAATATAATCTTAAGAAATAAATTTTTGTTAATCAGTGTCCTGAACCTTAACTTATTCGGCCAGCAAAGTATGCCCCTTTGTTTTACAACTCCTTTGCAAAAACATCGCGTTCACTACGCTCATGATATTGTTAGAAGTGTGTGTGCGTGCGTGTGTCTGTGTACGTGTGTGTGTGTGTGTGTGTGTGTGTGTGTGTGTGTGTGTGTGTGTGTGTGTGTGTGTGTGTGTGTGTGTGTGTGTGTGTGCGCGTGCGTGCGTGCGTGCGTGTGTGTGTGTGTGTGTGTGTGTGTGTGTGTGTGTGTGTGTTCGTGTGCATATGTGTGTGTGTGCTCGCGCGCTTTGTGTGTGTGAGTGAGTGAGTGAGTGAGTGAGTGTGCGTGAGTGAGTGCGTGTGTGTACGTGCGTGTGTGTACGTGCGTGTGTGTGTGCGTGTGTGTGTGTGTGCGTGTGTGTGTGCGTGTGTGCGTATGTGTGAGTGTGTATGTGCATGCATTCTTGCGTGCGTGCGTGCGACGGAGAGAGAGAGAGATGTAGGGCGTCTCTCTCTGAAGTCTGCGTGTGGCAGAGTTGGTTGGACAATATATAAACGAATGCCGAGTGGAAAGCTCACCCTCAACGTCATCGATCCACGCCCAGCGGACGCTCACCAGCGGACAGCGTGCGAGAGGGCGTCAGTGCCGCGTTTGGTGATTCAGAAAAGAGGCGTCCTATCGTGATGTGTCGTCGGCCCCGTGCAGCAAACAGGCACGAAGAAGGAAGAGTCGTGCAGATGCTAGGATGGCAACCACCAGCTGAGAGCCATTGGCTGCAGGTGACAGCACACATCTCGCTTGTGCTGGGTTGTTTGTTTTTATTCCTCATAGCAATGTGCTGCCAGCTGCAGGCACTTAGAAACGGGATCCGTGCATCAAGTATGACCAAGGGGCACGCCCCACAGTTATGCTTCAAAGTAGTGCTAACTATTTTTGCTCGTTCGTGAAGTAAGGTCCTACGTTTTGTTGTATCTCCGCCTTCGACATGGCCTCAAACAAAGCTTTGTTCATTCGGGCATCCGATGGGCCGTGGTACACAGCATGCTCTGTCTGTGCCATTCGCAGTTGCAGTTTTTATTGATAATATTGTGATATCACAATACCGCAACGAGCGTACGACAAACAGCACAATTCTGTACAGGCGTTTCCGAGAAGTAGTGGGCTTGCTCAGGCCCAAACTAGTATAATTCTTTGTAGTACACTGCAAGCAAATCTAGACCTTCATGACACGGGCATTTTCTCTCCTTGCCATTTATTTATATAAACCAGGACAGTATACGCAACGTATTTGAAATTATAATGATACGCTATGTGTCAGGGACAGAAACCATAAGATATATTCTTAAGAAATCGATATCAAGTCTTGTGCGTTGTTTTAGCCGTAAGTACTGCCTTATATCTGAGCACCGCACGAATTGCTGCAGGAAGTACACGCCTCCAAATCTAGTAACGACTATCATTGGTAATAATTGGCTACTTTGAGTAAAGGTAAAATGAGCCCTCACTAAAGAGCCCAGAGAATGGCGTTCATTTCATAGATGCTGCTTTGAACGCTTTGGAGGAGGTTGCCTTCTTTGCATGTACTGACCGGATACAACAATAATGCCGTAAGTTTTCTTAAGCTACATGAGGCGCTTTCATGTATATTCAAGCAGTTTTCAAGGATCCAACTGAATCTTTCATGCGAAGGTGACCTTTCTATATCCCCCCTCAGGAACGTGCACATTTGAATAGCAGCCAATCGGGTGGCCCTTGTTGTTCGCAGCCAAGTAAACGAAAAATGGCTCGCGCGCGTACCGCTTCGCTGGCTCGAAAAGCAGACGAGTCCCTGGGTTGCTCACCCACGGGTTCCCTGAAATGTAGAGCGGGGTCCCGAATGACGGCCATGTCAGTCGTGGGAGAGAGGGTGGCGGGAGGCCGAACAGCCAAAGGGCGGACCGCACTTGGCTGGGACAAACGGCCGCAGGCAATCCCTGCGGCGTCGGCAAGCAAACAGCGAGAAAAGCGTCATGCGCAGACGCCTTTCACGACCGAGACAGCGAGCGCCGCACTGGTTGGCTTGAATAAACGCGGACCGGTTTGCGAGATCAACTTGTCAGTTCTGATCCAGCCGCACAGCTGCAATCTTTACGCGTTGTAGTGTAACGACCAATGCGTGTCCGTAAAAGATGCTGCATGGGATACTTCATTGCATAAGTTTTTCTGCGTCGACGGGGCCATAAAGGCTACAACTTTTTCGTAATATTCATTCAACATAATTCACAATTCATAGAATTAGCATGACTATTCTAGATGTGAACTTGCAATCGGTTCACATATCCAGTTCAACAAAGGCAGCGATACATATTGTATTTTTTCGTGGCCCCGTGACATTGTTTTCACAAGCAACCGACGAAGACTTCAGTATTCATTGGTAAGCGCTGGTGGAGTTCGTGGGCAACATCGTGGAGGGCCTCACAGGCATGCATTTTGTCGCATGGAGCATGTAATAAGCGGGGTATGTAGGTGCCAACGATAGGTTACGTGAGCTCGCATATAGCCTGTAATCAGACTTGTACGTAGCGCGTTGCATGCAATAAATTATTTGTAATCAATCACGTTGCTTGGTAATATTGTAGCTTATCTATTAGTTTGCTTCAACGCTCACTGTAATTCAATTACATTTTTCAGTAACCGATTTCATGTAACCAGGTACATTTTTTGACGAAACAGGCTAACAGATGCCACAGCCTTCAGTACTTCAATTTCGCGGGAACTAGTGCCATCATCCTCATCAGCCTGTTTACGCACACTGCAAGGCAAAGGCCTCTCTCATACTTCTCCAACTACCCCGGTCATGTGCTAATTGTGGCCATGTTCTCCCTGCAAACTTCTTAATCTCATCCGCCCACCTAACTTTCTTCCGCCCCCTGCTACGCTCAGTCCCTTCTCTTGGAATCCAATCCGTAGCCCTTAATGACCATCGGTTATCTTCCCTCCTCATTACATGCCCTGTCCATGCCGCCCCCCTCCCCCGCATTTCTTTTTCTTGATTTCAACTAAAGTGTCATTAACTCGCATTTGTTCCCCTCATCCAATCTGCTCTCTTCTTATCCCCTTAACGTTACACCCATCATTCTTCTTTCCATAGCATGTTGCGTCGTCCTGAATTTAAGTAGAACCCTTTTCGTAAGCCTCGACGTTTCTGCCCCGTAGGTGAGTACTGGTAAGACACAGCTGTTATACACTTTTCACTTGAGGTATAATGGCAACGTGCTGTTCATGATCTCAGAATGCCTGCCAAACGCACGCCAGCCCATTCTTATTATTCTGATTATTTCTGTCTCATGATCCGGATCCTCGTTCACTATCTGCCCTAAGTAGACGTATTCCCTTACCACTTCCAGTGCTTCGCTACCTATCGTAAACTGCTGTTCTCTTCAGAGACAGTTAAACATTACTTTAGTTTTGGGAGATTAATTTTTAGACCCACCCTTCTGCTTTGCCTGTCCAGGTCAGTGAGCATGCATTGCAATTGGTCCCCTGAGTTACTAAGCAAGGCAATATCATCAGAGAATCGCAAGTTACTGAGGTATTCTCCATTAACTCTTATCCCCAATTCTTCCCAATCCAGGTCTCTCAATCACTCCTGTAAACATGCTGTGAATACCATTAGAGAGACGGTATCTCCCTGCCTGACGCCCTTCTTTATTGGGATTCTGTTGCTTTCTTTATGTTGCTTTATGGTTTCTTTGTTGCTTTACTGTATCAAAAGGTATGAAAACAATTCTGCACGATCATTCCCACAATCAGCGTACACTGCAGCTACGCCACGATCACCTGAACATCGCGGGCTTGCAGTTTTACACACCTCTCTTGGTATCCAGGAGCACAGATTTTTGGGATGGTTGGTTCGTTGTAGCAATTGAGGTCATAGCGCTGGACTCACACGGACAAAAAAGACGACAGGATAGCGCATGACCTGTCGTCTTTCTTGTCCGTGTAAATTCAGCGCTATGACCTCAATTACTCAAAGGCGCGAAGAAAGGCTGCTTAATTCTGCTTGGCTAAGTGCAATCTACGACCTCTCCGATATAGAACCAAGTTTCTGGCCGTTAAACTCCTGTTTTCAAATATTTTTGCGATGTTAAAGGCCAACTGTAAGTAAATTTCCCTTAGGCTGAATTGCCTATAAACGCATAACATATACTATCTAATGTTAGCTTGGCGAATCTACGGGGCTCATAACTGTCTCATTTTCTTATTATCAGCCTTTAAAGAGCACCTAAGCAGACGCCGCGTGCACCTGGCGGTAAGCGGTAGCGATTCGGATATGGCGACTGCTGTTCTCTCAGTTGCGCCCAGGCGCGTTGCTCGCTCAGCATGCACAAATTGATGGGTGTCTCTGCGGCGTGCTATTTCGTTCAGCAAGTGATTTGAGCTGTTCCAAGAATGCCAGCGCGTTTCGTAGCCTTCG
Source organism: Dermacentor variabilis (assembly GCF_050947875.1). Classification (NCBI taxonomy): domain Eukaryota; kingdom Metazoa; phylum Arthropoda; class Arachnida; order Ixodida; family Ixodidae; genus Dermacentor; species Dermacentor variabilis. The sequence continues at coordinate 1,364,344 of NC_134570.1, forward strand.
GGAGCTCGTACTCAAACACGAGCGATCGCTGTGCAGTAAACAATACTAAGTACAAGAAGGCCCAACCCATCTTTCCTGTCCTAGCCTTCAGAGCGCAAGCGTGCACCGCTGCGGAGCAGGCAAGTGCGGCCAGCCAGCGCGTACAAAGCATGTCAGCTGCAATTGACGAAGATGCACAACCTACATTTCAACAGTTTCTACACTGCACTGTCACTTAAAAATGCAACATGTGCTGAACAAACGCTTTCTGTAAGTATTGTAGTCTGCGACGGCGCACGAAAATTGGATGACGCTTAAGCTTCGTCATTTCGAGTGGAATGCGATAGCATTCAAGCATCCCTGACGGCGCTCCTCGCGCTTCCCGGCAACTACCGCTTATGTAACAGCACTGTTTACCGGGAAATGCTGGCGGCGAACGCTATGCACGAAGGCGAGCTTTCTGGTAGAAACGCGGCCTCTTGCGTGGGGCTATCCCGAAGGTAGTGCACAGTCGCGCCAAAAAAATTACATCATTTTCAGGTCTCTGTTATTGTTTCCCACTTCTAATATTTAAGTCGAGAAGATTTAACGTAACATTAATGCACTGTCGGTGTTTTGTTTGATGATATTTGTTTGTGGGCTGTCATTCTCAAAATTCCGAGGAATAACTTTGTAAAGCATGTAAAACCAGGTATGAGCAACTTTAATGGTGGAATGGTGTGGCAAAAATCTCGGTGCCCTCCCACTCTGTAGAGAAGGATGACCAGCGAAGCTGTGTATGTGGGCACCTTAATGTGCAGTTGCTTGTTTACCACGACGACACGAATATTTCCTTGGACGGTCAGTCAGTGCGTCAGTTGACCGTATGCCACTCTTAGTAAAAAAGAACTGAGATATCTGGAAGGAAGTGTTTCAGGGTAGATTGTTGAGAAGGTTGGTAGGGAGGTTTTCTATTGGGTTCATGGTTTTTTATGTTTTGATGCACTGGTTTTATCCACGTAATGATGCACTGATGTTTTTCACGTGTATTTCTACATGGCACCAGGATGGCTCCTAATGCGCATGCACAGTCGCTTAGTAGTTGACATGTTGGCCTGTGTAGCCGGTATATATAAATGTGATTTTCTTCAAAATAAACTTGAGTTGTGAGTCAGCGCCAGTGTCCTGTTCTTCTTTTCCTTCGTCCTTGTCTGCTTTGCGCTGTTAATTTCTAAAAGCATATTTATAATTTCTTCATTTTAGAAGAACACATAACAGCTTCGCTGGTCGTCCTTCTTCAGTGAGTGGAAGCGCCGATGAATTTTTTTTTTCAGAATGTCGTTATTTGTTCATTGGTACTCCCCCAGACACACCTACATTTTTCAGTCTTCAAGAAAAAGCGATTCCGTTCGCATTTTAAGCCTTGATTGCACATGTGATGGCATACTGAAATATCTGATGACGATATGTTTCATCCTTATACTGTTTTCCGCAGGGACCATTCAACTAGAGATGGCAGAGTAGCGGTACTTATCAGAAATCAAATAGATGTTATTTTACTGAATGACATTTCCGAACTTGAAAGCTTGCGCATCACGGCTTTTTTTTTTTGTAGGCAGATGATCATTCTCTATGCTTTATGTAGGCCTCCCAACCTAGCCAAGCTACACGTACACAGGCACCAGCAAAGAAACAAGAAAATAATTTTGTCTGACCATTTTAATCTCCCTGGTATTAGTTGAGCTCGGCTATCAACCGGAAATGACGCGAATGTTATCTTCGACATAATGTTAGAGCGCGATCCAACTCGCAAACGAACCGACTCGTCTGCATGGTTCTTGCAAATCTGTTTTAGATTTAGTGTTTCTGCCCTACTGTTTTGTTGATTACACTACATATCTAACACGGCCTATCTGATCACAAACTAGTGAATAATTCTATGCCAATTTCTTGTCATAATTTGCAAAAAGAAACTCCTGTACATTACTACAAAGATTACTCACGTGCAGATGATGTGGCAATTATTGATCACTTGGGGGCATTTCTTACTGATTTTGATAGCGATAATGTTGGCGATATATGGGAACGCTCTAATAGCATGCGCTGGTATTGTCTCGATAAGATTGTGCCGAACAAAAGGAATAAAGTAAATAAGCAAAGGCCGTGGATGATGCGAGACATCATCCATTTGAAACGCAAAATGGAAAGATGGAAAAAAATCAAAGCCCCTTTCTTAAACAATGATGGTTGAACGCGAAGCTTTCCCTCGATGCAAACTGAATCAAAGTCCAACTCCAAAGCCAACGACCACGCAATGAAACCAAGAAATGCTGAGCGACTTGATCGTATGCATATGTGAGTTTATTACTTGTTTAGGATTGCATTTTTTGAACGCTGAAGTTGAATGGAGACACATTTCGTTAAGTTGCATAGCCCCTTGTAATTTATGAACGGTCACGGGCGTCTGACACGACACGAACCCGTGTATCGGCAACGGCATGCAGGAGCCATGCGTATCCGTCGACAATTCAATCCGACCGTGCGCACCACGAGACTGGAGCCAGACGTCATCGCCCAGCTGATCCGAGGTTCACAACCGAGGGAACGCGGCCAAACGCCAGCAACTCGATGCGGGACCACCCAAAGTGTTGCGCTTCTTCACGTGATTCCGCGTCGTGTCGCTGGCGTAAAACGGCCTATTAAGTGACAGGTTCAATCTTCTTGTTCAGACTTCCAGACCTTGTAACTTGCACGGGGATGTTCACGTATCGCTGGAAAGTTGTCTCTGCCTCATTCGGTGACAGTTGTGCCTCAATCAAGACCGAAGGTGGAGATGTCTGACCTGGGCAACCAGGGGACGATGACCTCCGACCCGCAATGGGCTCCTCGGTTCCAGAAGGCACCACATGCCGGTGTTTCCGTTCTCCAGGACGCAAAAGGCCATCCTAAGCCACTTCCGTTCATTGAGATCGCCACCGCATCAACCTTGTGTGATTAAATAACTCAACAAAATTGATGCCGCTACCCTTTATTGCATTCGCACAGGGTCAGCGCAAACTCCAGCTTGGCGGTGCAAGACAAGACTTGGCCCATCATCGCCCTGTAGGCATTGTCAAGCTCTTGGTAACATGGAACATTATATGATAAAGTGTACTTAATTTGAAGCAGGATGTAAGACACCAATGGATGGACGTAAGCCCGAGCCGGCACCAGACTCAAATGCAAGTTGCAGTTTGTTCCCGCGAGGACATCGGATATTTAGGAAGGAGGTGCCCTGACTGCTCCTAAAGTTTCTCCGCGATACAGGGTTGGGAAGTGAATGGTGAGTCGTATGGTCGCCGTGACTCGTGAAACGTGCAACGTATTGGGCTCAGCGTAAACTGTTTTTCGAATCTGCTGTTTGTTGTGCTGCGATGTGTTTCAGACCATATCGCGGTTTATAGGTGGCGTTCAGGTGGTGCAACTGTCGGTAAATTTTACAAGGCTAGGACCGTGTGCAGCAAGCAATATCCCTCCTTCTCCTCCTCCACTGTAGAACGCCCTTTGGTGTTTCCACAACGTATGAATGTGCTTGCTGGGCTCTACTGAGAACTTGTGCAAGACACTCAAAGTTTGTTACCCAAACGTCGTCTCCTTGGGAAACGTCACGAAGCTCTCGCACACCGTGGCGACGGTTAAAGTCTTTAACTTGCCGTCGCTTGACGCCGCTGTCTTTTTGGTAGAAGACGCTGGGCGGTGCTAGTTCCGGGGACAGCTTGTCCTGGTCGCTGTGGGCACTAGTTCGCAAGCGCCGACCTATCAGCAGCTAGAACGGGCTGTAGCCCGTGGCGCCTGGTGGTAACGATACGCCAACAGTACCAAAAAGCAGTCAGCGCTCTTGCGGAAAAGGTTTTCACAGTCTCCATCGTACGCTATACAGTGCCGTTGGACTGGGGATGCCAGGACTGCTAGTGACATGGTTAAACCAATCACTCCTGGCAAAGCCTGCGGACTCGTGCGACGAGAACTGGGGCCCATTATCAGTTCGGAGCACTTCTGGCATGGCGAAGTGAGACACAACACTCTACATAGACAAAATCACTGCCTCGCTAGAAGTGTTGCGCAGCGTGATAACTCCTGCGTAGTGGGAATTAAGGTTCACTAGTATAAAAAAATCTTGACCTTTAATTTGAAACAAATGGGTTCCCACTTCTTGCCATGGTCGTTCCATTGAACGGCGTAGAGGAAAAGGCTAGGCCCACTGCGTCCTTGTGGTTGCGCAACGTTCACATGACGACACCATGGCCTAGATGTACTCGCCGACCTGCGGCCATCAAAGTCGCGTGCGCGGGCCTTGCAACGGTTGAGAAAAATTTGAAAGAACAGCACAGCCTTACATTGCCGCGGCTACATAGGTTTGTCTCGCACAAAGAAAGGAGCAGGATGACAACACCAAGAATATTAAATCCAGTCCACCACCAGGGATTCCATCTGGCAACGACAGCTCCCCGAACGTCTACTGTTCCAAATATCTGTGCGGAATGAAATGAAAGGCCACTTAATAAGTTCAGGTGTCTCTTTCGTGCACGTTCTCTTCTAAAGACTTCGAACCCTTCCCGAACACCCAAATCAGCTCTTTATTCAAAACATCAACTACTGACTTACCTTTAAAGATAAGCCCGACAGAGACTACGCATCACCCTTGCGAAGATAAGTGACATGTTTATAGCAAATTCAATGGAACTCTGAGCTCCATAATAAACTCCACAGAATTAAAGCCATCTTGAGTGAATTGCGGAGTACCGACACTGGAAGCAGTTCCACGACGGGGTCTTGTGCACATGGCGTCCGGGAATTGGCCATAGACACTTAACCCACTGCCACCTCCTAAGAAAGGAAGACCCACAGGTCTGTGGAGAGTGCTCGATACATTCCGGTGAGTTTTTCTCACGGTCTCTACGGGAAGCCGTCATTTCTCGACTGGCTCACCTTTGCCACTGTGGCATGACAGCCTGTTGCGCAGAAGTAAATTCTGGCATTTATTCTTCTTCCGCTTCGGATTCCTAGAATATATGTCAATCAGAGCAATAAATATTCAATTGAAACCTGCCGCCGACTGTCGGAATCGCAACCACCGCGGGAAAGAAATCGAGTGCGTCATCAACACCCGGAATCAGCGTTAGCCATGAAAACTGCAGACTCGAGAAGCGACAGCTGCATTATCCGTGAATGATCAACGTCACTTCTGCTCTGCTAACCGAAAGGTATGCCAAAGTTATCGCTCGAAGGGACCTGTAAGGCCGCTATGGGTAACGCCAGAGGTTTTTGGCGCGGCCGCCGGAGAATGAGAAAGACGAGAATTCTCTCGAACGAACTCAAAGGCCGACGCGCGCGAGAGCGCGCCCGAGATCACGGCACTCCTCTCCCGGCGATCATAACGGCGGAGCGCGCGCACGCGCGCGCTGAGACGGTTCGAGAGGGCTCGACCTCCTCGAAAGAGCCAAGGGCTCTTTCGAGGAGGTCGAGCAATTGAGCACGCGCTGCGGCACCTAACCCCCTTTGACAGCGCCGCCACCCGTAGCCAGAATTTTCGGGTCATGCTATAAAGAGCGCACTCGGCAGGCTGCATTTGTTATTTTGTATTTAAGTCAGGCTTTGAGCAGCAGACGACCCCGGCAATGGGAAGTCGTGAACAGTGAGCGTTGAGCTCAAGTGTTAAGTGGTGTTCAGCTTTGGTGGCTGAGTGCGAAGCTTTTGATACTTCTCTGCTTGTGCGTTACTGTACTGTTTTTGAAGTTTATATATATATATATATATATATATATATATATATATATATATATATATATATATAAAAAGAAGTTCTTCTGTTTCTCCGTGTGTCGTCCGTCCATCGTCTGCATGTCTGTCTGCGATACGTCCCGCGCCAAAGCAGTGTGTACCTCGAGGTAGGTACTGAAGTTGAGCACTTTCAGCAGTTTTATTGCGAAGCAATGCTACTTTAGGTCGCACTTCAGCCCGTTCCGTGGCGAGGCGGTGGTAGGCGCCATTGACCTTTAGCGTGACGTCACACCACGTGACCTAGAGTGACGTCACACCAGCTGTGTAAAAACGGGGCCCCATCTCACGCCGTCGCGAGGCGAGGCGGTAGCCACCAACGGCAGCCTAACTCCTGCTCCTCTCACCGGGGGCGCTACGGTCACTATTGCTTCGCAATCACCAGGCTTAACCAAGCTAAGCCACGGCCGTTTTTTTGACTGGGAATGGTAACAGCCCGTATCTGTTGATGTTCCACGGGCAATATCTTGAGCCTGAACTGCTCAACGTTCACCGTACGTGGTATGCTCATAATATTGTCACGTGGTCGTGACGTCAAAGAACACAGTAGCAATACTGTTAAACACAAAACTAACTTTTATTGGGCGAACCTGTGCCCACAAAAGAGGCTACACTTATAGCACAACGATAGCGGCGAACACGGTCGGCGATCGTTGAAAATCTGATCAGCGGGTCAAGCGCGTCGGCTTTTATAGAGCAGTCGTCGAATGTTCCAGACTAATCGTTCGGACCCGCGTGCCTTCCACAAAGTTCTACACCATTCGCGTCAGGTGATGAAATCAGATAACACAAGGTTCGGCGACAACAGGCAGCGGATAGAAGCATCGATAACTTTCCAGAAACTTCGGATACATGCAGGCGCGTCCCACGCTGTGCGATTACATTTGTTAGGCGGCGAAACGTGGTTGCCCGATGCAGGTAAGTACACGTGTCACTACCCCTTTTAAAAAGCATCGTCCCGATGCTACAAATATAAGAGAGCGAAACACAAAAGGACACTTATTAAACATAAGTAACAGAACAACGAAAAGAAACAAAGTCCAAAGGTCAGTTACGCGAAGCCCCAAAGTTCATTAACGCTGGTAGTACGGCTTGAATCGCACAACATGGAGTATTTCAGGTCGTGAGCGGCGCCGCTGTGATAGCGAAATGCCGTCTGGCACGACCTCATAGTCCAGTGCGCCAATACGTCGGATGACCTTGTACGGTCCGAAATGGCGACGCAAAAGCTTCTCGCTCAGTCCTCGTCGGCGTATAGGAGTCCAAACCCAAACACGGTCACCGGGTTGGTACTCGACGAAGCGTCGTCGGAGGTTGTAGTGTCGGCTGTCGGTCCTCTGCTGGTTCTTTATTCGCAGGCGGGCGAGCTGTCAGGCTTCTTCGGCGCGCTGGAGATAGGTAGCGACGTCAAGGTTCTCCTCGTCAGTGACGTGCGGCAGCATGGCGTCGAGCGTCATCGTCGGGTTCCTGCCGTAGACCAGCTTGAACGGCGTGATCTGTGTTGTTTATTGCACCGCCGTGTTGTAAGCGAATGTTACGTACGGCAGGACGGCATCCCAGGTCTTGTGTTCGACGTCGACGTAGATCGCTAGCATGTCGGGGAGGGTCTTATTCAGCCGCTCCGTAAGACCATTCGTCTGCGGATGGTAGGCCGTTGTCCTCCTGTGCCTTGTCTGACTGTATTTCAGAATGGCTTGGGTGAGCTCCGCTGTAAAGGCCGTTCCTCTGTCAGTGATGAGGACTTCTGTGGCGCCATGTCGCAGCAAGGTGTTTTCGACAAAGAATTTCGCCACTTCGGCTGCGCTACCTTTCGGCAGTGCTTTAGTTTCAGCGAAGCGGGTGAGGTAGTCCGTCGCCACGACGATCCACTTATTTCCGGTTGTTGACGTCGGAAAGGGTCCCAGCAAGTCCATACCGATCTGCTGGAATGGTCGGCAAGGAGGCTCGATTGGCTGTAGTAATCCGCCTGGCCTTGTCGGCGGTGTCTTGCGTCGCTGACAGTCTCGGCATGTTCTGACATAACGGGCGACGTCGGCGGTCAGGCGCGGCCAATAATACTTTTCTTGTATCCTCGATAGTGTCCGGGAAAATCCGAGGTGTCCAGCGGTCGGATCGTCATGTAGGGCGTGCAATACTTCTGGACGAAGTCCTGACGGGACAACAAGAAGGTAGTTGGCGCGGACTGGTGAGAAGTTCTTCTTCACGAGTAGATTGTTTTGAAGCGTGAAGGAAGATAATCCGCGCTTAAATGCCCTCGGCACAACGTCGGTGTGCCCTTCCAAATATTCGACGAGGACTTTTAGCTCCGGGTCTGCCCGTTGCTGTTCAGCGAAGCCTTCCGCCCCTATCATTCCAAGGAAGGCGTCGTCATTCTCGTCGTCTTGCGGCGGCGGGTCAATGGGGTCGCGTGATAAGCAATCGGCATCGGAGTGTTTTCGTCCGCACTTGTAGGTTACAGTGATGTCGTATTCTTGTAGTCTGAGGCTCCACCGCGCCAGTCCTCCTGAAGGATCCTTTATATTCGCTAGCCAACACAACGCGTGATGGTCACCGACGACTTTGAATGGCCTGCCATAAAGATAAGGGCGAAATTTAGCCGTAGCCCAAACGATGGCGAGGCATTCCTTTTCGGTCGTAGAATAGTTGCCTTCCGCTTTTCACAGCGACCGGCTAGCGTAAGCTATCACTTGTTCGACTCCTTATCTCCTCTGGACCAGAACGGCACCGAGGCCTAGGCTACTGGCGTCAGTATGGATTTCTGTATCGGCGTACTCGTCGAAGTGCGCAAGTACCGGCGGCGACTGCATGCGTCGTTTGAGTTCTTCAAATGCGTCGGCCTGCGGCGTTTCCCACTTGAACTCAACATCCCATTTAGTTAGACATGTCAACGGCTCGGCGATGCGTGAAAAGTCCTTGACAAAGCGCCTGTAGTAGGCGCACATGCCAAGGAATCTACGCACTGCCTTCTTGTTGATGGGTTGGGGGAACTGTGCGATGGCAGCTGTCTTGTGCGGGTCTGGACGGACACCAGATTTGCTGATTACGTGGCCTAGGAACAGAAGCTCATCGTAGGCGAAGCGGCATTTTTCCGGCTTCAGAGTAAGCCCTGACGACTTGATGGCCTCTAGTACTGTCGCAAGCCGCTTGATGTGATCGGCGAAATTTTCGGCGAAGACGACGACGTCATCCAAGTAAACGAGACAGGTCTGCCACTTCAATCCTGCTAACACCGTGTCCATGACGCGCTGGAACGTTGCAGGCGCCGAGCACAGTCCGAATGGCATAAGCTTGAACTCGTAGAGGCCGTCTGGGGTGATGAAAACCGTCTTTTCGCGATCTCTTTCGTCGACTTCTATTTGCCAATAGCCAGACTTGAGGTCCATCGACTAGAAATATTTAGCGTTGCAGAGCCGATCCAATGCGTCGTCTATTCGTGGGAGGGGGTATACGTCCTTCTTCGTGATCTTGTTTAGACGACGATAATCGACGCAGAAACGTAGGGTTCCGTCCTTTTTCTTTACCAGGACAACAGGGGATGCCCACGGGCTTTTCGACGGCTGGATGATGTCGTTGTGCAGCATTTCGTCGACTTGTTCTCTTATAGCTGCACGTTCTCGCGGCGAAACTCGGTAAGGGCTCTGGCGGATTGGTCGAGCGCGCTCCTCGGTGATTATGCGTTGTTTGGCGACTGGTGTTTGTCGAATCCTCGATGACGTCGAAAAGCAGCCTTTGTATCGTCAGAGCAGACTTCTGAGCTGCTGTTGCTTAATCACGGGGAGACTTGGATTAATGTCGTAATCTGGTTCGGGAACCATCGTCGTCGGGGTAGATGCGGCGGAATCCGAGAGGACAAACGCATTACTGGTTTCCAGAATTTCCTCGATGTACGCGATCGTCGTGCCCTTGTTGATGTGCTTGACCTCCTGGCTGAAGTTTGTCAGCAACACTTCAGTTTTCCCTCCATGCAGTCGAGCGATCCCTCTTGCGACGCAAATTTCAGGTTCTAGCAGTAGACGTTGGTCGCCTTCGATGACGCCTTCTACGTCAGCGGGTGTTTCGGTGCCCACCGAAATAACAATGCTGGACCGAGGCGGGATGCTCACTTGGTCTTCGAGCACACTCAAGGCGTGGTGAATACGAGGGCTCTCCGGCAGTATCGCTTTATCTTCCTACAGCGTTATTGACTTAGACTTCAGGTCGATGATTGCGCCGTGTTGGTTCAGGAAGTCCATACCGAGAATGACGTCTCGTGAACACTGTTGGAGGATAACGAAGGTAGCAGGGTAAGTCCTGTCATGAATGGTTATTCTTGCCGTGCAGATTCCAGTCGCCGAGATGAGGTGTCCTCCAGCGGTTCGAATTTGAGGGCCTTCCCATGCAGTTTTAACTTTCTTCAACTGCGCGGCGATGGGTCCACTCATGACGGAGTAATCGGCTCCTGTGTCCACTAAAGCGGTGACTGCGTGGCCGTCGAGAAGCACGTCGAGGTCGGTGGTTCTTTGTCTGGCGTTGCAGTTAGGTCTCGGCGTCGGATCACGGCTGCATCGTGTTGAACTGAAGCTGGAACGTCGCGTCGTCAGGTCGTCTTTCGTCGTCGTATTCTTTGCTTCCAGACTCCGTCGGGACGGCGGCGTGTCGTTATGTCGTCGAGGTAGTTTCTTGGGTGTCTTCGTCGGCGGTGGAGGATCTTCGTCAGTTCGACGAAGAGCAACCGCACCTCCATCGGTTGCTGCTTTTAGTTTTCCGGCTCCGGGCTCGCTGACCGGCTCCGGGCTGGGCCAGTGTATGGTCGGTGCTGCGGCGACAGGTAGCGACCTGGTGATGGCGAACGCGACGGTCGTCGAGAGCTCGACTGAGTAGCGGCGAGGTAGTCGGCGATATCGCGAGGGCGTTCACCTTGCTGCGGGTGCGGAGCGTTCACGGCGAAACCTCGCAGTCCCATCTCCCGGTATGGGCATCGTCGGTAGACGTTACCCGCTTCTCCGCAGTGGTAGCAGAGCGGGCGGTGGTCAGGAGCGCGCCAAACGTCTGTCTTCCTCGGGTAGCTGCGCTGGGCGACGGGTGGGCGTGCTGGCGGCGGCGGTGGTGGTCGACGGAATTGCGGCGTTACGGGGCCCTGGCGCGGTCGTGGAGGGGACCCTGACGGCGGGCGACGGCGGCGTAGGTCATCGCTTGCTGCTGAGGCTGCGGCGATTCAGGGGCTACTCCGAGTTGTTGTTGGAGCTGCTCACGTACGGCGTCGGCAATCGAAGCCACTTGAGGCTGTGATGATGGGAACAGCTTCTGTAGCTCCTCCCGCACGACAGCTCGGATAGTCTCGCGTAGGCCGTCGGTGGCCAGTTACTGAACTCCGGCGTAGTTTGTCGAGTTCGTGCGGGGGTCGGATTGCCGGTTTCGCATCTCGAGTGTCTTCTCGATGCTGGAGGCCTCGCGAAGAAACTCGTCGACGGTCTTAGGTGGGCTTCGTACCATTCCGGCAAAAAGTTTCTCCTTCACACCACGCATGAGTAGGCGGACTTTCTTCTTCTTGGGCATTTCAGGGTCGGCGTGGCGGAAGAGACGGCTCATTTCCTCCGTGAAGATCGCGGTTGTCTCATTAGGTAGCTGCATCCGGGTTTCTAATAGCGCTTGGGCTCGTTCTCGGCGCACGACGCTTGCGAATGTCTGCAGGAAGCCGCTACGGAAAAGTTCCCAGGTCGTTAAGGTGGCTTCTCGGTTCTCGAACCACGTCCTGGCTGCGTCTTCCAATGCGAAGAAGACATGTCGCAGTTTGTCGTCGCTGTTCCAGTTGTTAAACGCAGAGACTCTCTCATACGTCTCAAGCCAGCTTTCCGGGTCCTCGAAAGTTGAACCGCGGAACGTCGGAGGCTCCCTGGGCTGCTGCAGCACGACGGGGGACGCTGGGGCTGCCATTGGGGTGGACTTGGTGGCGATCTTCCTGGTCGTCTCAGGCAAAAGTCCGTGCTCCGGGGGCAGTCCTTGCAGCCTGCGGCTACCTCGCTGGTTCTTGGCGACGTTGGTGTCTTCCGCGTGAGGACTTCGGTCACGGCTTTGTGGGGGCGTCCGGTACATGAACGCAAAGCACCTCCACCAGATGTCACGTGGTCGCGACGTCAAAGAACACAGTAGTAATACTGTTAAACACAAAACTAACTTTTATTGGGCGAACCTGTGCCCACAAAAGAGGCTACACTTATAGCACAACGATAGCGGCGAACACGGTCGGCGATCGTCGAAAATCTGATCAGCGGGTCAAGCGCGTCGGCTTTTATAGAGCAGTCGTCGAATGTTCCAGACTAATCGTTCGGGCCCGCGTGCCTTCCACAAAGTTCTACACCATTCGCGTCAGGTGATGAAATCAGATAACATAAGGTTCGGCGACAACAGACAGCGGATAGAAGCATCGATAACTTTCCAGAAACTTCGGATACATGCAGGCGCGTCCCACGCTGTGCGATTACATTTGTTAGGCGGCGAAACGTGGTTGCCCGATACAGATAAGTACACGTGTCAATATAGAAAGGCAGCGCAATACATCCTTAAAAACGTTTATGGTTGTAGAGGTGCTTTCCTGACGATTACTGTGAGCAGCTGCGAGATCACTTGCCCGAGGTGGCTAAAATTATTAAAATTGCTTTGACTATCCCAGTCACGTAGTGCACATCTGAGAGATCGTTTTCATGCCTCCGTCGCGTCAAAACGTACCTGAGGGCAACAATGGGACAAACGCGGTGAAATCAGATAGCAGTTCTCCATGGGCACAAGGAGCTCGCCCGCAAAATAAGTCTCAGTGACATCGCGGACGAATTTGTTCAGACAGTAACTGTGCCTAAAAACACATTCTAGATTGTGCGGTGGGCCTTTATATAAAAGGGCAGTGAACTTCATCCCTGTGTAATGCGCCAGCTTTATTCAAGCGCTCACAGCTTCTTACTTTAACCCCTTCCAAAAAACCTACATTTTGCCGCTTCGTTATTGCAACCTCCGCCCTCTGAATATTATTGTTCTCTTCTTGTTTTGTATTTCATTTACAATTTTGAAAGGCTAAGAGTTTACGATCTGTCTTTCGGTTTTATATTGTTGGCTTATTGTACAAATGTTTGGAATGTCTAGTGGTTCTTACAAACGAAGGGTATGTAATGAGTTTGTAATATTTGAATTGATAGCTTGTTGAGGAAATGTACGTTATGCCCAGTGTTTTCTCTCACTTTGTCTAAGGGCTCTATGAATTTCTACCATGAGCTTACGTGTTTTTGAGTTTTCTTTTCATATATTTCTTTCGCATCTTAACCATACGGTAATTCCTTTTAGCAAATTCTCTCGTCTTTAGAAACAAATAAAACTGATGTTTACATATATTGCCTCTCCGCCTGTGATATCTCTTGCCAAGGACAATGGCGTAAAGGGGGCGGGGGGGGGGTCGACGAATGAAAAAGAGAGGGAGCGAATTGTCGCCACCGCCCCCGACAGATTGAATGAAACTCGGCGCCTGTGACATTTGCAGTAACTTTAGTCATAAGAGGCCAGCCTTGTTTGCAGTACGTCACCGGGGTGTGGTCATCTGCTGCTGACGACGAATTCCTTCCCGAGTGACTGGTGCGCCTTCTCGGATAGACTTGACGTCTTTGCTCAAGTATAGCTCTACCTGGCTTGCTTCTGCTGTGGACGCGGGTTTGATAGGGGCTCTTGAAAGGAAATCTACTGTCGCCAGAAACTTGCCCAGGACGTACAAGATCTTGTACTGGTACCTCATGAGCTTGATTCGAATTTTCTGGATCTTTGATCGAAATGCATCGACGTCCATGACACCCAGAATGACAAGAGTGGTTGACGGTCAGTCTCTATGGTGAAGTGTAGGCTCCAAACGTACTCATCGAAACGCTTGACGACCCAAGCAACCACCGAGGCCTCCTTCTCCGTCTGGCTGTATCTCTGCTCAGTTGGCGCGCGAGAGCGCAATGCCTGCGCTGTGGCTCGACGTTCTCCGGTAGGCTGGCCTTGTACCAAACAGCGTTCAGGCCAAAGGAGCTGGAACCCGCAGATATGATGATGATCGGATGCAGTGGGTGATAGTTGGCCACGCAAACGTCCGACCAGATCATCCCGTTCAGTTTCTGTAATGCGTTTTGCTGGCTTGGTACCTACGTCCACTTAGTTCTCTCGTTGAGAATCTCACGATTGGGTGTTGTAACCTCAGACAGATGCAGTTCAAACCTGCGTACGTGATTGATCATGCCTAAAAGTCCGCGTTCACCACCAACGTCAGCCGGGGGTTCTATAGGCTTGACGGCTGCGAGCGTTTCGGGGTAGGGCGAAATTCTCTTAGGGCTCATGGCCACTGCGAGGAAGTGAACGCTTGTAACGCGAAACATGAATTCCAAAGACGAATTACAAAATCAAGAGTGGGGCTGACAGACGGAGTAGCACACTGTGGTATAAAGGTTATAAACAGGGATAAGGTGCCTCAGAAAGGCTGGCCAACGTTTCGATAGCAGGACCTATCTTCGTCAAAGGCGGCATCGTCATCCTCGGCATGCTAGTTTTAAACTGCCCCTCACCAGGCCACATATAAAATTTTGGTTATACGCTGGAAGTTGTTACGTGTCCTCCAGGGAGCGTTCTGCCGTAAAAAATTTTCAAATGGGCTCCTTAATAGCCGACATAGAAATATTTCGGTGCCAGGAATCCATGATTTCTGCAGGCGAGCTCCACGGCCAAGCGAGACACTCTCTCCACTTGCCTCGTCTAGACTCCACAATCTAAATTCCTTCCCTGCGTTCTCCCATACCGGACCTCGAGGATCGCGTGACGCATACGTCACGGGCCCCACCTTCACTTGTTTTTTCTCCTCGCTTTATTTTTCGCGCGAGAGCTGTTGCGATTGTCTCGTTTCACGCAGCGCACGATTTTGCGCCCTGTGCACAACGACACATGACTACCGGTACAACTCAGTGTTACACGAATACTGAGGCAGACACAAGCGGATCGCAGAGCATGATCAAGCTCTGGAATGCGGTAGAAAATGGCATAGCTTCAGTATCTGCGCACGTGACTGCACAACCGTGGGAACCAGCAGACGGAGCGGAAGTACATCTCGCTTTCTTCGGTGCGAAGTAAAACAAGAAAACACGCAGACATTTCTTTTGTGTTTTATTATTTCTCTAGTTTATTTCGTCAATTCAAGCAACAGATCACACAAATAACAGATGTTGCCTTGAATAATTTTCGAAGCCACGTGTTTCGATGATTGACGTCACACTGAGGACACGAGTACGTAGGCGCAGGGACACGAGTACGTCATCGCCCGGATTGGAGCGCGGTCGCCGCGAGGGAAAGGGAAAACGGAGTTCGGATTGAAAGTTCAGACTTTTCCGCGGCACGTAGCGATGTAATTCTTAGCAAATACGAACGTTGGCGCGCATTGCATGCTCTGCGCTTGTCAGCTCAAAATGGCCAGACCTAGTGAGGGGCCCTTTCACGAGTTAGCAAGTGACGTCACGTGCGGTTGTTGTCGGTGGCGGCTGGTTGTGAAGGGAACCATTGCAAAGAAAATCAGCGCTGTCGTAGGACGTCTGTAAGCCTGGTTCCTAAGACGAGGGAAAAAGAGCGGGAGGAAAAAAACAGGACAAGAAAAAAAATAAGGCATGGGAGGGTGTTGGGGAAGCGAGAGGTTAGGGAGAATTCAGGGGTGTCGTTGGCGGCATGCTTCTGTGAATTTAAAGAGGCGGTCAGCCGGTCAGTGCCCGAGTAACAAAGAAGACACCAAGGACGAAGTGAGCCATATAAATGCCTCTTCGAAATTTAATACTTGCTGCCTGTAAACTTTCCAACAAAATATAGCCTTAAAGGATGTGCTCAGTCATGGATGAAGTCCTCACCGTGTGCAAACAGGATGCGCATAAGTGGCTAATTTGATGCAGCAAGCAATTAGAGGCTAAGCAGCGAGTGTACAGTTAAATATAAGTGGCATAAACACAACATAGAGAAAGAGGGGGTCAACCGAAAGGCCCGATTTTTATTAATCATATCATGCGAAGCCAACAAAGATACCAAGAAAAACATAGGGTAAATTACTTGTACTTACTAATTGAATTAAAGAAATTATCAGTTAATGGCTATGAAACTGGATGAAAAAACAACTTGACGCAGGTTCGGAACGATCCGACGTCTTCGCATTACGCCTGTGATGCTCTAACCGATTGAGCTACCGCGGCGCGGTTCCCCCATCCACATTCTTGGGTATTTATATGTTCCTACTAGAACTAACCTTGGGAGTGTTAGCCAGCGCCACCGCTCACAAGCCTTGGCGGAGGATGTGGAACATTATTTCTGCCCCAGGCGTCACGAGTACGTGATCTTCCTGGGGGAAGGCAACTGGTCAATAAACCCGCACACGCTACCTGAAGACATCAATATTGCCGAATTCGAGACCCTCAATCGTTATATAAGAAAGAGAAGAAGGGGGGGGGGGTTAACCGAGGGGCCCGATTTTTATTAATTATATTATGCGACGCCAACAAACAAAGATACTAAGGAAAGCATAGGGGAAATTATTTGCACTTACTAATTGAATTAAAGAAATAATAAATTAATTGCATGAAAGTGTATGAAAAAACAACTTGCTGCAGGTGGGGAACGATCCCACGTCTTCGCATTACGCGTGCGATGCTCTCACGAATCGAGCTACCGCGGCGCGGTTTCCCCATCTACTTTCTTGGGTGTTTATGTGTTCCTACTAGAATTAACCTTGGGAGTGTTAGCCAGCGCCACCACTCACAAACCTCGGCAGCGGATGCGGAACATCCTTTCTGGCGCAGGCGTCACGCTTACGTGACCATGGGTGAAGGCAACTGGTAAATAAACCCGCACATGCTCCGCGTAATGCGAAGACGTGGTATCGTTCCCCACCTACGGCAACTTGTTTTATAGCGTGAAGCTATACTACGCGGGTTGGAGACAAGCTTCGCGTGCTTCTGCGCCTGCCATATTGCGCATGCGCGAAAGCCGCGTGACGTCACGAGAGGCGCAGCTGCGTCGCCCTCGCTGCCGCCGACCGCGGCGCATTCCAGAGGTGTGACGTCGCAGTCTCCGCAGACGCAGCGGCGTCGTGTGCGCCCGCTGCTGCATTTAAGGCCTAAATATTGGCGGCGAGGAGTTACGGAGTCGCCATCTATCGGAAGTGCCTCGCCGGCGTAGTATGAGGGATCACGTGGCGCACTCCTCATAGGTTTTGCTGTCAGCGCTTACTGTAAACACCACGTGCGAGCTCTCCCGGACATTTCTGTAAGTACTTTCGAAACGAGAGAAGTTTCTTACTGTCTAAATAATAATCTTGGGCGAACTGAGAGCACACAATCGTTTGCAGACGCTATCTCTTTACCGAATACGTACAGTGAACGCCACTGCGCGCGGTCGCCGCGATGGAGTCTCCCCAACCCGCTTCTTGCGTGTAAGGTAGGTAAACGCTGGGAGCAAACTATGTGAAATATGTTCTTATAGTGTTTGCATAACTAAATGGAGTGTAATAGAACGAAGCCTCAATGCAGCGATCGCGCAGATTCGCAGCGACCGACTGCGTGTCTGCATGCTTGTCCGCGCACTGTGTCGCTTTCTCTGCGCGCGCGTTTTCGCACCGTGCCATGAGCTTTAGGCCGCAGAATATGGGCATTTGATAGTATACAAGCAACCATTGTTGCGTGGGCGCTATCAGAGCTGTTCAAAAATAATTTCATTGTAGAGACTTCGACGCCTACGGGGACTGTGATGTGCCGTGGCGACGATTCAATCTTTTTTTTCTTCTAAATTCTTTGACCTTTCAATACTATTTCTCTAGTTGCGTCGCTCTGTATGTTTATCGGTGTTCTCAGCGTGCAATTTCCCGCTGCTGCTTTTTTTGTAATCCAGTGCATTAATTCATAATACAAACATGACCATATCCCATGCTTTTTTTTAATGTGCTTCTTACCGCTGCCTTTCCACACCACTGAACTTGCCAGTATCTATAGCATCGACAAGTTCACAGACCAAACCGTCATGACATTAGTCGGGCAGCGGACTCGGGCGAGCGTCTCAGTGCGCGTTTTCAGAACATCGCAGACCGGGTGCCGTAGCAGAAATCTTCCTTGCGTTTGTACTTGCTGCATACCCGAGTTGTAGCCGATGACTGTTTGCCGGTTTTATGTTTCGCGAGCCAAGCTTCACGCAGCTTCTTGTCCTGCGGCTACGTGTGAATAAGGCTGACACCGGCCTTCGTTATGTGCGTCCGGCCCTGCGGCACCGAGCAGTAGCCTACCATGTTGCGCGCCTTCAAGGCAACCACTACCTATTGTAGTGCTTTCAAGCGTTGTAAAGAAGACACTCGAAGCGGCAAAATTTCGCCACTGAATGAGGACCGCAGCGTACGAGGGAATTTAAACTCGTTTTCAGCTCGCTTCGGCGCGCGCGAAGCCGCCGACGCGGCCGCTATGTCCACGTGATCCCTACTAGCACGTCACGCCGACGGTGACGCCAGCTTTTCCAGTGGTGGAGCTCGAGGCCAATAGTCCGATGTAGCGGGAACGCGCGCACACGTTACGTCACGTTGGCGGGAGCAACAGTGCCTATAGTTCGACCCATGGTTCGAGGCACTGGCGCCAGGGGTAGCACACTCTCAAGTTCAACAAATGGCCACAGAGGGCGAAAAAATCGACCGCGCGCCGCTGCTAACAAAACCAGCGTAGTAGCATCACTTCGGGATGCTTTCGTTAGTTCCAACATTTCCCGGTAGAGGCGTCGTAGTAAGCGCAATTTTATCTTACAAACTTTTTCTTACAATTACCGAAGCATTTTCTTTTACATAAAAACAGGGCAAAATTATCATTGCTAATTAGATATTGTACTCTTTGTTAGTAAGTTTATTGTTTCTTCGCCATTATAAACGCAAATAGCGTTCAGCATCATCGATCTTTCACGTGACCTCTGGCCTGGATTTAAAATTTTTACCGGTATTTCCGAGTGCACGGCAGCACGGATTCATTCGTTCGTAGACTCAGACTGGTTGCTTCTTTGTTTCTAAAACTAGTTTCTTGCGCTTCGATGTCTCGCGTTATTTAACTTGGGGTGAAGTTACGTGTTTGCAAGCAGACATGTAAGCCCGGAAGTTGGGTTTCGGTCGTGAGCCATTCGGAACACGTCTGCATCGAAACGGAAGCTGGATTTTGCTACGGCTGACAACGGCAATAACGGTGAGTCGTTTAACACCGCTGCTTGAATCGTTATATAATATCCTTCTCATTACCTTCCAGGCGGGCACAAGTTAACGAACTAGATCCTGCATTACATATGGGCAGTGAGGATCTCAGTTGTTGTTTCCTAAATATACCTTTACTTGCGAGGCTGTCGTTTGGTTTACACACACAACCAGGAAAGAAAGAGCGATATCGGAACGCGCGTCTCATTTATCATGTTATTGTAGCCGTGGTTGTAGGTGACTGAGTAGCCTTATCAATATACATATTAAACTTTTTTTTCGAGTCCGCCGGCAACGTTTTTCGTCCACAAAACCGAATAATCCTTTGGTAACATGAAGTGAGAGTACAGAATTGAATGTATTAAACAGTTGCAAGCATGATAATTCACGCATATTTCGTACTTGTTGGTTCCTTATGTTCTTGATGTTCAGATTGGTTTACCGTAGGGCATTTATTTTTGCAGTAGTGAAGCGGTGCATCACGTTCGTGCAGAAAAATAATGCATCAGTTCTAATTGCTTCATGACTTTCATGCATTTGCTTGTGGAACTAGCAGTGTGATCACTTCTAGTGTATAAATAAACCCACAAATGTTCTCATTTGTGATCTTAATAGTACTTGCGCTGTTGACATGCATTGTAGTTAGGCAGACATCAATTTTATGGACAATAGCAATACTTATTTAACATGCTGCTTAAGCACCCTAGAACAGACAGTGTACATTTGCATGTGTTCTGTAGTCGCAAATCATTACAACATATATGTCACACCTTTTTGCATTTCATATTGCAAAACTTTGCTTTTTCAATTTCTGATTCAGTCAAAATTTCTGTTCCCGACATGCAGTAATGAGGACGGCACCAGTATAAAGCAACACACTCCACGCACTAAACAGAAGCTGCTGCCTGCTACAACAAGGTCATTGTGTGGACATTGGCTACTACTACAAGGTAAACAACACATGGTTCAGAAATAAATATGTTTGATATATGCTGTATTGGCTTGCTGTTTGCAGCAGATATGATTGTTTGTTCATATTTATGGTTCAGTATAATTGGTTCGAACATAAAAGAAAACACACATGAGTTTGGTTAATCTGTGCTGTGAGAGAGAGAGTAAACGTTTATTTTAAAAGAGACTGTTTGGTTATAGTGGGTGGAGCCCCTCCTCCAGGGCCCCACTGGTTACAGCGGCTCGCCGGGCCTGGTCAAGGGTCGCCAGTTGGCTTCCCAATTCCACTTCCGCGAGTCGCGCCTCCCACGACCAGTTATGTGGAGTGTTGTATAGCAGCGGCGAGGTGGCAGCCGCCGGACGTGACGCGCACTGGAATGTTATGTGTTCCAATGTCGGTGTTCCTTCGCACCACGGGCATGTGTTGCTGTATTTGTCTGGGTACATTTTGTGTAGCCTGTATAAATGTGGGAAAGTGTTTGTTTGCAGGCGGCGCCAGTCCCGTGCTTGCCTCCTGTCTAGGTCTGGGTGAGGAAGGGCTTTGGTTCGCCTACTGAGCCGTTGTAACTCGAGGATTTCTCTTGGCGCACCGGGTGTCGAGGTGTTCTCCCGGGCGGTGTGGCCCGCGGCTCGGCCTGTCATGCCTCGAGCCAAGCGGTCCGCCCGTTCGTTCCCCGCTATCCCTGTGTGCGCCGGGCACCAGGTCACGCAATGATCCATGGTGAGGTTCGTTCCTAGGATGCGGAAGACGCAGCCCGGTAAAGCCCCCCCAAGGAAGAGGCGGCAGGCGTCCTGCGAGTCTGTCAGCACGTAGGCCGATTGGCCCTTAGCTTCCGCGGCGCGTATAGCAAGGGCTATGGCCACAGCTTCGGCCGTTGCAACCGATTTCGTGTGTATAGATGCTGCTACGGTTGTTCGTCCTTGGCTAGTCACGACTGCTGCAAATGTATTGAGAGTGCCTGGATTCTTGTGATACGAACTCGCGTCTGTAAAGTAAGTATCCGGGTCGCTTCGCCGCCTTAGTAAGGTGGCTGCCCGCGCGCGTCTCCGTGCCGCATGATGGACTGGGTGCATGTGACGGGGGATTGGCGCCACGTGGATCCGCTCTCGGATTTCAGATGGCAGTAGGATTGTTTCATCACCACAATATTGTGATGTCAGTGGATAGTTAAGTCTTTGTAAAACCGAGCGCCCCTGAGGTGTCGTGTTTAGCCGTTCACGCTGCGCCATTAGAGTGGCCGCTGCATATTCCTCGAAAGTGTTCATCATTCCTAATTCGGTCAGTCGGATCGTGCTTGTGCTTTCAGGCAGGCCGAGTGCTGCTTTACAGGCAATTCTTATGAGCTTATCCGCATGTTCGATGTCGTGACGCCGCGTGGTTTGGAAAGGCAGGGCGTACGTTAGACGACTAATGACGAAGGCGTTTACTAGTTGCATGGTGTCTGCTTCGCTCATGCCTTCTCGGCTGCGTGCAACTCTGCTAATAAGCCCAGTTACGCTCCGAACAGAGCGTCTGAGATTGGAGAGCGCTATGCTAACGCTGCCCGTTTCTTGAATGCACATTCCCAGTACGCGCAGGTGGGATGCCCTCTTGATGGGCTCTCCCTCTAAGGTGAGCTGCAGATCCGGAGCCCTCGTCGCTTGGGTATGTCTAGGTCTAATATGAATATACTCCGATTTCGCTGGAGCGCACCTCATGCCTGCTCGCCTCATATAGTTTTCAATGGTGCTGATGGCCTGTTGAAGCGTGTCTTGTCGGTTTCCGTAGGACCCTTTGCAAACCCAGAGTGTAATGTCGTCTGCATATATGGCGCAGCCAAGGTCCCGGTTCTTCTGTAAGTCCAGGGCCATTCTACGTAAGCCGACGTTAAAAAGAAGTGGTGACAATATGGATCCTTGAGGAGTGCCCTTATCTGGTAAGCGATACAGAACAGAACGTGCTGAACCTAGTCCTATTTTCGCGGAGCGGCTGCTCAGGAAGTCTTGAACGTAATGAAATACTCTTTCTCCACACCCGACATCTCGTAGTCCGTCTAGTATTGCAGTGTGTGAGATGTTATCAAATGCCTTATGGACGTCGAGTGCTAGCAGGATTCTGTCCATGCTACCCGGAGGAGGATCGAGAACCTCATCTCTTAATAGAAGAAAGACGTCCTGTGCACAGATTCGCCTGCGGAAACCGAACATGGATTCAGGGAAGAGTGAGTTTCGTTCGATGTGGGCTTCGAGTCGGGTTAGAATTACTCGTTCAAAGAGCTTGCCCATGCAAGACGTGAGCGATATGGGCCTGAGATGGTTGAGCTCGCGCGGCTTGCCCGGTTTTGGTATAAGCACGATGTCTGCCTGCTTCCATTCTCGCGGTAGTCTTCCATCCGGTCGCCAGACCTGTTCATTGAAGAAGTCGACTAAGTGCTGTAGGGCTACGTCACTAAGGTTGCGCAGCATTGCGTTGGTGATTTGGTCGGGTCCAGGAGCCGTGTTCTTCTTGAAGGTTTGTGCTGCTGCGTACAGCTCCGAGAAGGTGATGGGGGCGTCCAAGCTCAAGTTATCCTGTCCTTTGTATTCTCTCATAACGCTTGAAGATGTCTGGGCAGCGCCGGTGTAGGTGCGTTTTAGGTGCTCGAGTAGTTCTTGTTCTGAGCCCTTGTATTCTCCTAGCAGCCGCCGCATGATGTTAGACGTCTCGGTGCGCGTGCTAGTTGGGTCTAACATGCACCGAAGAATGGCCCAAGTCTTCTTGGTGCTGAGGGTGCCTCTGAGAGAGTCGCAGAAGCTGCGCCAATTTTGATTATTCAGATTCTTCGCATAGGTGTTAGCTTCGTTTGCCAGCAGGGCTATTCGGCGCCGAAGTTTGCGATTACGCCGCTGCCGCTTCCAGCGTTTCGTGAGGCTTCTGTGGGCCTCCCAGAGGTGGGCGAGATGGCTGTCTACTGCCGGTGCTTCCGTTGTGGTCTTGATCTCTCTCGTGGTGGCAGCATGGGCCTCCTTGAGGAAAGCTGTCCAACCTGCGGCCGTGGCTGGAAATGAGGAAGCAGCCTGGTGTCGTTCTCTGTACCTTTTCCAATCAGTGAGCCTGGCCACCCCTAGGGGCTGTCGAACTTTAGCTGTGTTAACATTGACACACAATAGATAGTGATCACTACCTAGCGTTTCGTCCAGGTTACACCAGGTGACCCCCGTCTCGTTGTTGACAAACGTAAGGTCTGGCGTGGTGTCCCGGGCAACGCTGTTTCCTATCCTTGTAGGAGTGCCTGGCTGCGTAATAAGTACAAGTTCGTGGGACTGAGTTTTTCGGAGTAGATTGAAGCCCTTGGCGGTGTCACGTTGATAACCCCATGCGGAGTGCCAAGCGTTAAAGTCTCCGAGAAAGATTAGTCGGTCTTTCGTTGAGAGCAAGGTAGATACGTGACTTAAAATTAATGAAAAATCGGCCCTCTTAACCCTAGGTGGGCTATATACGTTGGTTATCAGGCACTTTGGACGACCTTTCTTAACTGGCCAAATGGTGAGTATTTGGTGGTGGATTTCTACGCCAGGTGCTATGGCGACAGTGATTGTGAGGTCCTTGCGGGCCAATGCTGCCACTTCAGGGTAGTTCGAATCGCTGTAAAAACGGTAGCCCCCAATAGGTATCCGCATTTTCCCCACTTCCTGAAGACAAATAATGTCAGGTGGGACGAGCGCCGCCTTGATATATTGTGTAAGTGCAGCATATTTGTTATGTAGTGATCGGCAGTTCCACTGCCAAATTACGAGATTCTCTTGGCGTGTAGGTGTGGAGTTAGCCAGAGTATGGGCTCTCGAAATGTTCTGTGTCTGTGGTTACGGTGACCTTTGGATCTCGGTTCTCCGGGCTAAGGCTGCTACGACGTTTTCGCGTTTTTTTGGCTCCTTTGAGCGAGTCGTCGACATACCGCTTAAGATTGTGAAGCTCTGCAAAAAATAATTGCATTTGTGCGCACATATTATCTAGTTTCCCTTCCAGATGAGTGATGGGTGTAGGCATCTGTGCTATAGGCTGCGTTTGTGATAGTGGTTTGGTCTGTGTTGGATTCGTCTGTGTGTTGGACAGTTGTGCGGGTGCGTTTGTCTTATGGGTTCCTCCGTGCGTCATCATGCTTGCCATTTGTCGTTTAAGTGTTTCAAGTTGATTTTTCATGCTATCCAAGCTTGCCTTAAGTTGCCTGTTTTCGGCAACTATTTTCTTGTATTCTTCGTTTTGTGTGATAGGTTTGGTTGTGGAGGACGCGACCGCTGCCCAGCTTACCTGTGGATTTGTCAGAACGCAGGCCGCCTTCGGTGCTTCTCTGGATGATCGTTGCGTCTGTCTTGCTTCTCCTCCCTGGACGCGCTCTCGTGCTCGAGAGCGGGATCTGCTCCGGTGAGGTGACGCTGATCTGGACCGAGCGTCCAGTCGGTGTGGAGATGGCGATCTCGTCCTTCCCTGTCGGTCGCGTTGGTCGCTCCTATGGCCGTTTGTGTAGTCCGATTCCTCATCCTCTGAGACGAACCAGCGAGGTTTTTTCTGCCCTTCATTGCACTTGTCAGTGCTCTTTCTGACTTGAGGATTTTTCGGTTGCTTGAGGCGTCGTTGGCAGCTGCGGTCCCCGGTGACGTGGGCACACTCACACGAGGCACACTTTGGTTCACACGGGTGTCCGTCCACTGGGTTTCTGAGTCCACAAATTCGGCACACTCGCAGGTCAGGCTGTGGACAGACGTCTGTCCGATGACCTTTTCCATGGCACGTTTTGCACACCTGAACAGTAGCACGGTAAGGATGACACAGGAGCTCGCCTCCGTTGTAGTACACCACCCGAGGTAGTGACGGGCCACAGAAAGTAAGGGCGGCACTCTTTGTTTCTCCGATCATTCTTGCTTGGATAAGTTCGACGCCTTGAGTCCGTATACGTATGTTTGCTATGATGGTCTCCGGTGGCGTTCGGGGTGGAAGTCCGTGTATAACTCCTCGGATAGCTTCCTCTCCGGTGGCAGCGTATACATTAACGTCATGCGAACGTCCGTTGATAGTGAGGGAGTGGACTCGGCGTGCCTGCTCCGCGACCTCCTGACTCGATGTCGAAAGTATGGCGATATTGGAGCCGGGCTTTATACGGAGCAAAAATTGCTCACCTCTTATTTGGTAGTCGCAGGCCATGACGATCGCTTCGGCGAGGGCCGGCGTGCTGATAGTCTTCAAAGGCAGTCCCTGGTGTGGTCGGATAACTATCTTGAAGTCATCCTTAGGAAGAGGAGGAAGTTTGGGTATACCTCTTCGTCGTTTCCTTAGTTTCGCCGGGTTAGTGCTGCCCGTTGAGTCCGTTTGTCGCTTGCGCTCTCGAGCCTGCTGCTTCTTTTGCCGTAGTGTCAGGACTGTCTGCCAGTCGTCGTCCGTCCGCTGGCGTTCCCCGGCGTTGTGGCGAGCAGAGCCTGTTATGCCGTCTTCTGTTCTGTCTACATTTGTTACATCCATGTTCTCTGCTGGTGTTGTCTCACCTTGCATTCTCGTCGTCGTTCGAAGTTCGCTAAGCGTTCCCGTGGCCATGCCCAGGCAGAACGGTTGCTGCCGTTCGCGTTCCTCACGCGTCGGAGCAGCACCGGCTGCTGCGCTGAGCTGGCGTCGGGGTTATCGACGCTGCCCCGTAGTCCGGCTTTGTAGGATCGCTGGGCTTCACGAGCGTCACCGAGGGCCAAGTGGGTAGCACACCCGTGTTCCTTGTATCCTCACGAGTCGACTGGTATCTCGGTACCGTGGGCGGAAGCACTAGTCTCATCTGTGCTGTATCTCATGTGTCACCGTTCTGCCCCAACAGAGTCCATCCCAAGCATATCTTGGTCATCACAGGAGCTCCTATCCACACCAACAGAAAGGGTCTGGAGCCGAATTTGCAAGGCTTTTACACCACGAACAAAGAAGCGCATGCAGAAGACTTTGCATGAGATATCAAGTCTGTAGAGCACTGTGTCAAGACTGAAAAGAGCTTCAGCCACCATTCCACCAGCACGGACAAATTGGCTGAGTCATCCAGGTAACTCAAAAAGGACTTCCTAGAAATTCTTCGTCTTCAGATGCACCTGCAACTTCTGATCGAGCACGGACGTCGCTGGCGAAAAGAGTTCAGTCAGTTTGCCCTTAATCAGCTTCCTGGCCATGTCAATTCCATTTGTGCCAAGTGTAATTTTTCTTCTATAAATGCAAACTTTTTCATTGCGCATTTTTGTTAGAGATCATTCATCCTCATCCAAATATAAAGGTCAACCGATTCTTCGCTGATACTTAATACCAGTCACTGTCTAGCAGCCTAACATATCTGTAGCAGTATCTTCTAGTGTATGTTGTCATGCGCAATTCCTCTCCTGAAATAGCTGATGCAGCATCGGTATGCGTCTTGCATTAACCTATGCACATGTGCTATGCACCATATTACTTTTCTTGATGTTTTTAGCCTTCAATGCTTGCAGAGCAGAGTGGCTCCTCTCTTGAATGCACGCTTTCTCATTTTCCATATTCCTAGTCTCGTTGATGATTGCTCCTCTTCCTTGATAGCCTGGGTCTTTGTGCAAGCTACACTGAAGTGATTGATTGCAGAATCTGGTTTTGCTGCCACACTTGGTTGTGGTAACTGTGTTACGTTTCTCAGATGTGGGGGCCTGGTCAGTTGCATTGGTAAGCAGTCCCTCGAGGTAAGCATTTGCTCCTGCAGTCCGCAAAGCGACATAAACTCCCAGTATACACACACCGTAACTGGTCCGCCCCGTTCGTTCTGGCCTGCTGCAGCCATGGGCAAATTGTGCTTGTGGCCTACCTCGGCCATGATTTGCTCAAAACGGAGACCAGCATATGTGCTTACATGGTTCAAAGTGTATGAAGTTGATAGCCGTATGGGTGGAGAGGCCCGCAAGAATGGCTGCCGAAGGTGATATCCACAAAAGCGACTTGTCCACATTACGACAAAGTGGGACTCAAAGTGTGAGCCACACATAGCGGCCCCCGAAAGAAAATAAATGTGCAGGTTGGAAAGGAGTTAACGCTAAAATGCCGGGTAGTCCATGTCGCTGTGTTGGTTGCAGCAGCAGATGCCTGCGTCACCTGATTGCTTCGCAATGGAAGTTGCTCATCTTCAGCGGCAACTGTTGGTTCAAACAGGTGCGAGGCTCTGTCCAATCTGTTTGTACCGCAGGTTGTCGCTCGTTACCAGACCACCACATGCGACAAAGGCAAGCATTATGCCTGTAAGATGGTTCGTAGCCAATGTATAATGTATTGTCTGAACCTCATGCGGTGACTGATTGCTGTTTAATTTTGCTGTTATGTCACTTGGTTACGGTCGAAGTTTTATGTTTTTCGAATATTGCGGCCTGGTCGGTTGCACTTGGAAGCAGCCTCTCGTAGTAAGCATTTGATCCTGCAGTCTGCACAGCGACATAGACTCCCAATTTACGCACACCGTGATTCGTGCTCCCCGTTCACCCTTTCCTACTGCAGCTATGGGCAAATTGTGCCTCTGGCCTTTCTCGGCCGCGATTAGGCATGAACGGAGACCAGCATAAGTGCTTACATGGTCGGACGTGTATGAAGTTGGGTGGAAAGACCCGCAAAAGTGGCTGATGAAGGTGATGCCCATGAAAGCGACTTGTCCATAGTGAGACAATGTGAGACACCAAGTGTGAGCCACACATCAGCGGCCCCCGAAAGAATGAAACGTGCAGGTTGGAAATGAGTGAACGGCTAAAATCTGGGGTAGCCCATGTCGCTGTGTAGGCTGCGGCAGCAGATGCCTGCGTCTCCCGATTGCTTCGCAGTGCAATTTGGGCATTTTTAACGGCGACTGTCGCTGCAAACAAGTGGCACACTCTGTCCAATATGTTTCCGCTGCTGGTTGTTGCTCGTTAACCTGACCACCACGTGCGACGACGACGGTGAGCCGTTTACGAGCTCTCATCAATGATTCCAGCGTATCTCGACATGCAAATTTTATTTCTGCTATTGCAAGAGAATGTACACTGCTTGTCTACTGCCAATAAAGTTGCGCGTTCTGTTCACTCACTTGTGGCTTGTTTATATGGGCGTCAGTAGAGGCGCTTGGCAATTAGAACGCACCAGCTACGCGGCAGCGAAGGCATTGAGGCATGCCGCCTAGCCTGCACGGCAAGCACGGCGCGTACCAGCGTACGCGACCGGCAAAAAACGGCCATATTGAATTTTGCTCGAAAAAAAAGAAATTTGCACTTCCGCTTCCGGATTGAGCAACGTCATCTGGCGTCCGCCTAAGTAAGTTTCATGCGCTGCCGCTGCTTATTTTCGAACCACGGCGGAAGGTACAGTTGCCCTTCTCTAAGTTGGTTCTTTATTCTATGCTGGCGCCGCCAACGTAACCAGATGCGGCCAACCAAGCCAAAGCGCTCCGACGTCCACGGCGTCTAACGACGCTCGCCCGCGCGACGATAACGTCGGACAACGCGCCTTTACGATTGCGGCACCGCATGGCACTGCGCATGCGCGAGCAGAGGGCACCATGCGTATAAATGCGCGGGAGAGACGGTTGATGCAGCGCGCTCGACATGGAGGTTAAGGAGAGTCGAGCCGCTGCCAGTTGGCGCAAAAGACTGGAAAATTAACCAAACATAACCGCACATTTACGCTGCGTATATCCTGGCATAGCTGAGCTAAGCCACTGCCAATTTTTTTCATCCACTCTCATCGCCATTAAGTTATCATTTCTTTAATTCAATTAGTAAGTACAACTAATTTCCTTTATGTTTTCCTTGGTGTCTTTGTTGGCTTCGCGTGATATGATAAACACAACATGCAGCATAGCGGTGACCTTATGCTGATATATACTCATGATATGTTTTCAATGAGAATAATTATTTGAGAGCAAATAATTTATATTGCTGATAGGACCAACTTATTTCGAATGAATTCAAATAATTACATTCTTTTTTGCCAGCATGGGTGACCCATCTGTTGCCCCCTTTCTACTTAGACACACCTAGTTTAGCATTTAAACAGTGTACAAAATATTACCAAAGTGCACAAAATTAAGCAGTAGCATGGCAGGCATTCTCCCTCTCTCAGCTATGGCAGCAAATCAAGATGATCAACTTGAGACTGTTTGATGCTGCCGGCATCATGCTTGCGCGTTCTATTTTGATTACTTTATATAAGTAGATTTAAGTTCACACAGGATGCACATGATAAGTTAACTATTGTGGGCTTGGCGGCACGTCAGTGATGGGCCATCCTAACCGACTTCACTTCTTCGCTACGCAGTTCTTGGTGCTGTCCTGGATTCTGAAGCTAACACCGTACTCTGAACAGCCTGCCTGGATTCCACTGCCTGCCGATGAGGACGCCCCGCATTGCCATGGCGAGCTGCGCCGGACCTGCCTCTACGGAACATCGGACTGCGCATCACAGATTACGCCCCTTCTGTCGCTGCGGTGTCATCGGCTGACGCCCTGGCTTCCTGGCACACTATCTTCGATTGACAGCGCCATCTTCCCTCGGATCCCCGATATAAAGCTTAGACAAACCATCGCCACGCTCATTGGGCTTGGCGGCACGTCAGTGATGGGCCATCCTAACCGACTTCACTTCTTCGCTACGCAGGTAACAAATTGCTGTTGCCTTTTCGCTAAACGCACTGGTTACCGAACATTACTCGTGCTGCCAGGCCCACGGCGCTCTCTTTGTATAGTATTTGACTGTGCTCGCATGCTATTGAAATTACTTTTGTTGGCAGGAGATATTGAAACTAATCCTGGACCTAGAAATGATCCAACTGTACTCCCTGCTGATATGCTTGATGTTCTGAAGGCATTGCAAATCGGGCAGTCGGCCATGCTTAAGCAGCTAAATTCAATTCGGTCAACCCTTGCTGATCATGAGAAAACATTCAGCAAACTCGGCACACGGTTGACCAAGATTGAATCCGCCCTGTTGTCACTTTTCAATATAAAGTCCCAAGTAAATAACATAGAAAGCGTCGCTCATAGCAGCGCTGCTCAGGTAACTGTGCTGACTGACCGCATTAATGAGATCGAAAACAGATCCCGAAGATGTAACCTGGTTTTTTACGGTGTCAGAGATGCGCGAAATGAGTCGTGGCGTGATTCTGAGGAATCAATAATTGAACACTGCCACAAAAACCTGGGCGTAACCATTCAAAGTCGTGATATAGAACGTGCCCACAGACTCGGCACTTTTCAGGAGGGAAAACGGAGGCCAATAACAGCAAAATTCGCCCCCTTTAAAGATAAAGAAGGCATCCTTTTCTCAAGCGGTAAGCTGAAGGGCACCGAACACGGCATTAGCAAAGACTTCTCCCCAGAAACTCGTCTGACCTGGAGACGTCTAATCGAATTCGGAAAAGCGCAGCAATCTTAATTCAAGCTCCGTTACGACAAACTTATCTGTGGCCGGAAAACCTACGTTTAAGATCACGCTAAACAGTCGGTCGTCGAACGTCAACCCTGGCAACAAGTGCAAAAGCCACTCAGGCCGATTCAGCGTGTTCCGTTAAACGGGATTCGTTATGCGGCCTCATTTCCTCGTCATCCAGTAACATTGTTGCACTAACGGAAACATGGTTGAATTCCACAATACTTGATTGCAAAATTCTTCCAGATCTACCAGAATTTGATATTTTTCGGAAAGACAGGTGCGATGGAAGCCGTGGCGGCGGTGTGGCTATTGCTACTCGTCGCCAACTTAAGTGCTCTTTTGTAAATATAAGAACGCCTCTAGAAATGATTTGGACGTGCTGCCACGCCAC
Organism: Dermacentor variabilis; assembly: GCF_050947875.1. Classification (NCBI taxonomy): domain Eukaryota; kingdom Metazoa; phylum Arthropoda; class Arachnida; order Ixodida; family Ixodidae; genus Dermacentor; species Dermacentor variabilis. The sequence continues at coordinate 1,395,076 of NC_134570.1, forward strand.
TTCACCGCGCACGCTCATCGGCTGTTGCTATCGTCCACCCTGCACTGATAGCTCCTTTCTTTCGTTTTTACACGATGCGTTGTTTGAACTAACCACGGCTTATCCTAACACACCCATATTGTTACTCGGGGACTTCAACTTTCCAACTATAGATTGGAGTAACGTTGCGTCATGTCTAACACAAACAAACATGGCTATCGAATTTATAAACATTTCCTTGCTGTTCGATCTATCATAGCTTGTTACTAAACCTACGCGAATAACTCAACACTCATCAAATATCCTAGATCTCCCCTTAGCCTCGCACCCCGATAAGATACCTCATCTTACGTACGTCAGTGGTCTTAGCGATCACACAGTCATTCATGCCACGTTTCCTTGCAATATATTCAAAAGTAAAATATCAAAGAAAGTACTAACACTATACGATAAAGCCGATTATCCAAGCATTAATCGTGACCTTTCTATCTTTCATGAGCAACTTGCCCTTACGTATCAGCAGCGGTCGACTGAGAGTAACTGGGCACTTTTCAAAATAGAAATGCTGCGTTTAATAGGTCTTTACATTCCAACTACCACGATAAATGAAAGAGCGCGTTCCCCCTGGTTCAACACTATTTTAAAGCACTTAAACAATGAGAAAAAACTATTATTTCGTGTAGCCAAATGCTCAGGTTCTTCTTCTGCCTGGGAAAAATATGACAAAGCTACTAAAGAATATAACTCGTTGAATGCACACACAAAACGTAATTTCTTTTCTACTACCGTCCCAAATATGTTGCACTCTAACCCGTGGCGTTTTTACAAAACGATAAAACCCGAAAGTAATAGCTTTATTTCTCTATGTGATAATTCTGGCTCACCCATTTCTGACTCAAATGTTCCTGATGCCTTGAACCTTGCATTTTGTTCAATGTTTACAAAAGAACCTGCCAATGAACTACCAGATTTACCATTTTTCGATTTTACACCAATGGAAGGTATTAATTTTAGGCCGGAAGGCATCATTAAGGTAATAGATGGCCTGAAGTGCTCATCATCCTGTGGAACCAATGGCATTAATGCCAAAGTGTTAAAAAATACAAAGTATGTCTGTAGTTCGATCCTCTGTATCATCTTTCAGCAATCACTTGACACCGGCATTGTTCCAAGAGACTGGAAAACAGGGAAGGTCATTCAAGTCTTCAAGAAAGGTGATCGGTCTTCCCTAAGTAACTACCGCCCCATTTCACTCAGCAGCGTATGCTCCAAAATCATGGAACATGTCATTTACTCTCATGTTGCTAACTTCCTAACTTCAGTGAAGTTTTTTCACCCTAATCAACATGGCTTCAGGAAAGATCACTCTTGCGAAACGCAGTTAGCTTTATTTATTCATGATATGCATTTAAACCTCGACTCTAACATTCCAACTAACGCCCTGTTTTTAGATTTCGAAAAGGCTTTCGATAAGGTTCCACATTCTCGCCTTCTACTAAAATTATCACGCCTAAACATCCACCCACTTGTTCTTAACTGGACCCAGTGTTTTTTAACTAACTGAAAACAGTTTGTTTATGCTAAGAACCTTACATCTTCCATTTCCTCCGTTCTATCTGGTGTACCTCAGGGCACTGTTCTTGGGCCACTCCTATTTCTAATCTACATTAATGACCTGCCATTCACTGTAACCTCTGCAATACGTCTTTTCGCTGATGATTGTGTCCTATACCGCCCTATCAATACCATCGCAGACGTCTCTGCTCTTCAGGAGGACCTCTTTCATATTCAAGACTGGTGTGCTACATGGCTCATGTCCCTAAACGTTAGTAAGACTGTGCATATTTCATTCCATCGTCGACCTAACTACATTTCCCCTGCCTACAAGATTAACAACTGCACTATATCTACTACCGACTCCTTCAAGTACTTAGGAAATCACCTATCCAAAGATTTGTCTTGGACAAATCACGTAAGCCACATAATTAATTCAGCTAACAAAATTCTTGGTTATCTTCGCCGTAATATCTTCATGGCACAACCACCCGTGAGATCAGTTGCCTATAAAACGCTTGTGCGACCAAAACTTCAATATGCATGTGCTATCTTTGACCCTTACCAAACTAATCTCACTAAAGCCCTTGAAAGCGTTCAAGACCGTGCTGCTAGATTTATTCTTTCAGATTACTCATATCACACTAGCGTTTCATCACTAAAATCTAAACTAGACCTATCGCCTCTTGCCTCTCGTCGTCGCATCTCTCGCCTATGCCTCTATCACAGGTTTTTTTTTATTCCATCCCTCGTGATAGCCAGCTGGTCCAGCTGGCTCATCGTGTTCGTCGAACAGGCCATCCGAACTGCGTAATCCCACCACAAGCCCGCACCACTACGTTCCTGCAGTCATTCTTCGTCCGAACCGCCCGAGACTGGAATGGCCTTCCCAGACAAACTGCACTCATCCGCGATACAGCACGCTTTAGATCTGCCATTGAGTGTTCCGACTCATCTTCCTAATTTCCACATCATCAATCCCGCCTTTTACATGCCCACCCCTCATGTAATGTCCTATTTTGGACCCTTGAGGTATTAATAAATAAATAATAAATAAATTGTAAGCTCTATTCAGGGTACTTGAGTTAGTTGTGCATGGGCTGCGTGTTCTTTGTTTATTTATGATGCAACAACATATCATCATCATCATCATCATATCATCGGGCTTAGTGAGATTAGAAAAACTGGTGCGGTTTATACATTTCTGAATAACGGCCATGGCCTCTGCTATAAAGGTCTGCCAGATAAGAAGCAATACGGGGTAGGATTCCTAATCCATAAGGATATAGCGGGCAACATTGACGAATTCTACAGCAGAATGAGAAGGTAACTGTAGTCGTAATGAAACTTTATGAGAGGCGTAAATTAAAGGTAGTACAAGCCTACGCTCCTACATTCAGTCACGATAATGAGGAAGTAGATCAGTTTTATGAATATGTTGAATTAGCGATGAGAAAAGTGCAAACTCTGTATACTGTAGTAATGGGCGACTTCAATTCAAAAGTGCGGAAAAGGCAGGCTGGTGAACAACCAATTCGCAACTACGGCGTCGATTCTAGGAACCCTGGAGGAGAGATGCTGGTAGAATTCGCATAAAGGAATAAGCTTCGAATAATGAAAATCCTTTTCAGGAAGCGTTGCAACAGGAAGTGGACTTGAAAAAACCCTAATGGTGAAACAAGAAATTAAAGTGACTTCATGCTTTCTAGCGGTCCCAGCATAGTGCAGGATGTAGAAACGATAGCTAGGGTAAAGTGCAGTGATCATATGTTAGTGAGGGCTAAGATTCACCTGATTTTGAAGGGAGAAAGAGTAAAATTGGTCAAGAAGAAACAGGCCAACCTAGAGGAAGTAAGGGTAAAAGCAGACAAGTTCAGGCTGGTACTTGCAAACAAATATGGAGCCTTAGAACAGAGAGATGAATATGACATATAGATAATTAATGAAACCGTAACTAGGTTGCCTTCAGAGGCAGCAATTGAAATGGGAGGCAAGGCACCAAGGCAACCAGTAGGCAAGCTCTTCCAAGTAGCAAAGGACCTAATAAAGAAACGACAAAAAATTAAAGTGTCAAACTAAAGAGATAGGAAGAATTCGTGGCACTGTCAAAACTCATCAACAAGGCGAAAATAAGTGATATTCGAAACTATAACCTGAGAAAGACTGAAGAAGCCGTAAAACATGGACGCAGCCTGAAATCACTGAGAAAGAAACTCGGCATAAGACAAACCAAGATGTATGCACTGAAAGATAAGCAAGGTAATATCATCAGCAATTTCGAAGATATAGCAAAGGAAGCGGAAGAATTCAATACTGACCTGTACACTACCCAGAGGGGTCAGGATAGCTACATTAGAAACAGTAATGAACAGGATACAGAAACTCCTCCTATAACTAGCGATGAGGGTAGAGGGGCCTTGCAACACATGAAACGAGAAAGAGCGGCCGGAGATGGAACAACAGTCGATTTAATCAAACGTGGAGGAGACATAATGCTTGGAAAACTGGCGGCTTTTTATACCAAGTGTCTATCGACTGCAAGGATCCCAGAAACTGGAAGAATGCAAACAATATACTAACACACAAAAGGGGAGACGTTAAAGAATTCCTAAATTATAGGCACATTAACTTACTCCCAGTATTATATAAAATATTTACCCAAATAATTTGCAATCGAATAAGAGCAACACAGGGCTTTAGCCAACCAAGGGAACAGGCAGGTTTCAGGAAGGGATACTCTACAATGAATCAGAACCTTGTCATTCAACAGGCTATCGAGAAATCTGCAGAGTACAATAAGGCTCTCTATATGGCTTTCATATATTACGAAAAGGCATTTGATTCAGTAGAGATACCAGCAGCCATAGAGGCATTACGTAATAAAGGAGTACAGAACGTTTACGTAAATACCTTGGAAAATATCTACAGAGGTTCTACAGCTACAATAATTCTACACAAGAAAAGCAGGAAGATACCTACAAAGAAAGGCGTCAGACAGGGAGACACAATCTCTTCAATGTTATTCACTGCGTGCTTGGGAAAAGTATTCAAGCTATTTAACTGGGAAGGCTTAGGAGTAAGGAACGATGACGAATATCCCAGCAACCTTTAGTTTACCGATGAAAGTGTTCTACTGAGCAACAACGAAGACGATTTACATCAAATGATTCGGGACCTTAACCGAGAGAGTCTAAGAGTGGGGTTGAAGAATATTATGCAGAAGAGAAAAATACTGATGAATAGCCGGGCAAGGGAACAAGAGTTCATGATCGCCAGTCAGCCTCTAGAGTCCGTGACGGAGCACGTTTACCTAGCTCGATTAATCACAGGGAACCCTCATTATGAGAAGGAAATTCATAGAATAAATATGGGTTGGATCGCATACGGCAGATATTGTCAGCCCCTAACTGGAAGCTTACCATTATCATTGAAAATAACGGTGTAGAATCGGTGCATTTTACCACTACTGACCCATGCGGCAGAGGCTTGGACACTGCCAAAGAAGCTTGAAAATAAGTTAAGGACCGCGAAAGAAGTGATGTACCGAAGATTGCTAGGCGTAACGTTAAGAAAGAGAAAGTGAGTTGTTTGGATCAGAGTGCAAACGGGGGTATAGATGATATTCTAATTGACATCAAGAGAAATAAATCGATCTGGGCAGGTCAAGTAATGCACCGGTTAGATAACAGTTGGAGCATTAGGGTGACAGAATGGGCACCAAGAGAAGGGAAACGCAGTCCAGGATGGCAGAAGACTAGGTGGAGCGATGAAATTAGGAAATTCGCGGCCGTTAGTTGGAATCGGTTGGCGCCGGACAGGGGTAATTTGACATCGCAGGGAGAGGCCTTCGTCGTGCAGTAGATATAAAACAGGCTGATAATGATGATGTGAAGCAATCTGTAAATTCAAAACTGTATTAAGTAAACTGAGACACAATGAAAAGCAACATAACACTCACGTGTACACATTTTTGGTCACAAACTCTGTGGTGCAGGTCAAACATATACACTGCCACCTGGTATTTTGAGCAAGCAAACGGTCAGCATTTCGTGCCCAGAAAAAACGGCGAAGAAGACGACGAAGTCAAACATCCCGTTCCAGCCGGATAACCGTCCCCTGGTGCCTGGCATTGCTCGTGTCTGGCTGCTGGTACTGTTGCTTACTCCTGCCTTAGCGCGTGACAAACTAGTGGAGGTGCTGGGTAATCTAATCTATGGATCAAACACCTCCGAGCAGCAGGAGCTCCAGCCTTGTACCGGTGGTTACGGCTGTACACTGCGCCAGCAGAAGGATCCGTGAACAAGCGCCTGAGTTTGGACTCCTCCCAGAGAAAGTGGCAGCTCCGACTACCCCAACTGGCATGCAAGGCACAACGCCGATTCATTGTACGCTACTCAATCTCACCTATCGCATCCCCTTACCCCTCCCCCAGTACAGGGTAGCCAACCGGAGATAATGTCTGGTTAGCCTCTCTGTCTTTCCTTTGCCTTCCTTTCTCTCTCTCTCAATCCGCGAACGCCGAATCCCTTCCACCGCGCCATACATGAGGATGTTAAAATTGGCTGGTGCACTATGAACATGTTGCCGCGTTCAACATGTGGGATGACGCAGACAAACTGAAAAACGTATCTTTCAGCCTTAACGATGGCGCACGTGTTTCGTATGAGAGTCGAGCAGATGCCCTAAATTCATGGGCAGAATTCAAACGCCGGATTCTTAAGACGTATGCGAGCCCTGATCGCCGAGAGCTAGCTGAGCGTGGTCTACAGTCCCGTATACAAATGCCGAACGAAGGTGTCGCAATGTATGTCGAGGAAATGACGCGTCTCTTTCGACGAGCCGACCCCAGCATGTCGGAAGGAAAGAAGGTGCGGTACGTGATGAGCGGAGTGAAAGAGCAGCTGTTCGGCGGTCTCGTGCGCAGTCCTCCCAAGAGTGTCAGAATTTCTTTCCGAGGCCGTCACCACGGAACAGACTCTTCGGCAGCGGGCGCCATCATACGAACGCCAAGTGAACGCTGCCTCACCTATGGACTTCTTCGGAGCATTCGGGGGCCAGGTGGATTTCTTTCGAGAGCTCATGCGTTCCGTAATCCGCGAAGAACTCCAGAAACTGTCGGTGCCCTCACAGCCGACGCTCAGCTCCTTGTCCAGCGTTCTCCGTGACGAAGTCCAGCATGCGCTGAGAACCACCCTTCAACACAGATGCTCGACCGCTAAAAACTAACAACCCCGTATGTCATATTCGCAAGCTTTGAGGCAACCTGCCCCACCTCCCTACCCGCCTCGCACCGCGGGCCCGGCCATGCTACAGCCCGTCCAAGCGGCCTCGTATTACCAGGACCACCGATAGGCCCCAAGCAAATCAGACGTGTGGCGGACACTTGATCGCCATCCCCTTTGCTTTCACTGTGGCGAAGCTGGGCATGTCTGCCGACAGTGCTTCTATCGAGAGCTCGGAGTACGCAGATTCTCAGTAAACTCGCCGCGACCTAGGTTCGGCCAGCGTCCTCCTTAAATTGAAGAATACGTTGCCCAGCAGCGCGGTTCCCCAGCTCGACACGAGTCACGCTCCCCTTCACCGCGGCGGTTTTCTCCGACTCGCCGTACGTATTCGAGCGTGGTGCAGGGTCGGTCGCCCAGCCCGCGCCGGGAAAACTAACCTCAGTGGCCTTCGGGGGCGATGCCGCTCAGTCTGGACGTGCTCAATGACACCTAATGACGCGTACGCGGACCGACGATACATCGACGACGACAGTACCAGCTGATTACGGAAGAAGAACTTCCTTGGACATTCCTGTATTGCTCGACGGTCGTGAATTGACTGATTTTGTGGACATTGGAGCGAATTAATCTACAATCAGCGAAAAACTGGCCACCCTTCTCAAGAAAGTGACGACACCTTGGAATCAACCTCCAGTTCGTACAGCTGGCGGGCACATCGTCACACCACTCGGCATGTGCACGGCACGAATACAGATTCGCGGCTCTACGCTGGTTGCCAGCTTGAGCATTCTCCCTCAGTGTTCTCGAGACCTAATCAACGGCATGGACTTTTTCAGGGAGCATGGAGCTATCATCGACATTCGACAACGCCTCGCCACTTTCTCGACAAAGAGCGCCGCAGCGACGACCAGCACCATCCACCCTCGAGCATCTCTTCGTGTCATCGACGACGCTGTCACGTTACCACCACGTGCGAATGTCGTGGTTCAAGTGGCGTGTGACAGGCTCTTACACGGTGACGCGGTCGCAGAAAAGCAATCGCTCTCTCCTGCTCTTTCAAGGTGTTTGCGTAGAAAGAAGCCTTAGTGATCTGCATGATGGCCACTGTGAGGTTCTTGTCACGAACTTCAGCTGCGGACACCTGCACCTTTTCCCCGGTACTGTCATCGCCTACGCCGACCCGATCGCCGATGTCACAGTGTTTTGTTTCTGAGGCAATCGGCACTGCTGAAGCACCTCTGCGCAAAGTCGACATTAGTCCAACACTTCCTGAAGAGAACAAACAACCCTTGCGCGAGCTGTTGCTCGAGTTCCACTCTTGCTTTGCACGGTCGTCGGAGATACGTCAAACATTGATTACGAAACACCGTATCATCACCTATGACGACGCGCCTCCTATACGGCAACAGCCTCATCACGTTTTCCCGACCGAACGATATGCGATTCAAATGCAGGTGAAGGAAATGCTTGAAGATGGCGTAGTACAGCCTTCATGCAGTCCCTGGTCATCGCCAGTCGTTCTTGTTAAGAAGAAAGATTGCACGCTTCGGTTTTGTGTTGACTACCAGAAGCTAGACAACGTCACAAAGAAAGACGTGTACCCGTTGCCTCGTGTCGACAATTATCTGGACAAGCTGATGTGCGCGAAGTATTTCTCCTCTGTCAATCTGAAAAGTGGCTAGTGGCTAAAAGAAGTAGATGAGCGGGACCGCGAGAAAACTGCTTTTGTGGCTCCGGACGGCCTTTACGAATTTAGGGTACTCCCTGTCGGCCTCTGTTCCGCTCCAGCACATTCCAGCGAATGATGGATACCGTTCTCGCTGACCTCAAATGGAAAATTTGCCTAGTCTATCTCGATGATGTCGTTGTCTTTTCGGGAACTTTTGACGAGCACCTTCGACGCCTTCGGAATGTACTCGAAGCCATTCGATCGGCTGACCTTACACTCAAGCCAGAGAAATGCCATTTCGGTTACGAGGAACTGAAGTTCCTTGGCAACGTCGTGAGGGTGGCAGGTGTTCGGCCCGATCCCGAGAAGACTGCTGCCTTAGCTGCTCTTCCCGCTCCTACCAACAAGAAAAGTGTTCGACTATTTTTGGGCTTGTGTGCATGTTATCGACGCTTCATTGAAAATTTTTCGAAGATTGCAGAGCTGCTATTTCGCCTTACGCTTGACAACGCGGCATTCCTCTGGACTGATGAAGAACAGACCGCCTTTGCAGAGCTAAAACGTCGATTGTCTTCTCCTATGCTCGGTCATTTTGATGAGGATGTTGACACAGAAGCACGCACTGACGCCAAGAATATCGGTCTCGGAGCTATCCTGGTGCAGCGGCATGACGAGATTGAACGAGTTATCGCCTACGTGGGCCGCACTCTGTCACGCGCCAAGTCCAATTATTCCACCACAGAGAAGGAGTGCCTCGCGGTTATTTGGGCTACTACAGAGTTTAGGCCGTATCTCTACGGGCGGCCATTTAAAGTTGTGACCGATCATCACGTTTTGTGGTGGTTAACCAACCTCTGAGACCCTTCTGGACGATTGGCACGTTTGAGTCTGCGACTCCAGGAATTTAACATCAGCATCGTATACGAGTCAGGCAGAAAGCATGAAGATGCTGACACGCTATCATGAGCACCTGCTGAATCTGAGAATCCTGACGAGGAATACGACAGCGCCTTCCTGCGAGCCATCAGCGGGACGGATTTGCTCGATAAACAGCAATCGGACGCTGAGTTAAGGCACATCATCGATCACTTAGAATGCGGCATCGCGTCCATTCCTCGCCCTATTTCGCGACGGCTTTCGCCCTTTTGCTTATGAGAGGGCATCTTATACAAAAGAAACACAAGTGTCCGCGACTAACCACATTTTCTACTAGTGCGTCAAGCCCTTCCCGACGACATCCTCTTAGCCTGCCACGACGACCCGACATCTGGTCACTTCGGCTACTCAAGGACTCTGGACAGGGTACGGCAACTGTACTACTGGCCTAGACTGACTGCTTGCGTCAAACGCGACGTGAAAGGATGCCGTGAATGCCAGCCCCGCAAGTCACTACCTTTCAAGCCTGCAGGCCTTCTACAACCCATCGAGCCTCCGCGTACGTCATTTGATCAAGTTGAAATGGACCCTCTTGGAGCATTTCCCTTGTCTTCCTCCTGCAATAAGTGGCGTTGGCCGTTGATCATCATCATCATCAGCCTGGTTACGCCCACTGCAGGGCAAAGGCATCTCCCATACTTCTCCAACAACCCCGGTCATGTACTAATTGTGGCCATGTCGTCCCTGCAAACTTCTTAATCTCATCCGCCCACCTAACTTTCTTCCGCCCCCTGCTACGCTTCCCTTCCCTTGGAATCCAGTCCGTAACCCTTAATGACCATCGGTCATCTTCTCCTCATTACATGTCCTGCCCATGCCTCCCCCCCATTTCTTTTTCTTGATTTCAACTAAGATGTCATTAACTCGCGTTTGTTCCCTCACCCAATCTACTCTTTTCTTATCCCTTACCGTTATACACTTATCATTCTTCTTTGCCACCCTAATCCCTGGAAGGCGGCGCTGACATCGAGGCACACCACTGCCACCGAAGCGGCGGAGTTGCCGAGGCCGGTTTTAAGTGTATCAAAGATCAAAGTCACCGGATCAAACAGCGGCGCAGAGAGGGGAGGGCAGGGGGGCATTTCGCGCACGCACACACGCACAGCTGCGCTTCCGGCTCCGCCAGTTACACATAGCCTTCGAGATTTTTTTCTGCTAGATGAGAGCTACCTCTCGAGCGTGGATTAGGGCGCCAAATATAGCCCAAACAACGCTAAGTCCCCGATTTCCAGTAGCCCAAATATAGCCACGTAGCCAACTCGCTTAAGTCCACGCCAAAAAATTTTCCTGTAGCCCAATTTCTCTATATATAGCCACACCTGGCAACACTGGCACAAGGTTTCAATGGTGTTTTCATGTTGAGCGGTATCGTCGCGGCCACTCGCGGAGGCTGCGGAGTCTACGGAGCGCATGGATTTCAATTCCGAAATTTTATCGCTATAGTGTTCTTATAAACTTTTGATGTGAAAGGTGCATTAACATCTCCAAAGTCGTGCTTTAGATTTTCAATTACGGAACTATGTGGGTTTAACGTTCTTATAAACATTTGACGCCAAATGTGCGTTCACCTTTCTAAAGTCGTACATCGGACCATACAACGAGACAAGCCAAATCAACACACTATGAGACAAGTTCACAAAGCACGCAGCGCGGTCTAATGAGACGAAGCGTTGTGGCGGTACATTTGTGCCCTCATGTCAGAGAAAAGAATACCAACATTTTACAGCGAAGCTGGATACCTCTACTGTCCAAGCAAATTTTCGTGTCATTGTAGTAAGCAATTAACTCCCCATACGTGGGCCGATCCCGAAGATAGTGCAATACCGGGCCGACCCGCGTCGTAGGTGAAGCAGACGTTGAGCACTACCCTTACGTGCGCCGATCCCGAGGATTGTGCAATGCCGGGCCCACCTGAAGCGGAGGTGAAGCAGACAGTAAACACTCCCCATGCGTAGGTCGATACCAAGGGTAGTGCAATGCCGGGCCGACCCGCGGCGGAGGTGAAGCAGACGTAAAAACTCCCCACACATGGGCCGATCCCGAAGATAGTGCAATGCCTGGCCGACCCGCAGTGGAGGTGAAGCAGACGTTAAGCACTGCCCATACGTGGGCCAATACCGAAGATAGTGCAATGTCGGGCCGACCCGCGGTGCAGGTGAAGCAGACGTTAAACCCTACCCATACGTGGGCCGATCCCGAAGAAAGTGCAATGCCGGGTCGACCCGTGGAGGAAGTGAAGCAGACGTAAAACACTCTGCGTGGCCGATCGCGAGGATAGTGTAGTGCCGGGCCTACCGGCGGCGGAGGTGAAGCAGACGTTAAACACTCCCCATACGTGCGCCGATATCGAGGATAGCGCAATGCCGGGCCGACCCGCGGCGGAGGTGAAGCAGCCGTTAAACACTCCCCATACGTGGGCTGATCCCGAACATAGTGCAATGCCAAGCCGAGAACGTGGTAGATGTGCTTCTGCGCTCCTTAATTAGCTGTGACGCGATTCGGTGTGGTCTGGTGAACTCGAAGTAGGCGCAGGAAAAGGTCCCGTATCTAACAGCTCCTCCTCGCCCCGGAAGTTCGGAATGGCCGGTGAAATCAATTCGCTGGCCATGAGGAACGCTGAAAGAACATGTAGGGTACTGGTGTCGAACCTCGTGTGACGAACTTCGGGATCCTGGGCCCTGGAAAACGTGCGCCAAACAAACAAAACAACACAGCGCTGCACCACGTGTAAGCGCAGGCTCTTGACCCCTGACTCGCCAGGCTATAAGTAAATATGAACCCTGATCTTTTCTTTCCCCAATTTTGATAAAGCAGTTCCAACCACCTTTCTAAACTGCTATCCATTTCTCCCCGAATGCCGACAAGACCAGGATGTCATTGTTGTTGCAAAACAAAGGGCCGTTGTCGTTGCAAACAAATAATGAAAACGGCCGAACATAACTTAAGTGGCCTAATTTCGCGAACAGCCTGTTCTCACCCTAGCGCTGTGGCGTACTTATCTGACGTACTGTTGCCACTGAACAGTCTGGCCAACTTCACAAGTACGTAATCATAAGCGCGCTAGCCTTGTGGTCACTATTCAGAACGCGTACTTGCGTCGAAGGCAAACCTTTCATTACGCTTACTCACGTTTATTCCTTTAGTCCCTACAGGACATGTAACCTACACAAGAACTTAATTTGCGTAGCTTACGCACTCCGCAGAACCCTTTAAAAAATTGCGTCTCCGAATAACTCATTCCACGCACGCGTACTAGCGAAGTCAGAATACGGCTGCCCTCAACACACACGAGCGACCCAGTCGTAAATCTGCTTCCTTCCGTCCACACAGGACACGCGGTAAAGGAACTAAGAGCTCTTCTCGGTGCAAATTACACACTTACTAAAAACCTACGCGCTTAACCTTAGAAAATAAAAAAAACACTTAAAAAAGAAGAGGGTTAACTAATACACACGCGCGTTACCATAGGCCTCTCAACGATAACGTTGACTTCAGGTTACTCACACACACAAAATAAAGCCTATCTACTCATTAACTAACACCTCGCGAAACTAAACGTTTATCTAAAATGCATCTTTCAAACCTCGGAGCTTCTCAAACAAAACGCAAGCAAAGCTCATACCTTACATACTGAAAGAAACTCTAATCTTCACTCGCGAAATTTTCAAATGCGAAAAAAAGACACACAACACGTTTCACTTCTACGGAAGCTCTCTTGGCCTCCCGTTTTACAACTGACTCATACTTTTGAGCCGTACCCGAGGTGGTCGCGGTTCAAAAGCTATTCAGGCTACCCAGGAACAACAAACGGGCTGACTCACTATCAGCTCCTCCAAGACGTTAGAGTCTCCTGCCAATTTGCGTTCTGGCGCCATGCTTTCATGACGAACTCGAGTGACCGCATCGCGACTCCCTACGACATCGTCTCGTCTTGCCACCTGGCGCTCCTTCGCCCTACGTGCTGCACTCCGAAAAGAACGACGGAACGACGAGGAACTTAACATCCCCGTGCCCTTTGTCTGCGTCCGTGAAGAACATGCTTTTCGGTCGCTTTTTAACCGGTGGCTGGATCGGGTTTGATGCGCCAACATCGTCAACGACGACCGCACCTTTCTTTTCCCCGCGCCCTGCCTTTTCGCGCCTGTCGCCGACTTTGGCCGCGCTACCTTATCTACCGCCTTTCGGTCTTTACGGCGCTTCTTTCTACGGCGCTTTCTCCTCGAACTCTCTTTCATGCCGTCCCCTGGCGCCTCGTGCTGGCCGGTACACATCTCATCGGCCCGGATCGGTCTCTTACTCGCACAGTCTGAGTGATTCTTAACTAAATCATCGCTCTCGTGGCTATCTAGGCTGGCGGAGAGCTGCACCGATCCCTGAACAATGCAGTGGTCTTCCCTTGAGCTACGGAGCTCGCAATCCTGCGGACTGCCCTCAACTGCATCGTCCAGCTGGCACTTTACTTCGGCACGCAGATCTGACTCGACATGGGCGCTCGCGTCTGTCGGGTCAGCAGTACTCTCTACTTCGCTAGCAACCTCGTTAACCTTACAGGCGACGCACACACGCGGTGACTGTGCCACTTCATTCACAACTGGCCTAGCTGGCTCTACAGTGCTCTGTTGGCACAGCACCTCGTCACTCTCACTACGGCCTTTAACGGCCTCTGTTGCCACTACGGCATCGTTAGCAGCTAGCGCTTTCCGTTCGCCTATGAATGGGCTGCTAATCTCACGGGCACTACTTTTCTCGTCGGCTTTTGGCGAAAATCCGCTAGATACTTCCTCATTCTTTTGCTCTGTACTGCCTACAGAATTTTCAGACAGGCGCTGTCTTTGTTCCTTTAACTGCTGAAAATATTGTATCTGTTTTTCCAATGCTGCCTTCTCCTTCTCGTACTTTTGCTTACGTTCATGACTCCCACGCTTACGTGTTTCTTGTACCACCTCCCAAGCAACCTCAATGCTTTCATCATCATTGTCACTATCTTGAATGGCCGTTATGATAGCTCGCTTTCTCATCTGTTCGTCCGCCTCAACTCCCAAATCGTCGCACACCAATAACAAGTTCAACCTCGTCAGCCTTCTAAGATCCATGGCAGCTGCCCCGACTGGTGGTAAGAACTGTTTCCCTTAATTATTTTTTCCAAACACACAATATGCGACAACTTCCCGATTCTTAGAACTATCAAAATAAACACACATTTGAAGTCTGGCGAATCAAAAGGAAAAAACCACGCGCTCACTTACGGTTGCAGCACCCTGCCATCTGGTTCATTGGTCCGCTGTGCCCGGTTCCTCAGGACTCTGTGGGTCTAAGGCTCGTCTTCTTCGCTGTTCCCAGTTCCTCAGGATTACTTTGGACGAAGGCTCTCTCTTCTTCGCTGTTCCAAGTTCCTCGGGACTACTTTTTGGACGAAGGCTCTTTTTCGCTGTTCCGGGTTCCTCAGGATTTCTCTCCACGAAGGTTCATCCGTAGCGCTGAATCTGCAGGCGATCCCAATTTCTGTCCCCCAGATATTGGACCTTGCCGTTGGGTGCGGGAGTTGGCCGAGGTTGAGGAGGTCTTTGAGATGAAAACTGGAGGTTTATTTACATTATTTACAGTGAGAGTACAAAGAAATTAACAGTCAAAAAGTTATCACGGGCCGGCAGCAACTCGGACGCTGCGGCCCGTGGCAAGAAGCTCGAAAGAGATGAATGAAGGAATGCTCTCTTGCTGCTTCCGGTCTCTGGCTTTTAACCCTTTCGGTGTGTCGAAGTCACGTCACGTTCGGCCAATCGGCGAGCCAGCTCAGGTGGCGTCATTTTTGGCCAATATTGCGGTATTGCCTTCCTGGCTTGCAACTGCCTTCACAAAGGCGGATGGGGGGACTGCTGTCAGGGTTTCACGGTGCATTACAGCCGTCTTGCCTTGGGACCCGCGTTACCTGGAACCGTGCCAGGCTCCCGCTACACTTTCGGGAAGAGTCAAGCAGTGACTAGCTCCACCTGCGGCGCACGAGGTAGGGGATGCCAACTTGTTTGGATGTGCGGCGCCTCGGGAACGTGGTAGATGTGCTTTTGCACTCCTTAATTAGCTGTGACGCGAGTCGATGTGGTCTGGTAAACTCGAAGTAGGCTCAGGAAACGGTCCCGTATCTAACAACGTGAACCGTTCCCGAAAATAGTGCCATGCCGGGCCGAGCCGCGGCGGCAGTGAAACATGCGTTAAGCACTTCGCATACGTGGGCCGAGCCCCAAGATAGTGCAACGCCGGGCCGACCCGCGGCGGAGATGAAGCAGACGTTAAACAATCTGTGTGGGCCGATCCCGAGTATACGGCAATGCCGGGCCGACCCGCAGCGGAAGTGAAGCAGGTATTAAACACTCTGTGTGGGCCGATCCCGACGACAGTGCTATGCCGGACCTACCCGCGGCGGAGGTGAAGCAGACGTTAAACACTACCCATACGGGGACCGATCCCGAGGATTGAGCAATGCCGGGCCGACCTGCGGAGGAGGTGAAGCAGACGTTAAACACTCCCCATAAGTGGGCCGATCCAGATCATAGTGTAATGCCGGGCCGACCCGCGGCGGAGGAGAAGCAGACGTAAAACACTCCCAATACGTGGGCCAATCCCTTGAATAGTCCAATGCCGGGCCGATCCGCGGCGGAGGTAAAGCAGACGTTAAACACTCCCCATACGTGGGCCGATCCCGAAAATAATGCAATGCCGGGCCGACCCGCGACGGAGGTGAAGCAGACGTTAAACACTCCCCATACGTGGGCCGATCCCGCAGATAGTGCAATGCCGGGCCGACCCGCGGCGGAGCTGGAGTTCGCCATTAAGGGGCCGCATATACAGCTTCGTTTGTCATCCGTCTTCACAGAGTGGAAGAGCCCTGAGATTTTTTTTTGTCACCTGCACCACAGCATCCATGTCGATACACTAAAGCCAGTGAAGGTAACTACGTTCTTATTTTTCTACTTTAACTTTTATTCGAGTGGACAGATTTAGCCTCTTCAGTTTTCTTGTTCTCGCTACCCGCGGTCTGCAAGAGCCAGCGAGGGCACATGCGTTTGGTTCCTGTTGCCCCTACCACAGCGCGGAGCACTTAGGTGCGCGTTCGTTTTGACGCGATAGCGTTAAGGAGCACGTGTCGCAGAAAATCCGGCGCAGGCGTCCCGCGCCGGCGTCGGGCGTCAGACGTCGGGCGTTAAAGCAGGAACCGCATGGCGCGATTTCAGGCGCGATTGACGCGCGGATGGTGGGACGCGCGCGTCGTTTTGACGCGTGCCCAGCAGGATCCGTCACGAAATCGCGCCGCCGCGTGCTGCTGCTCGGAGTAGTAAAAAAAATTACCGACGATTACGCTACTTCCTAATGCGAAATTTGAGCGCAGCAAATAAGCTGTTTCACCTTTTCGATAGATTGAGGCAAAGGAATCGAGCAACACATGTATGCGCTATCACAGAATTTTTTTTTATTTTTCACACGTATTCCTTTAACAAAGACTCCACTAACAGTTCTTGACAGTCATGAAGGAAGCTTTGTGGTCGGAGAAATAGACTGATATATGTTCGACTTGGTACACCAATGCTTGATTCTCAAAGACGAGATCTATACAAGTGCCTCGCGAGGTTGTCACAGCCGTGGGACGCGTTACGAGCGAGAGGAACGGGATGTTCTCCCGCATAAGTGTTAGGAAATTGCTGTTTGTCTTTATGTCAAGCCGCCACCGATCTGGCTCTCTGATTGCCACCGCACAGGGCGAACGGCAGCGGCAATTTCGGCTCGGGCGGTGCACATATACAAATCCGCCGCCACCGATCTGGCTCTCTGATTGCCACCGCACAGGGGTTGCATTGGAGGAGGAGCGAAGAAAGGAATTAAGTTCGACCCGGCGCTTTGACAACCGGAGACTCGCAGGAAGAGGGGGGAGGGGGGCGGCGTGTACACCCAGCGGCAAACGATGGGGGCAGGAGCGCTCTCAGCAAGCGGACAACACGATAAAGGGAGGAGGGAAGAGATAGCAGCGACTGACTGATGCCGCTGACGCCGATAGTGAGTCAACCCCAGCTGCGGAGTTGGTTTCAGGGACAACGCCGCCGATGCCGACACAAACAATATGATACCCTCGCTTCCGCAGCGCTAAGAACCAGGTCTAGCCGTGGGAAGGTGGTCACGTATTCGTCGACGTGCCGGGGCCTACGTGAAATAACCGGCGCGTCGGCAACTGAAGAGCACCCTATCCGCCACACAAGAACAGGGGGGGGGGGACCCTTTCCTCCTCTTTCTGCATGGCGGCGACGGTGTTCTATGCAGTCACGTTATCTTGACTCTCTAGCGGCGTCAGCGGCATCCAGCGGTATCAGTCGGTCGCTGCTAGCGCTGGGGGGATGAAAGGGGGGCGGAGCTGGTTACGAGGCCGACGACAACGCCGACGACGACGCGAAACCCAGGAACGGACGCCAAAGAGCTGCGCTCTAAAACGCGTCGCGCGGCGCGTCCACCAATCAGAGTTCAGGTAAGTCACGTGGCATTTGGTCACGTGGCATTTTGGTTTTTTTTTTGCCACCAGATGGCCCTGCTCTCTGCGCATCTCGACGGAACCTCCTTGGCGGAGTTTTTTTTGCTCGGCAGAACTGGCGCGCGCGTCAAGGAAAACATGTGCTACCGTGATTTCGTTCGCACATCGTGTTGGTTCGCGCATCGTGTTCACCTAAAATGAACAAAGCAACCTTCAACGAGGACCTAATAACTAAAGTGGAGAAGCGTCGCGTCTCATCGCTAATACTGGCAAGACAATTTGCTAATAATATTACCAGTGTATGGTGCTCGCTCTCTTCTCAACCAGGCAGGCCGCACCCACATGTACCTCCTGACCCGCATTTTTTTCTTGCTTCAGTATCAGCATCCCCCTTAATACCAGTAGCAATCGCCTCTTCTGCTCGGTAGTAAGCGGCCGACCCTCGTTTTTATATGTGAAGTTGTAAACAAGCAGCGGCTTCTCAGCATGCGGAAGGTACATAGCCGCAGTTTCGCACACAATATTGCTGCTTGAAATTAAGCTTGATAAATACACTTCGGAAAGAAATGTCGCTGTCTAATTACACTCAGATTATTTTTATTGTAGTGTACTGTAAGTTTAAGGGCATATTATATATGCGGTAACAGAGACAATACATGTGGTTGAGAGTTATCATAGTACCTTGCTGGTGAAGCAGCGCACAAACACGGACACAGTGGAGACAAGCAGGAATAGACGACACTCGCTGCACTCGCAACTATTTTATTTCAGAACACATACTTCAAGTTTATATACCTGCGCACCCTCAGGCGTCAACGCAAATCATGGCAAGATTAGAGGCTTTTTAATATATATATATATCGTTTGCCCGCTCATACTCGGGCGTCAAAGGCATTGCACTTATCTATCATGGTGTGCAATCCTATCGTAATTTGTTGCAACCCTAACAACCATTTAAAATAAAATAGTTGCAAGTGCAGCGAGTGGCGTCTATTCCTGCTTGTCTCCACTGTGTCCGTGTTTGTGCGCTGCTTCACCAGCAAGGTACTATGATCACTCACCAACTAGCCCAACTTTCCACGTTGGTTGAGAGTTATGTTGCCTGGCAACCCGGAAAACGCGGCGCGAAAGCGCCGCTCCCTGTTTTCGTACGGGTGCTCGCGCGTCGGCGGCAACGCGGGCGTTTGCCGCCCGTCGCGTTTTTCGCTCGCGAAAAACGCGCCATGCGGTTTTAGCTTAGACGTCGAAGCAGCTGAAAAATTTTCGAACCCGCCGCGGCTCGAGGCCGCAACGAGGTGCTATGACCAAGATGTCCAAACCCAGGCCGTCCAGCAGATCTCGGCGGCCCTCGAAAGGCAACGACCGAGCGAAATCGGAGGGAGGGTGCCACTCCAAAAGAGGGGCAGGCGCGGTCGACCAAAGGGAATAGTGCGGCCGCGGCCGAAGTAGAGGCGCCACACGCCGCGAAGACGTCATGGCCGCGACACGGTAACGCCTCCCTAACATGGAAGGCTAACCGCTCTGCAGGCATTCACAACAAAGTTTCTTCACTCACTCACTCACCAGATATATACCGAGGCCTTCTATATTAAGCAAGATATTGAGTGAACTATTTGAATTTCTTAAGCTAAAATACGCAGAAAAATCTTACACGACTTGTACAGAACCTACAGAATGATAGCTCTTGGTTTATAATTTGAACATACAAGAAAACATAATTTTGTTACACGAAAACTCAAAGAAACGCCTTCACACACACAAACCGGCCGCATCGTTCACAGACCGGCCGCGGCACCGGCCTTATTGGGCGCGCCGGCGCGATGGGTGTCATGGGGTCCACGGAGCGACGCGCCTGGCTCCTCACAATAACTCCAGCTGGCGCTCGCCTCAGCCGCATCGAAAACCGCACCCCGGCCCCCGCAAGAGACCATGGTTCCACCACAAATATCGCCTTCGTGCATAGCGTTCGCGGCAGGCGTTTCCAGGTAAACATTACGGCTACATACGCTCCAGTTGCCGGGAAGCGTGAGAGACAGTCAGGGATCTTTGAGTGCTGCCACGTTCCACTCTTACAGGCGAAGCTTAAGCGTCCTCCAAATTTTTCTCTCGCCGAGTGGATTTTAGCCTAGCAGAGTTTTGGACGCTTTCTGGTTAGCAGACGAGAAAAAGCAACCATGACCGCTTGCCGCCGTCACTGTGGGGTTCGACGATGTTATCGCAACCTCTCCAGAAAATCTTTTTTTCTCGCCGGTGTAGTATACCGAGCAATATGCTTATGGTTCTCTGTGGACCAAGCGTCTCACGTTTACTTCGATATTTCTTCGGTAGCCACATTAGGTGCCCAAATTAGGCATTTGATTGCGGCCAACATGCTTTCATTTGCGTTCTTCTTCATTTCGGTGCTCCCTCCGCAGCAAAGAAAAAAAGACATGGCTGCGGCGCAGCAAATTGTCGATTGGTGAAGGTTCGACTTTGTTACTTCTTCTTTTGCATAATGGGCCACGGGACTCTTCAGTTGCTGCATACTCTTATATTAGCGCGCCGGCAATTATATTGCAGGAACCTGTGAAGAGCGAACCCCCCCCCCCTCTCCCCCTTTGTAATACCCTCCTCATGGGGGCCTTTAGGGTAACATGAATGAATAAATAAATAAATAAATAAATATATAAATAAATAAATATGGCTACTCCAGGCGCATTCTTCACGTCGCCGTCATGTTGCGCATAAAGTCCAAGGGGGATAATATCGTCACCGCGCGCCGCACGCTGTATGTGCGAGTGAAAACGCAAGGGAGAGAGGAGGGGGTTGAGCTGACGGTGGTGACTGTCTTGCGTACACAAGGGAGAAAAGCGGGGAGGAAGCGCGCTACACACAGGGGGGAGTGGAGGGAGGGGGCCGCGTCTTAGGATTTTGTGATCTGTGAATTTATGATTGCGCAACATGTTTATTTGTCTTATTTGACGCGTTATATACAGTGACTTTTGCTTAGGTACGTAGATTTATTGCAGACTTATACGTATACTTACATATCTTGTTACGAGGTTTTGTGCATAGATGCAGCGAACTTTGTTTTCAGTGACTTTTTTTGTTCTTTATCAAGGTGTACCTTCGCATTTGTAAACATTCCAGTGTATCTTCGCATTTTTAATGTGTACTTCCCAGAACTCCTGCTTTTTATATGTGCTCTCTGTTGCGACTATAATTTCGGTGCAATTACAATGTACGACCGGTGACAGCTCCTCCTGCGTAATACATTGGAACGAAGGACAGCCTGACTGACATTTTTCTCTGGCCGTTGCATGTGTACAAAAATGTAAATAAGGTTCCCGAGTGACAATGTTTCATTGAAATATTCGTCCACAACTCGTTCATTTCGTGGCCTTTACGTTTTTAATATCAGCGGCATGCACTGCTTTGCTTGTTTTGAACTGATATAGTTCTGACGTTCGTGTTATATTTTCTTATGAAATAGACAAAAAGCATGGAAGCATTGATATCAGTTATTTCTGACGCAATTTATGGCACATAGGAATATATTCTTTTATCAAAAAATACTTGCTTGTCTTGACAGTCTGTACCGTTCAA
This sequence comes from Dermacentor variabilis, assembly GCF_050947875.1. Taxonomy (NCBI): domain Eukaryota; kingdom Metazoa; phylum Arthropoda; class Arachnida; order Ixodida; family Ixodidae; genus Dermacentor; species Dermacentor variabilis. Next base: position 1,416,533 of record NC_134570.1, read on the forward strand.
GAATTTGTTTTGCAGCACCTTTGGCAATGACACTGGCAATGCAATTATTTATTTATTTATGTATACTGCAGCCCAAAGTAGGGCTATATCAAAAGTGGGAACATTCAACATTTCTATACATTACACATTAAAACGCACATAAACACAGGGTATGAATGATCAAAAAGAGGCGCTTTAGATGTTAGCGAAGTGCTTACCAGTGGCAGCTACGAAATATTTTAGTGATGGTGAACGAATGTTACAAGGTATGGAATTCCAAAGCTCTATTGTACGGAGAAAAAAACTGTACTTGAATGTCTTAGTAAAGGCATAAATAGGTGTTATGTTCAGGTGTGGGAGATACGGGTGCAAGTCGCGTTAGTAAATGTGATACGTTACAATCAGAAAGACCAGAGGTGGAGTTATTAATTGCATATAAAAGTTTTAAGGCTTCAATGCGATAACGTGAAAGTAATGCCTCAATGTTCAAAGATTGTTGCGATGTTGAGCCTGTGTTGGTGAGAAAGTGCTGCTGTAATTTTGGTAAATGAAACGGATAGATATTCGTTGAACGCTATTGAGCGAGCTTATTTCGCATTATTTGTAAGGGAACCAAACAACAGATACATATTCTAGAGCCGGGCCAATTAGCATTTTGTATAATAGCAGTTTAGTATCGCAGGGGGTCTTAGCTGAAGTGCGGTGCAAACAACCTATTTTTTTAGTGCTTTCCCGTTTGCATATTCGAAATGTCTAGACCATGTCAGATGTTCGGTTAGAATGACACCTAATTATTTATACTGAGACACTCTTTTAAGTTGTATGCTATCCAGACATACAGTATTCAATTAAATTATTCAAATACATTAGTCAATGCATTGATCAATGATCAAATACATTATTCAGGTATTTCATCCCTCGACGAATTCTATTAGGAGAAGGCCGAGTTGCAACGTGAGTCTCCCCCACCCGGAACTAAATTTCTGCCTACGCCCCTGCCTCCGACACAGAAGAGAAACTCTAATCTCCAAAGCATTCTTTCGTGGTGTCGTCAATGGAGCATGGAATTTAATACCAGCAAAACAGTATACATGTCAATAACCAAAAAGAAAATTTAAAATACTGTCGTTTGTCTACAAACTAGGTTCTGAACTGCTTGCGGAAGTCAGCCAGTACAAATACTTGGGAATCATAATAGCCAACAACCTCAGCTGGAGTACTCACATCTCCAACATATGTAACTCTTCATTCAGGAAACTTTGCTTTCTCAGACATAAGCTAAAACATGCACCTCCTAGAACTAGGTTAACGGCTTATACATATCTAATTCGACCTAAACTCGAGTACGACAGCGTTGTCTGGGATCCCTATACAAAATGTAACATCGATGCTCTTGAAAAGATACAGTGTAAAGCTGTCAGGTTCATTTATTCAAAATATCGTACAAGTGATTCTTCCTCTAGCCTAATGACGCATCTCTACACATCTGACATTCCTCTCTACAGTTGCGAAGAAAAATACGAAGACTAAAATTTCTGTTTTCGCTCAAGAATAATCTCTTGTATATAAACACAGATCCTTATTTAAAACCATTAACAGCAAGTCGAACACGGCATCGTCATGCTGAATCTTTAACACCTTATAACACCCGAATTAACCTTTTCAAATATTCTTTCTTTCCTCGCACCATAACAGATTGGCCTAACTTTTTTACAGTTATCTAATGCTGATTTTTTAGACTATATAAGTACTTAACATCACTGGCATTACTGTACTGGGCATTTATACTACACTTGTTTGTTTTCTTGTGTTCGGTTATCCTGTGCCTCGTTGGATGCAGTGACGGCCTCGTAAAATGTTGTTTTCTTTCGTTTTTTTTTGTTTGTTTGTGTATCTGCGTGTGTGACATACTTTTCACAACTTGGTTGTGTTTGAAGTGCGTAAAAAACTTTATATCATTGTGTTGCTATGATTCACTGCCCTGCACTTGTTGTTGCTATTTTCTAATATTTGTACGGTTCGTGCCTTTTTCTTTTCATTTTTCTGCTTTTACAATAATTATTCCTCTTCGTTTCTAGGTATCTGATCGTGCTATATGCTAATATTTGTACGCGTTCCTTGGATATACTTTTATTCATTTTTTCCCCTCCTGCTCGGGCCCTCTCTCGGGCCTGCAGTATTCTGTAAACAAATATATAGGAGACAAGTACAGGTTGGAATTTCACTTTACGTCAATATTCAGAAGGCAAGCCGGTTTCTGGCTTAGTAAAGTCTGCTGTCGGGCTAGTTGGTACATGGCTTTTAAAAATGGTTCAGGAGCAAAAATTAAGACGCGGACAACCGAATAAAAGATATGGATAGTGCGCCTGTCCGTGTATTTTATTCTGTTGTCCGCGTCTTATTTCTTGCGCCTGAACCATTTCAAAAAGCCAGGTTTCTGGCACCAAGTGTCTGCATCTTCCACACGTGGCACTTATTGCACGTTCATTTATTGCTGGTGGTACACCATCTAATGCAAAAATACTTTGTTCTACGCAGTTGTACCTGTATATTTTTTAGCACACCCATAAGTTCTCTCTGCTTCACCTGTACAGGTACCTCCTTCAGTACTGGTATCTGTGCTGTGCCTTCGTTAGCGCAGTACATGTTATGAAAGCTGTGAATTCATAAAATAGAAAGTCTATCCAATGTATCTATCCAATGTAAACAAGAAACCTGCAGATGTGGGCGTCATGACAAAATAGCTGAAATGGTGGCACTGTTCTACTTGTTCTCACTTGTGACAGCACAATTGTTCTCAACTGTACTGTCGCACGGTTGTGACTGATATGCTCACGAAGGTTTGGGTCACTCACATTTCAAGGGATGAGTGACGGTTGCATACGTGCAACATCTTGCTCTACCTATATTACGACGAGCAAAACGAGAACAAGGTAAAAGCGGGAGCCAACGTTTGGTACAGTGGACTTGTCTCTTTCAAGGCGACAAATGCTTTGCTCGGCCCAGTATATACATATAGGGTTCTTCTAAGGGGAAAGTGCTTAAGGCGGTTGGTCGAGGCAACAACAGAGGGTGTGCTAGCGGCGAGGGTGTATAATTGAAAATAAAGGCGTGCTCTGCACAGGACCGGTGACACGGCCGTGTGTCAGCCGGCGCGTCAACGGCCGCATGCACGGCACCACTCGATCACCTGCTTCGCTGGTCACCTATCGTGTCTCTGGAAGAGACAATAGAAGGAGTGGCAGGAAACGGTGCTCGTGAAAAGAAAAAAGATTACCGTAAAGGAATAAATATGTAAGTAAAAGAAAAAAGGGGAAGAAAGGAAGAAAAAAAGGAAACCACTAAGCAACCAAACTAAGTGTTGTTGCCTATAGCTTGAAATTTCGCATAGCGAATAGATTCTAAAGCTCAATTTGAAACATTTATGCCTATTTTTTGCGATGCCTTGAACTTATAGATAAGGTATTATTCTCTGTATTTTCTTTCTCGTTCAGAACGGAAATTTGACTTTAAGGTGTAGAGCTTTAGTTCACCAAAGTTAAGACCTGCTTCGCTGAAATGCTCGGCACATGGCTTTGGGAAGCATTTTAGCTGTGTCCGCGCAGTGTCCGTTTAATCTCGCGTCCATCTTTGAACACTAATCAGCTGCGGAAGTAGTTTTCTAAGGAGTGACGTAATGACTTGGGTCTCTTCAGTTGGAATGCATTTCCAGTCTCGTCACTATTGCGGTATGTATTGTTATCTTGTGCATCCTAAATCAATAACATTTCTTGTATGACCACTGTTTTTTCTTACCGATATGCATTGGCCGCATATGACGCATTCATCTAAGGTGTTCCTTGCGCTTGTGTATGTTTTTTGTTACATTTGCTCTGTACAAATGTTTCCCTTTTACTTGTTATTTTGCAACTTGCGCCGTTATTTGGTACTTGTTCGTATACTATATATACTGAATTCTGTCCCCCTTACTCAATGCCCTTCTGGGCTCTGTAAGGTATCTTGAATAAAAATCACACGTTCATTGATTGTGCCGTTTCACCGATATATTGTTTCGTACAGAAGCATTCAAATCACATCCTAACTTGTGCGAGTAAAGCTAGTTTTGACTTTGTGTGTATAACTATTTGCGGTGCTCTTAATTTCAAAGTCACTTTGAACGTGCCTGCAGGTTTTGCACTTGGGGCGACAACATCCTTTTATTACAGGGCAGTGATGTTGGCTGAATTTTGCATGCACTAACATGTCTAAAGTTTCTGTTGCGGCGATCGTTAACCCTTGGTACATCCGGGAACGCTTTGCTCAGACACTCGCTACTTGATAATATTGGTGGTGTTTTCGGAGGATGTTGTTTATGTGTGGTGATCCATTAAAATATATTGTTATAAAGGTTGGCGGTCTGTCAGATTCAGGTGTAGGCTGTTTCTTAGCTAATTCCGACTGTCTCTCCAATCTCGACGAGACATCATAAGCTCTGTCGAGAGCAACTAGTGGGTAATTTCTTTCTGCTATCGTTGCTTTAAGGTGATTTAGGTGGTGGATATAATCGTTGTCTTCACTGCAGATTCTTCTTATTCGCTTCGCTTGTCCGACAAAAATTCCTTGCTTGCAGTGTCACAGATGGTGACTGCTGTATTCTAAATATTGCTGGCTATCCATAGGCTTCCGGTAAAGTGTCGTTCTGAGTCTTCCGTTTTCTATGTAGACCATCGTGTCAAGGACGTTGATGGTGATGGTGAGAGTGGCGACTAGTAAATTTAATACTCGGGTGAAAGCGACTGAAATGGCTAATTAAGTAGTTAACTTGCTTGTGCCATGTTCCCATATTATGAATATGTCGCCAATGTAACGCACATAGGTGTGGAGTCTTAAAGGGCAGGATTTCAACAGGTCTGCTTCAAGCTGTCCCACGAAAACGTTCGCATACTTGAGAGCGGATGGTGTTCCCATGCTAGTGCCGAAAGTTTGCAGGTAGTGAATAGGATCTAATTAGAAATAATTGCAGCGAGAGAACTTGAATACTGCTTCCAAACACGCAGTGAATAACATTGTCTGACCCCTTTCTTTTTAGGGAACTGCCTACTTGCGGAGAATTAAGGTAGCTGTGTGTCACAATCCGCCCGAGTTCGTGAACAAGGGAAGCGTAGTGGTGATGAACGATGACTGACACGCGAGCAGCTGTGCTCGTCGATGTTTATGGGGTGCGGTGCCCAATGTTGCCTACCGAGCATGGCAGGCCACCGAGCCTGGCAGGCCAACGAAGATTATGCCCGAGGGGGCGTCACATGCTTGTTACACCCCCTTATCCAAAGTTTTTTTTTGTCGACAACAAACGTCCTGCTGACCAAAGTACGAGCCTCTGCATCCGTCGTACCCGGGTTGACAGTGCCTGCTACCCAGGCGAGTAACGGTCCGGTGGCCTCCGCCATCGAGTACTCCGCCTGGGCACAGGTGTTGACGGGCCGGGCGTGGTATAGCGCCGGGTACTGCCTGAGACAGCTTTGCTCCATCCGGAGGGTCCGCAGAGGTCGGCCTTGTGAGTGGTGACGGGCTCGACGCCGGCCCAACGGGCACCGCACCACTGGCAACGCTTGCCGCCTCCGAGGTGGGCGGTGTTCCGCTGGAAGCGACTGGTGCTCCCGCTAGTCCTCCTGAGGGCTGGAACTCGGTAGTGGCAGTCCAGGGTGCTGGCCAGGTGCCGAGGCGAGGCCTAACATGGTAGGCGTGTCTGTGCCACTTAGCCCCGTCTGTCATGCGGACGAGCAGCGATGACGCGCTGGCAGGAGACACCACCTGTCCGGCGGACCGGGGTGGGCCAGGACGGAAGTTCCTGGCGAAAACTGGAGCTCCTGATTCCGGCAAAGGCCCGGGACGGCACCCTTGGTTAGCAGCCAGCTTCTTGTTCAGTTGCTTTAGGAGCACTGTGGGTCGGAGGTCCGGATGGAAGACGTCCAGGGGTGTCTTGACCATCCGACCCGGCAGGAGCTCACAGGGGGCACGGCCAGTGACATTGTGAGACGTGGTCCGGTACTGAAACAATATCCGGGAAATCTGCGTGCGGAAATCCCCAGTCTGGCTCTTCTTGAGCTTATCCTTGATGGTTTGCACCACCGTTTGAAGAAGGGTGGTACGGCGTGACCATCATCCGGCGGATTCCGTTCTTCGTCAGCCAAGCCAGATACGCTGCGCTTGCGAAAGCAGGACCATTGTCGGACACGATGACGTCCGGCAACCTCTGGGCGGCGAAGACCTGACGTAGCGCTGCAATGGTCGCACCTCTTGATGGAGGGGTGACAGGTAGAACCACCACCCACTTCGAAAAGAACCACCACCCACTTCGATTGCTTCCGCAATCGGAACTACTGTGTAGTGTTCAAGAAGCAGTGACGCTCGACAATGATGAGTTCCGGTTTTCTCAGGACTGTGGGATGCCCGTGGAATCTTTTTTAGAACATTTGTTGTTTTACATAGGGAATACCGTTGTAAAATGGGGTAGTTCTATGTATGTACAAAAATCGGGAGTTTGCATTGGTTCAAAAGTTGCACCAGTTTTGAGTGACATTTATCTAAGTCGCGTCAATAGAAAACTACAAAACAATCTTAAGGAATTGGCGGTGCATGCGTTTAGCTACGTAGATGACTACCTGGTGTTTTGTTCTCGCGATAACTACACCAAGAAAGCTACGGATATTTTAAAAGCTTTCAGGGAATGTGGTGGGGGCCTAGGTTTCACGCTTGAGCTTATCCAGGGAAACAAATTACAGTTTTTAGATCTGTGCTTAACGTTCCAGGATGAGCATGTCTGTTGGCATTATTCGCCTAGGGCTAAGAAGCCACTGCTTGAATTTTCTTCTTGTCATTCTAAACTTGTTAAACAGGGAATAGCTTATTCAACTCTTAGGTCTGCCATTACTAAGTCATGTCCACACAATATGCAACAAAGTTTTTCACAACAGATAGAAAGGCTTGGAAAGGCTAGCTATCCCGTGAATTTATTATCACTAACCTGCGAAAAACTTTTAAAATGGGTAAAAAGCCCCGGTAAGAAACAAGAAAAACAGAAAAAAGAAACAATGAATGAATCAATAGAATTTATTGATAGGAAAGACAGAGAGGTCGACCTGAGCTAGTGCGCTCTAGTCTGCTACTCTGCAAAAGGATTGACATTTGGGCGAGTTGGTACGTTAACATGATTTTGGGTTCTAGCGCGAAGTGAAACACGGACACAGAAAGGAAGCAGACAGGACAAGCGCTAACTCACAACTAAATTTTTATTGAAACGAAGAACATATATAAGGGCGATTGCAAAAACCGTAGCATGAGAACATGACAAGGTAAAAAGCATCAGTTAAACATATCAGGGGGTATGGAAGTCAAAGAACAAAAATTATTTCAGATTAGTACACGTATTGCGAAGGTACTCAAATTCGCAATCTAACAGAGACAACGAAGCATGACTGACGCAAGTGTCTCCTAATCTTTTTATATGGAAAGCCTCGATAATTTCCCGCGTGGTTTGGCATCTATGTCTAGAAAGAATTTTCGTATCTTCAAAGAAAGGATTGCAACCACAATCGAAACAATGAGCCGCTAAATGTGATGCGTTAGGGTTGTTTAGTGAATGTTTGTGTTCTTTTAGTCTAATGTTAATGCACCTACCACTCTGTCCAATGTAAGCTTTCCCACACGCGAGTGGAATGTGATAAACTATACCCGTGTTGCAAGGGACTAAGGGGGACACATGTTTAACCCCGCAATCATCTTTTCTTTTTTTGCCTTCCTGTTCAAGTCTCCTATTTATCAAAGGGCACATGCTAGCCAACTTGCGTGGGGCCGAAAAAACGGTATTGACGTCATACCTATTGGCCACATTCTTTAATCCATGGGATAATCTATGTATGTAGGGTACTACAGCAAACTTCGTTTCTTTTCTCTGTTTTTCTTGTTTCTTACCAGGGCTTTTTACCCATTTTACAAGTTTTTCGCAGGTTAATGATAACAAATGCACAGGATAGCTAGCCTTTCTAAGCCTTTCTATCTGTTGTGAAAAACTTTGTAGCATATTGTGTGGACATGACTTAGTAATGGCAGACCTGAGAGTTGAATAAGCAATCCCCTGTTTAACAAGTTTAGAATGGCAAGAAGAAAATTCTAGCAGTGGCTTCTTGGCCCTAGGCGAATAATGCCAACAGACATGCTCATCCTGGAATGTTAAGCAAAGATCTAGAAACTGTAACTTGTTGCCCTGGATAATCTCTAGCGTGAAACCTAGGCCCCCACCACATTCCCTAAAAACTTTTAAAATATCTGTAGCTTTCTTAGTGTAGTTATCGCGAGAACAAAACACCAGATAGTCGTCTACGTATCTAAACGTATGCACCGCCAATTCCTTAAGATTATTTTGCAGTTTTCTATTAACGCGACTTTACAAACTCCCGATTTTTGTACAAACATAGAACTACCCCATTTTACAACAGTATTCCCTATGTAAAACAACAAAAGTTCTAAAAACGATTCCACGGGCATCCCACAGTCCTGAGTAAACCGGAATTCATCATTGTTGAGAGTCAGTGCTTCTTTAACACTTTGCGGAAGCGAATAAAAAAGGTCTTTAACATCAACACTGATCGCCGAGCATTTACCTGGATTATTTTCTGTTAGGAAGGCCACAATTTCTTCCGAATGTCTTATCAGGAAGGGGTCATTAAGACGAACTGAAGACAAAACATTATGCAAAAAAGTTGAGACTGCGTACTGCCACGTTCCTTTTTCAGAAATAATGGCTCGAAAAGGAACTTCCGGCTTATGTGTCTTAGCACTAAAAAATATTTCGAGGTGCAGACCCTTGGAATGTTTAACTCCTGACGCGAGGCGCTCCAGACCAAATTTCTCAAGCAAATCAATTGCAGTTTTTTTTTCACTTTCTTTAAATTGGTAATTTTCGGAACAAAATTTTTGTCAATAGCGGTTTTAGCCTTTTGTGCGTACAATTCTTCAGGAACAACAACAAAGAAACCTTCTTTGTCCGCAGTAACCAACCTAAGCTCATGCTTGGCGAAAAAACGCGACACACCAGTTAGGTTGTCTGACTTTGTTTCTTTGTTGTTGTTCCTGAAGAATTGTACGCACAAAAGGCTAAAACCGCTATTGACAAAAATTTTGTTCCGAAAATTACCAATTTAAAGAAAGTGAAAAAAACTGCAATTGATTTGCTTGAGAAATTTGGTCTGGAGCGCCTCGCGTCAGGAGTTAAACATTCCAAGGGTCTGCACCTCGAAATATTTTTTAGTGCTAAGACACATAAGCCGGAAGTTCCTTTTCGAGCCATTATTTCTGAAAAAGGAACGTGGCAGTACGCAGTCTCAACTTTTTTGCATAATGTTTTGTCTTCATTTCGTCTTAATGACCCCTTCCTGATAAGACATCCGGAAGAAATTGTGGCCTTCCTAACAGAAAATAATCCAGGTAAATGCTCGGCAATCAGTGTTGACGTTAAAGACCTTTTTTATTCGCTTCCGCAATCGGAACTAATGTGTAGTGTTAAAGAAGCACTGACTCTCAACAATGATGAATTCCGGTTTACTCAGGACTGTGGGATGCCCGTGGAATCGTTTTTAGAACTTTTGTTGTTTTACATAGGGAATACTGTTGTAAAATGGGGTAGTTCTATGTTTGTACAAAAATCGGGAGTTTGTATTGGTTCTAAAGTTGCGCCAGTTTTGAGCGACATTTATCTAAGTCGCGTTAATAAAAAACTGCAAAATAATCTTAAGGAATTGGCGGTGCATACGTTTAGATACGTAGACGACTATCTGGTGTTTTGTTCTCGCGATAACTACACTAAGAAAGCTACAGATATTTTAAAAGTCTTTAGGGAATGTGGTGGGGGCCTAGGTTTCACGCTAGAGATTATCCAGGGCAACAAGTTACAGTTTCTAGATCTTTGCTTAACATTCCAGGATGAGCATGTCTGTTGGCATTATTCGCCTAGGGCCAAGAAGCCACTGCTAGAATTTTCTTCTTGCCATTCTAAACTTGTTAAACAGGGGATTGCTTATTCAACTCTCAGGTCTGCCATTACTAAGTCATGTCCACACAATATGCTACAAAGTTTTTCACAACAGATAGAAAGGCTTAGAAAGGCTAGCTATCCTGTGCATTTGTTATCATTAACCTGCGAAAAACTTGTAAAATAGGTAAAAAGCCCTGGTAAGAAACAAGAAAAACAGAAAAAAGAAACGAAGTTTGCTGTAGTACCCTACATACATAGATTATCCCATGGATTAAAGAATGTGGCCAATAGGTATGACGTCAATACCGTTTTTTCGGCCCCACGCAAGTTGGCTAGCATGTGCCCTTTGATAAATAGGAGACTTGAACAGGAAGGCAAAAAAAGAAAAGATGATTGCGGGGTTAAACATGTGTCCCCCTTAGTCCCTTGCAACACGGGTATAGTTTATCACATTCCACTCGCGTGTGGGAAAGCTTACATTGGACAGAGTGGTAGGTGCATTAACATTAGACTAAAAGAACACAAACATTCACTAAACAACCCTAACGCATCACATTTAGCGGCTCATTGTTTCGATTGTGGTTGCAATCCTTTCTTTGAAGATACGAAAATTCTTTCTAGACATAGATGCCAAACCACGCGGGAAATTATCGAGGCTTTCCACATAAAAAGATTAGGAGACACTTGCGTCAGTCATGCTTCGTTGTCTCTGTTAGATTGCGAATTTGAGTACCTTCGCAATACGTGTACTAATCTGAAATAATTTTTGTTCTTTGACTTCCATACCCCCTGATATGTTTAACTGATGCTTTTTACCTTGTCATGTTCTCATGCTACGGTTTTTGCAATCGCCCTTATATATGTTCTTCGTTTCAATAAAAATTTAGTTGTGAGTTAGCGCTTGTCCTGTCTGCTTCCTTTCTGTGTCCGTGTTTCACTTCGCGCTAGAACCCAAAATCATGTTAACGTACCAACTCGCCCAAATGTCAATCCTTTTGCATTACATTTCTTGTACACAGGGCTCTTTTCAATGTGGACGCTTTAACCTTTCTAGTGAAGCCAATGTTGCTTCTTTGATTGCACTAACTGTTTGCAAAGCCAGAACTGTGGCATGGTACAGCAGAACCGGCATTTGCCCTCCGGATATTCAAGCAATCTTTGGAAGCATAAAACCTTCAACAGGACACTCCCGAAGGATGGCCCGGATCCTGAACTCGGAACTCTGGCGGCAGGTCCGTTTCTTCAGGGACAGGCTACTGGTTTTGTGCGGGAAAGCCCCATCTGCGGATGGCCAACGACGATGTTTCCGAGAATGGATCAAGATCGCAGAGCAGGCCACGGAATTCTTATGGGCCCATGCTCGTCTTACGTTACCGAAGAAGGATAAGACTACGCGGGACCAAGGAAAAGTGCTTGTGCTCGGCGGTCAACAACTCCCAGCTAACATCGAAAGCACTCTGCGCAAGGGACCAAAGTTTGCCTGTGAACCTGAACTGTCACCTCCGGAAAAGGTCAGCTTGTCTAGATCCATTTCACGTTGGGTCACTGAAGACTTTCGACCAAGGTGTGTGACTGAGTGCGTTGATGTGATTGCGAGGACTGTACCTCAGGCCTGTAAGTCAGACAACCTAACTGGTGTGTCGCGTTTTTTCGCCAAGCATGAGCTTAGGTTGGTTACTGCGGACAAAGAAGGTTTCTTTGTTGTTGTTCCTGAAGAATTGTACGCACAAAAGGCTAAAACCGCTATTGACAAAAATTTTGTTCCGAAAATTACCAATTTAAAGAAAGTGAAAAAAACTGCAATTGATTTGCTTGAGAAATTTGGTCTGGAGCGCCTCGCGTCAGGAGTTAAACATTTCAAGGGTCTGCACCTCGAAATATTTTTTAGTGCTAAGACACATAAGCCGGAAGTTCCTTTTCGAGCCATTATTTCTGAAAAAGGAACGTGGCAGTACGCAGTCTCAACTTTTTTGCATAATGTTTTGTCTTCAGTTCGTCTTAATGACCCCTTCCTGATAAGACATTCGGAAGAAATTGTGGCCTTCCTAACAGAAAATAATCCAGGTAAATGCTCGGCGATCAGTGTTGATGTTAAAGACCTTTTTTATTCGCTTCCGCAATCGGAACTAATGTGTAGTGTTAAAGAAGCACTGACTCTCAACAATGATGAATTCCGGTTTACTCAGGACTGTGGGATGCCCGTGGAATCGTTTTTAGAACTTTTGTTGTTTTACATAGGGAATACTGTTGTAAAATGGGGTAGTTCTATGTTTGTACAAAAATCGGGAGTTTGTATTGGTTCTAAAGTTGCGCCAGTTTTGAGTGACATTTATCTAAGTCGCGTTAATAGAAAACTGCAAAATAATCTTAAGGAATTGGCGGTGCATACGTTTAGATACGTAGACGACTATCTGGTGTTTTGTTCTCGCGATAACTACACTAAGAAAGCTACAGATATTTCAAAAGTTTTTAGGGAATGTGGTGGGGGCCTAGGTTTCACGCTAGAGATTATCCAGGGCAACAAGTTACAGTTTCTAGATCTTTGCTTAACATTCCAGGATGAGCATGTCTGTTGGCATTATTCGCCTAGGGCCAAGAAGCCACTGCTAGAATTTTCTTCTTGCCATTCTAAACTTGTTAAACAGGGGATTGCTTATTCAACTCTCAGGTCTGCCTACTAAGTCATGTCCACACAATATGCTACAAAGTTTTTCACAACAGATAGAAAGGCTTAGAAAGGCTAGCTATCCTGTGCATTTGTTATCATTAACCTGCGAAAAACTTGTAAAATGGGTAAAAAGCCCTGGTAAAAAACAAGAAAAACAGAAAAAAGAAACGAAGTTTGCTGTAGTACCCTACATACATGGATTATCCCATGGATTAAAGAATGTGGCCAATAGGTATGACGTCAATACCGTTTTTTCGGCCCCACGCAAGTTGGCTAGCATGTGCCCTTTGATAAATAGGAGACTTGAACAGGAAGGCAAAAAAAGAAAAGATGATTGCGGGGTTAAACATGTGTCCCCCTTAGTCCCTTGCAACACGGGTATAGTTTATCACATTCCACTCGCGTGTGGGAAAGCTTACATTGGACAGAGTGGTAGGTGCATTAACATTAGACTAAAAGAACACAAACATTCACTAAACAACCCTAACGCATCACATTTAGCGGCTCATTGTTTCGATTGTGGTTGCAATCCTTTCTTTGAAGATACGAAAATTCTTTCTAGACATAGATGCCAAACCACGCGGGAAATTATCGAGGCTTTCCACATAAAAAGATTAGGAGACACTTGCGTCAGTCATGCTTCGTTGTCTCTGTTAGATTGCGAATTTGAGTACCTTCGCAATACGTGTACTAATCTGAAATAATTTTTGTTCTTTGACTTCCATACCCCCTGATATGTTTAACTGATGCTTTTTACCTTGTCATGTTCTCATGCTACGGTTTTTGCAATCGCCCTTATATATGTTCTTCGTTTCAATAAAAATTTAGTTGTGAGTTAGCGCTTGTCCTGTCTGCTTCCTTTCTGTGTCCGTGTTTCACTTCGCGCTAGAACCCAAAATCATGTCTGCTACTCTGCACGGGGGAAGAGGGAAGGGGAGTGAAAGTATTGGGATGGATGATGATGATAAGAGAAGTGGTGAGTGCTTATGTACATGAGACAGTTGCCTCGCTAGAGCCGCTCGTCGAGCTTGGTGTCCTGCAGGAACTTCAACAATACTTTTGTTGCACGCATTGAAATTGCAGTGTCAGGCCATGGGCCGAGGATAGCTTCTTCCGACAGTAGTTATCTGCCAACGCTGGCTAGGAAACTGTCTAACGTGCTTCGCTCCAGCATATATGCTGGGCAGTCGCACAGTGCGCGTTGCAGTGTTTCGGGCATCTGGCAGTGTACACAATCAGGGCTGTTCGATTGGCCGATGAGGTGTGCGTAGCGACGGGTGAAAGCAACGCCGAGCCGAATCCTGTGTAGCAATGATGTTTTGCTCCGTGTAAGCTTCGGGGGCAAACACAATTCACCGTCTGGGTCAATCATATGTTTAGACGTCTGTGAATGTTATCAGAGTGGGCTCTGTAAGCCTTTGTAAGGTCCTGCATGAGTGCCTGGATCATGGAGTTGGTGTCAGGTCGCGAGTAGGCAATCTGTACTTCATCAGAGGAAGAGGAGGCCGATCTTGCCTCACTGTCAGCGAGTTCATTACCAAAAACACCCCAATGGCTAGGCACCCACTGAAAGGTGATCACGTGGCCACTTAACTCGGAACTGTGATAAAGTTCGACGATTTCCAGCACGAGCAGATAGTATGGTCCTTTCTTTAAAAAGTATTTTAGCGCCTGTAGCGCTGATTTGGCGTCGCACAATATCGTCCATTTATGGGGTGTCTGCGTTCTCATAAAACGGACAGCCTCCCGTATTCCCGCAAGTTCCGCAGCCGTAGATGTCGACTTGTGGTCTAATCGAAATCGTTGAGTAATTCCAAGTTGTGGGATGACAAATGCGGCCGTTGTGGCAGATGGCGTGACCGAACCATCGGTATATACTTGTACAGTCCCACTATATAATGTAAATATATGGGACAGGGTGAGCTGCTTGAAGCCAATGGAGGAAACGTGAGATTTCTTCCTTATTCCGGGTATCTGAAGCCTCACTAGTGGTCTTGGCAATGTCCATGGAGGTGTCGCGGGGGTGTCGGTGGCCTGGAATCTTGCAGGTACAATGCTTGCGTGACATGCAATAACTTTAGAAAAAGCACATTCAAGGTTGGTGCTTGGAAGCGTTGACAGTGGATGGTGTGAGTGTCTGGTTAGCAGTCGAAGATAGGTTCGCACAGGTTCACAAGACCTGTATATGTCGATAGGACAAGCCCGTGCTTCCGCTATTGTGCCCTTAGTTGACGTGCAGCGTGGCAAGCCAAGACATATCCGTAGTGCTTGTGCGTGAAGGCTCTCCAGCGTGCGTATACAAGATGACCCCATGTTAGATAACACAGGCATGCTGTAGCGTATATAGCCCACAAAAAGTGCCTGGTACACTTGGAGCAAACTTCGCTCAGAGGGTCCCTATCTCAGTCCTGATATTACACGAAGAACGTGTATGAAGTTGGTCAGTTTAGCCCTAAGCGCAGTAACATGTTTCGTCCGAGAAAGACTGCGGTCTATCATCACGCCAAGATATCTCTGGTGGGTGACTAAAGGGAGCGCCGTTCCGTCGACAACGATTGGATAATGTGACACTGATTTGCGCGTGAATGCCATGACTGCACACTTAGTTGCTGAGAGTTGCAGGCCTCTACGGCGCAAGTACTTCGCCGTTATGGTAGCCGCACGTTGGAGCCTTGCACGCACTTGTGGACGTGTGACCCTAGATGACCAAATACAGATATCATCCGCGTGCGTACTGATACGCGCTGTTTCAGGTAGCTCGTCTGCAAGGCCCACCAGTATCATATTGAACAATACTGGGCTAAGGACACGACCCTGCGGAACACCCCTGCGAACGTCATGTCTATCAGTCTCGCCATCCGAAGTGGACATGAAAATGGTGCGGCCACTGAGGTAACTCTGCAGCCATGCATACATCGGGCCACCAACACCAATATCCTCAAGCGCCTGAAGAATCGAATGGTGGAAGACGTTGTCGTAGGCACTTTTGATATCCAGAAATATTGCGCATACCAGACGACGGCGTCTCTTTTCCTGTTGAACAGAAGATACTAGGTCGATCACACCGTCAATAGATGATCGGCCTCTTCTGAATCCATTGATGAAATCAGGAAGTCCACCACTTTTCACGAGTAGCCATTCCAGTCTGCTCAGTACCATCCGCTCCATCACTTTACCGATACAGCTTGCCAAGGCTATTGGCCGATAATGTGAGAGATCATGTGGGCATTTCCCAGGTTTCAGCAAAGCCACAAGACGGCTGCACTTCCAGTGATTAGGCACAGTTGCCGTGTCCCACGTAGACTTGTAGAGCGCCAGGAGAATTTCTCGAGCTTCTACTCGAAGATTACAAATCGCGGAGTATGTAATTCCGACTGGTCCTGGACAAGTTGACCGGCGGGAAGAAAATATCGCAGCGTCGAGCTCGTGCATAGCAAAAGGCGCGTCCAGACGGTGATCACTAAATGACGCGAAAGTCAGTCGTGAATGGTTTGGTACATCGTTAGAGGAGCTCACGAGTAATTTGCAAAAGTCATCGGCGACCTCAGCTTCACGCCGGCCTTGCCGTATGGCCACAGTGCTGAATGGGTGAAGCTGTTGTGGAGGCGAGCGAAGGCTTCGTACAATTTTCCAAATTCTAGAGAGAGGTTTTCTCGGATCCAGAGAGCCACAGAATGATCTCCAGCGTTGTTTGTCAAGCTTGTCAAGGTGGCGCAGGACAGGACGCTGAGCCAGGCGTGATGCAGTGACGTCTAATGGTGATTTGGTCCTTCTGTATTTCCGTTCTGCTCGACGCCGTATCGCGCGAAGTCGCTAGTACTGGTCATCAATAGATGATCTAGGTAAAGGTGCGCTGAGGTGTTTTGTTGTGTCACGTAAAGTTGCCGCGATGACATCTTCTATATTGGATGGTGCTTGGATGGCTTGACATGCGGTGGTCACAGATTCTCGAAATGTTGGCCAATCGATAGAACGCACAGTGTGCGGAGCTGGGGGATGTAACCATTTCAACTGAACATATGTTGGTAGATGGTCACTTCCATGGGTGCCGAGATCAGTACACCATCGTGTAGCAGACAGCAGGCTTTTTGAAACAAACGCAATGTCAGGACAACTGCTGTAGTAAGAGCCTCGAAGGTATGCGGCGAGCCATCATTGATCACCATCAAGCCTTGACTAAGCATGAAGTCAGCCAAGTCTCTACCGCGGGCGTTCGTCGAAGCAGAGCCACACATGGGATGGTGGGCATTAAAGTCACCGATGACTATGTGGGGACCCGGACAAGCTTTCAGTATGGACAGCAAATATGAACAGTCTGTGCTCGATGTTGGGGGTATATACCCGCCAATTACTGAGAGTGTGCGCCGCTTGTACTTCAGCGTTATGCAAACGTACTCGTTGGAAGCGTGTGCAGGAATGTCTTTACGAAGGCACGTTAAATTCCGACGAACAAAAGTGAGCACTTTGCTTAAATTGTGACCATTCCTTGACCACAGTGGCACATATCCAGATACGCGTAGTAAAGAAGTCATGTTTGGTTCACATATTGCAGCCACGGGAAACTGGTATTTGAACATCCATTGCCGAAAGTCTGCGAGGTGGCCTCGTAGGCCTCTGGCATTCCACTGCATTATTGCAGATCTTCGTAATTGGTTTTCAAAAGAGAGCGCCATGATGCCTTATTGTAGAGCCGCGAGGAGCGGTTCCAAAGCATCTAGAACATGTAGCGCGGTCTTAGCAACCCGCGTCTGTAGTCCGCAGAGAAGTGAACGCATCGTAGTTATAAGGTGTTCCAGCATACTTCGTACATTTTCATTTTCTGTCTTATCATTCTCAAGCACCTTTGCAGACCACATCACCCGACGGATTTAATCCTATTTGTTTGGGTGGGAGCGACGGCCAGTCAATGTCAGAGTCGGTCGGCGGAAGCGTCGTCTTATGCAGCGCATGTGTTCCACGTGCTGCTGCCGAAGAAGGTACGTCGGGCCCGCATCTTTATCGCAGAAGCAAACTTGGCAAGCGAGGAGCTTTTCATGCGGCCGATGGTCCATCTGTACGGGAAGTACTCTTGTCTTGCTGTCGTCTGTGTCGCGATCGACGTCTGCGGCGGCGTATCGATGTAGCAGCCTGTCTGTGAGTGGAGTTGTCCCGCACCATCTTTCGAAGCACTGACATTTCATCCTTGATTTTCTGGCAGTCTTTTGATGTCGCTTCATGTGGACCGGTGCAATTAGGAAATTTTAGGGCAGTAGCATCGCAGCTATAATATTGATGGGCCCCTCCACACCGTTGGCATGTTACGCCGCCCTTGCATGCTGCGCTTACGTGTCCTATTTTGAAACACTTCCGACACTGCACCAGTTTTGGCACGTAAGGGCGCACACGGTGTCTTACGTATCCTACTTTTACGTAGTCAGGTAATGTTTCAGAGTCAAAGACTATCTTAATACACCGGGATTGACCAAAAAAAAAGAAACAAAGTTTGTTGTGGTACCCTATATACATAGATTATCCCATGGTTTAAGGAACGTGGCCATTACACCGGGATTGAACGAAAAAAAAAAGAAACAAAGTTTGCTGTGGTACCCTATATACATAGATTATCCCATAGTTTAAGGAACGTGGCCAATAGGTATGACGTCAATACAGTTTTCTCGGCCCCTCACAAGTTGTCTAACATGTGCCCTATGATGAATAGGAAACTTGAACAGGGCGGCTAAAAAGAAAAGATGACTGCGGCGTTAAACATGTGTCCCCTTTAGCACCTTGCAACACCGGTATAGTTTATCAGATTCCACTCGAGTGCGGGAAAGCTTACATTGGACAGAGCGGCAGGTGCATTAACATTAGACTAAAAGAACACAAACATTCACTAAACAACGCTAAGGCATCACATTTGGCGTCACATTGTTTCAATTGTGGTTGTAAACCTTTCTTTGAAGACACAAAAATTCTTTCCAGACATAAATGCCAAACCACACGGGAAATTATCGAGGCATTCCACATCAAAAGATTAGGAGACACTTGCGTTAGCCATGCATCGTTGTGTCTGTTAGATTGCGAATTTCAGTACCTTCGCAATACGTGTACTAATCTGAAGTAATCTTCTTTTTTTGTTTCCTTCTTTGACTTCCATACCTCCTGATATGTTTAACTGATGTTTTTTTTTTACCTTGTCATGTTCTTATGCTGCGGTTTTTGCAATTACCTATATATATGTTCTTACCTATTACCTATATATATTACCTATATAATTACCTATATATATGCTCACCGACCTGGAGAGGCAAAGCAGAAGAGTGGGTCTAAAAATTAATCTGCAGAAAACTAAAGTAATGCTTAACAGTCTCGGGAGAGAACAGCAATTTACAATAGGCAGCGAGGCACTGGAAGTCGTAAGGGAATACATCTACTTAGGGCAGGTAGTGACGGCGGATCCGGATCATGAGACGGAAATAATCAGAAGAATAAGAATGGGCTGGGGTGCGTTCGGCAGGCATTCCCAAATCATGAACAGCAGGTTGCCATTATCCCTCAAGAGAAAAGTATATAATAGCTGTGTCTTACCAGTACTCACCTACGGGGCAGAAACCTGGAGGCTTACGAAAAGGGTTCTACTCAAATTGAGGACGACGCAACGAGCTATGGAAAGAAGAATGATAGGTGTAACGTTAAGGGATAAGAAAAGAGCAGATTGGGTGAGGGAACAAACGCGAGTTAATGACATCTTAGTTGAAATCAAGAAAAAGAAATGGGCATGGGCAGGAAATGTAATGAGGAGGGAAGATAACCGATGGTCATTAAGGGTTACGGACTGGATCCCAAGGGAAGGGAAGCGTAGCAGGGGGCGGCAGAAAGTTAGGTGGGCGGATGAAATTAAGAAGTTTGCAGGGACGGCATGGCCACAATTAGTACATGACCGGGGTTGTTGGAGAAGCATGGGAGAGGCCTTTGCCCTGCAGTGGGCGCAACCAGACTGATGATGATGATGTTCTTCGCTTTAATAAAAATTCAGTACAGTGTTAGCGCTCGTCCTGTCTGTTCCTTTCTGTGTCCGTATTCACTTCGCGCTACTAGCCAAGATCATGTTACCGTAACAACTCGCCCAACTGTCTATCCTTTTGCATTACATTTCTTGTGCCCAGGGCTCTTTTCAATGTGAACGCTTTAACCTTTCTAGTGAAGCCAATGTTGATTCTTTGATTGCACTAACAGTTTGCAAAGCCAGAACTGTGGCATGGTACAGCAGAACCGGCATTTGCCCTCCAGATATTCAAGCAATCTTTGGAAGCATGAAACCTTCAACAGGACACTCCCGAAGGATGGCCCGGATTCTGAACTCAGAACTCTGGCGGCAGGTCCGTTTCTTCAGGGACAGGCTACTGGTTTTGTGCGGGAGAGCCCCATCTGCGGAAGGCCAATGACGATGTTTTCGGGAATGGATTAGGATCGCAGAGCAGGCCAAGGAATTCCTATGGGCTCATGCTCGTCTTTCGTTACCGAAGAAGGATAAGACTACGCGGGACCAAGGAAAAGTGCTTGTGCTCGGCGGTCAACAACTACCAGCAAACATCGAAAGCACTCTGCGCAAGGGACCAAAGTTTGCCTGTGAACCTGATTTGTCACCTCCGGAAAAGGTCAGCTTGTCTAGATCCATTTCTCGTTGGGTCACTGAAGACTTTCGACCAAGGTGTGTGACTGAATGCGTTAATGTGATTGCGAGGACTGTATCTCAGTCCAGTAAGTCAGACAACCTAACTGGTGTGTCGCGTTTTTTCGTCAAGCATGAGCTTAGGTTGGTTACTGCGGACAAAGAAGGTTTCTTTGTTGTTGTTCCTGAAGAATTGTACGCACAAAGAGCTAAAACCGCTATTGACAAAAATTTTGTTCCAAGAATTACCAATTTAAAGAAAGTGAAGAAAACTGCAATTGATTTGCTTGAGAAATTTGGTCTGGAGCGCCTCGCGTCGGGAGTTAAACATTCCAAGGGTCTGCACCTCGACATATTTTTTAGTGCTAAGACACATAAGCCGGAAGTTCCTTTTCGACCCATTATTTCTGAAAAAGGAACGTGGCAGTACACTGTCTCAACTTTTTTGCATAATGTACTGTCTTCTGTTCATCCTAATGACCCCTTCCTGATAAGACATTCGGAAGAAATTGTAGCACTCCTAACCGAAAATAATCCAGGTAAATGCTCGGCGATCAGTGTTGATGTAGAAGATCTTTTTTATTCGCTTCCGCAATCGGAACTACTGTGTAGTGTTAAAGAAGCAGTGACGCTCAACAATGATGAGTTCCGGTTTTCTCAGGACTGTGGGATGCCCGTGGAATCTTTTTTAGAACATTTGTTGTTTTACATAGGGAATACCGTTGTAAAATGGGGTAGTTCTATGTATGTACAAAAATCGGGAGTTTGCATTGGTTCAAAAGTTGCACCAGTTTTGAGTGACATTTATCTAAGTCGCGTCAATAGAAAACTACAAAACAATGTTAAGAAATTGGCGGTGGATGCGTTTAAATACGTAGATTGACTACCTGGTGTTTTGTTCTCGCGATAACTACACCAAGAAAGCTACGGATAGCTTAAAAGCTTTTAGGAAATGTGGTGGGGGCCTAGGTTTCACGCTTGAGCTTATCCAGGGAAACAAATTACAGTTTTTAGATCTGTGCTTAACGTTCCAGGATAAGCATGTCTGTTGGCATTATTCGCCTAGGGCTAAGAAGCCACTGCTTGAATTTTCTTCTTGTCATTCTGAACTTGCTAAACAGGGGATAGCTTATTCAACTCTTAGGTCTGCCATTACTAAGTCATGTCCGCACAATATGCAACAAAGTTTTTCACAACAGATAGAAAGGCTTGGAAACGCTAGCTATCCCGTGCATTTATAATCACTAACCTGCGAAAAACATTTAAAATGGGTAAAAAGCCCATGTAAGAAACAAGAAAAACAGAAAAAAAGAAACAAAGTTTGGTGTGGTACCCTATATACATAAATTATCCCATGGTTTAAGGAACGTGGCCAATAGATATGATGTCAATACAGTTTTCTCGGCCCCTCGCAAATTGTCTAACATGTGCCCTATGATAAATAGGAAACTTGAACAGGGTGGCAAAAAAAGAAAAGATGACTGCGGCGTTAAACATGTGTCCCCTTTAGTGCCTTGCAATACCGGTATAGTTTATCAGATTCCACTCGAGTGCGGGAAAGCTTCCATTGGACAGAGCGGCAGGTGCATTAACATTAGACTAAAAGAACACAAACATTCACTAAACAACGCTAAGGCATCACATTTGGCGTCACATTGTTTCAATTGTGGTTGTAAACCTTTCTTTGAAGACACAAAAATTCTTTCCAGACATAAATGCCAAACCACACGGGAAATTATCGAGGCATTCCACATCAAAAGATTAGGAGACACTTGCGTTAGCCATGCATCGTTGTCTCTGTTAGATTGCGAATGTCAGTACCTTCGCAATACGTGTACTAAGCTGAAGTAATCTTCTTTTTTTGTTTCCTTCTTTGACTTCCATACCTCCTGATATGTTTAACTGATGTTTTTTACCTTGTCATGTTCTTATGCTGCGGTTTTTGCAATCACCTAGATATATGTTCTTCGTTTTAATAAAAATTTAGTTGAGAGTTAACGCTCGTCCTGTCTCTTCCTTTCTGTGTCCGTGTTCACTTCGCGCTACTAGCCAAGATCATGTTACCATACCAACTCGCCCAACTGTCTATCCTTTTGCATTACATTTCTTGTGCACGGGGCTCTTTCCAACTGTCTATACTTTTGCCTGCTATTAAGTTAAACTACGACTACTCCTAGCCTCTCAATAGTCGCTCCAACGAACATTAAGCTTCTGGCCTACAAAACATTTGTGAGGCCTATTTTAGAATACGCTAACACAATTTGGCTTCCTTACACAGCAACTAACATAGCTAAACTTGAAGCCGTACAAAGAAAAGCCGCAAGGTTCATTCATAGCAAATATCGTTCTACTGACTCACCTTCACGTCTCTTAGCTTCCTCAGGCCTCAACACATTATCGACGAGAGCAAAACAGCGTCGACTAAAATTCGTGTTTCAAATTCTGCATCGTCAGCATAAAATTGATATCACCCAGTACATTTCATATTCGCAATCTACAATAACACGGCATCAACACAAGCATACGCTAACCGAGTATTCATTTTCTAATGACGCATTCAGGTGCTCATTCTTTCCACGGGTAATCAGAGAATGGAATGAACTTAACTCGTCCTTAACAGCCACAAACTCTTTCCTCCTGTTTGTTTCACAGCTGGAGCTCATCACAATTAATTATTAACGACTTCTAATGTTTGTTCCCTATTCTGTTTATGTGAAACTGACAGTACTTAGAAAAAATTGTATGCACTTGTTTGTTCTCAAATATTTCACGTTCTTGCTTTGTCTATGATGTGTGACGGTTGTTCATATTATTCTGCGTTGTTTAGTGTTCTATTTGTATACCTTATCTTCTGTATTTTGTTGAATATCGTTGCTTTTTCATTCTTTGTCTGTTTATGTATGGAAAAGAAAGTGTTCATGCCCGTCTGCTAGGCTCTCGCCTGAGAGCGGCAGTGTTGTAAGATAGATATATAATAAATAAATGCTGTAGACTTCGTGAATGTTGTCAGTATACAAGAGCTCCTCCTCGCCCCGGAAGTTCGGAATGGCCGATGAAATCAATTCTCTGGCCATGAGGAACGCTGCTGGAACATGCAGTGTACTTGTGACGAGCCTCGGGTGACGAATTTCTGGAACCCGGGCCCTGGAGAGCGCACGTAAAACAAACGAAAGAACATGGCGCTGCACCACGCGCAAGTGCAGGCTCTTCACCCCTGACTCGCCAGGCTATTACTATGTCAAAATCAACCCTGGTGTTCTTCTTCCTTTTCCCAATTTTGACAAAGCAGTTCCAACCACCTTTCTAAACAGCTTTCCATATCTCCTCGAATGCGGACAAGGCCAGAGGGATATTGTCGTGGCAAAAGAAATGGGAGAAATAACGAAAACAACTTTTATTACTATACACAAGCAAAGTTTTGAAACTTCAAGTATGACTTCCAGCACATAATAACCATTTCTACCTCGTTAGTCAAAGGAAGGAAGGTAATACGTCGTTTCACCGAAACCCCCCAACCGGCTCAAACCATCCGTGTTCCCATTTAACTTGGCCCTTTTGTAACGGGCGGTGAAGTTATATGCCTGGTGAATTAGACTCCATGTGAGCAAGCGTCCGTTCTTAAGGGTATTAGATACGGACCCTTTTCGTGGCATCCTTCGAGTTCACCAGACCACATCGAATCGCCGTCGCACCCAATTAAGGTGCGCAGAAGCCCGTCGAACACGTTCCCGGACCTGTCAGACAAGTGGGCGACTCCAACCCGAGGCGTCGCACGTCCGGATAAGCTGGCGACCCCTACCTCGTTCACCGCACGTCAAGCTATCGTCTCCACCCCCTGCTTGACTCTTCCCGAAAGTGAAACGGGAGCCTGGCACGCTTCCAGGTAACCTTGGTCCCAAGCGAAGCTTTCTTGCGGCTCTGAAAGGTCGCTCGAAAACAACCCGTCTCCCCCACTGAGCGCTTGCAAGCCCAGAGGCAACGTCGTGGCAAGTCGCCCCTTGAACAGTGGAGCCCTTGGAGCGACACCACTGGCCGAATGTGACGGCACTTGCACGGGCACCTACCATTGGAAGAAAATGATGATACCTGAGCGGGCTCGACGATTGGCCGAAAATGACGTGACCCCGAGACACCGAAGGGGTTAAAAGCGAGAGACAGGGAGCAGAGAGAAGCATTTCTTTATCCATTCATCTCTTTCGGGCTTGTTGCCACGGGCCGCTCTGTTCGATTTGCTACCGGCCATCAATGACTTTGACTGTTAATCACTTCATGTTTTAACTGTAAATAATGTAAATATACCTTCTGTTTCATCTCAAAATTCTCCTCAATATCGGCCAACTCTCGTACTCAACGGCAAGATCCAATAACTGGTGGCCAGCGGTGGGATTGTCCTCGAGATCCAATAGGGGACATGTGTCTGAGTCAGGTCAGAGGACAGTGGTCGGTCTCGAAAGTGAATTTCGCTCCGTACAGATAACAAGATAATTTCTGGACCACTAAGCAAGCGCATTCTTTTTCGGAAGCGCTGTACGTTAATTTCCGCACGCAATTTGTGTACGTTCTCTCTGCACGTTAATTTTCGGCTAGCATACAGTACCGGATGCTCCTCCGCGTCTTGGCCCACCTGGCTGAGGATGACTCCCAACGCTCTGTCACTAGTGTCGCACTGCACGATAAATTCTTCAGAAAAATCGGGGCTCCGAAGCAGTAGTCCGGAGCTTAGAACCGCTTTCACGTGCTGAAATGCGCTTTCTTTGGCCTCATTCCATCAAACTCTTTTTCGCGCTCTCCCTTTCGGAGGGTGTCTGTCAGGGGGTTTGCTACCTGTGAGAAATTTGGAACGTACCGCTGGTAATATCCCACGAGCCCCAGAAAGGCTCTGACATCCGTCTTAGTTCGCGGTTCAGGGAAGTTATTGATAGGCCGTATCTTTAGTTCGGAGGGCCACGGCATTCCTTGTCCTATGACATGTCCTACGTAGGCAACTTGCGAACACACGAAGTTTCACTTTCATGCCTTTACCGTGAGACCCGCGTCTCGTAGACGCACCAGCACCTTCCTTAAGTGCCCCATGCGATCGTTCCAGCTGTTAGAAAAGATGGCCACATCATCTAACTAGGGGATCGCGTAATCTTGTAGGTCTTTCAAAACAATATCCATCAGCTTGGAAAAGCTAAACGGTGCGTTCTTAAGCCCGAAACTTAGCATTAATGGTCGAAATGTGCCAAGCAGGGAAGTCAATGCTGCGTATCGACTTGAGCTTTCTGACATGGGCACCTACCAGTACCCCCTAAGTCGATTGCTGAAATGTACTGGCCTCCGCCCACCCGTTCAACTCGTTCTTCTATGTTAGGTATAGGGTAAAATTGGTCTGTCGTAACCGCATTCAATTTCCTATAGTCCTCTCATGGATGTGGCTCTTTCCCGCTCGCCTTTACAAGAATCATCGGGGAAGTTGTATCACTGTCCGCTGGCTCAGCGATTCCCAACTCAAGCATTCGTTTGATCTCTACTTCCATTATTTCTCGCTGACGAGGTGAGACCCGGTACGGTTTAGATTGGGCGGGCTCGTCTGATGTCAACTTAATCTCATGAGCATTGCGCGTCGTTCTCCCCGGCCGGCTACTGAAGCATTGGTGAAATTCCTCAGAGTTTCCGGAGGTCGCTTACTTCAACGGCCTCGACAGCCAGTCGGTTTACAGACAGATTCAAATTATCCGCTATGGAGCGTTCCGCATCTGTCACTGTCCCTAAAGCTGGAAGTTCGACCGCTACTTCTTCAGACGCGTTTACCACCATGTTCACAACCTCCTCCCTTCCACAATAATGTTTCATTAAATTGCAGTGGTAAATTATTCCTTTATTCCTTTTTCCGTGAACTTCTAGGTTGTAGTTAGTCTCCAGTATCTTCTGGGTAACCTTTACGGGCCCGTCCCACTGTGCCTCATGTTTGTTTTTTCATGAAGACCTTAGGATAATGACCCTGTCGCCTACCTTAAATGTTCGCCTGCGCGCATTTCTGTTACAGTACGCCTTCGCGGTTTCCTGGGCCTCCTTCAAGTTTTTTTCAAGCAGTTGTCGCGAGACACTTAAGCGATCCAGCAATCTTAAAACGTAACTCACCACCGTCTGGCTTTCACCTGTTCCTTCCCACATTCCTCTTAACATTCTGAGGGGGGAACGGATCGTCCGACCGTACACCAGCTCGGAAGGAGTGAACCCCGTTGCCTTATGTGGGAGCGTTCTCAACATGAACAGGGTTGCAGGTAAACAGTCCTCCCACTCTGCTTTGTGTTCAGGGCACAATGCACGTAACATCTTTGAAGCACCGAGTGCATCTTCTCAACGCTGTTTGATTGTGGATGTTTACACAGAGCTGTGTATCAGCCGCACACCACACTTTTCTATGGACGTCGTGGTGAAAGCACTTGTAAATACCCTTCCCTGGTCAGCCTGAATCTCTGCAGGAAAACCGATTCGCGCAAACGCGGACAACAGGGCGTCGACTATCTCGGTGGAGCTCAGTTGCTTCAAAGGAATCGCTTCATGAAACTTTGTCGCGGGACAGAGCATGGTCAAAAGATATTTGCACCCTGATTGGCTCGACGGCAAAGGCCCGACTGTGTCAATCACCAGCCGACGCAATGGCTCCGTGATTAAGGGAACCAACTTGAAAGATGCCTTGCATTTTTCTCCCTGCTTCCCAACTCGCTGACACGCGTCACAGAACCTTACATAATTTTCCACATCCCTAAAGCATCCTGGCCAGTAATATTCTAAAAGAGCCTCTCCTTCTTTTTGTTGATTCCTAGATGGTCTGACGAGCCATTTCCGTGACACAAAGTCAGGAGATCCGCCCGATACCTCTCCGGAACGATAAACTCATCGAGGATACGGCCCCTACGATCTCCGTAGTGTCTATACAGCAGTCCTCCCTTTTCGTGGATGGTAACGCTGCACCTGGCTATGCCCTCTTTCGCGTTGTAGCGTAAACGTGTCAGAGTCTGGCCCCTCTGTTTCTCCGCGCTGAGTGACTCCCTGTCCACCTGGAGAAGCCTGTCAAAACCCCCAGAGGCAGGTGAAAGTACAGAGCTGCTCTCCATCATTGTTCCTTTCCTGAGATTTTTCATTGACTCAGCCCTCTCGATAGTTTACCTGTGTGTGTTTTTGTCGTGGATATACCTTTTCGGATAATCCATTCCATTTAAACGCTCGTCGTCGGTAGTGAGTTTTCGTTGCATCCCGTACTCATCAGCTAGCCGAACCGCCTTATCTGCCGTGTCTACGGCAGCTCTATCCTGCACCCAAAACCTCACTGACTGTGGAATGCTGCCGTAGAATTGTTCGAGACAAATACACTCTATAATTTTGTCTCTACTTTCGTAGTCTTCGGCACCCTTAAGCCACTCAACAAGGTTTTTTTTTTCAAACCGTACGCAAATTATGAGTAGCCCTCGTCACTCTTTTTGCTCGCTTCTCTGAATCGCTGCCTAAATGCTTGAGGGCAAATTCGGTACCTCCTCAACAGCGCTACCTTTACTTTCCCGTAGTCTTCCGCGACATTCGCCGTTAATCTTACGACTAGGTTCGCTGCCTCACAAGGCAACAAAGTCACCAACCGCTGTGACCAGGTGCCCTAAGCGAAATTCCACCTTTCAAAACTTCCCTCGAAATGAACCAAGAATAAGGCAATGTCCTCTCCAACATTGTGCAATTTTATCCACTGGTCTATCCGACATAGCTCGACCTCGCTTGATCCGCTACGGTTGTCCCTTTCACTGCCCGCCGCAGGACGCGATTTCTGAAGTTCAACCTGTAGCTCTGCCATCTCTTTCTCGTGCTTTTGCCGTTCTCGCTTACGCTCACTCTCACGTTCTTGACGCTCACACTCCTGTGTTTCTTGTATCACCTCCCAAGCAATCTTAATGCTTTCATCATCATTGCCATTATCTTGAATTGCCTTTTGGATAGCTGGCTTTTGCATGTTTTTGTCCATCTCAACTCCCAACTCGTCGCACAATAACAAGTCTGACCTGATCAACCTTCTAAGGTTCATGGCTGCTACCCCGACTGGTGGTTAGAACTGGTTTCGTTAAATAATTCGTGCAAACACAAAATAGGCAACAAATTCCCGATTCCTAAAACCATTAATATAAACACGCAACATTTGAAGTCTGGCGAATCAAAACGAAAAAACCACGCGCTCACTCACGGATGCCGCACCACGCCGTCCGGTTCATCAGTCCGCTATTCCCGGTTCATCAGCAGTCCCTGGGTCGAAGGCTCTTTCTTCGCTGTTTCCAGTTCCTCAGGACTTCTTTGGACGAAGGTTCATCCCAGTGCTGCCACTAGTTATTAGATCTTGCCGTTGAGTGCGCGAGTTGGCCGACGTTGAGGACGATTTTGCGAGCTGAAGGTTTATTTACATTATTTACAGTAATAACACAAAGTGATGAACAATCATAAAGTCATCGACGGCTGGCAGCAAATCGGACGCTGCGGCCCATGGCAAGAAGAACGAAAAAACTCTTCTCCCTGTCTCTCGCTTTTAACCCCTTCGGTCTCTCGGGGTCACGTCATTTTCGGCCAATCGTCGAGCAAGCTCAGGTGTCATGTTTTTCCTCCAATGGTAGGCGCCCGTGCAAGTGCCGTCACATTCGGCCAATGGGGACGCTTCAATGCTCGATTGTCCCAGGGTTGACTTGTCTCCGGCGTCGCCTCCTCGCCTGCAAGCGCTCCGCTGGAGGAGACGGGGTGTTCTCTAACGACCTTCCAGAGGCGCAAAACAGCTTTGCTCGGGACCAAGATCAGCTACCTGGAACCGTGCCAGCCTCCTGTTGCAATTTCGGGAACAGTCAAGCAAGGGGGGGGGGGGGGGCGGAGACAATAGCTCGACGTGTAAGTCGACGTGGGACGAAGAGGTGGGGGTCGCCGACCTGTATTACGGGTCCGGTAATGTGGTAGACGCGCCCCGGCGCATCATAATTTTAATGCGACGGCGATTGGATGTATTCGAGGAACTTGAGTGATGCCAGGAAAAGGGCCCGTATCCCGCAATAACCAGTCGAAATAACCACCAACACAAAGTGAAAGGGTACCGTGCAAGGACATGTATGTGTTACAATTCTTCTTTTGCGATGACTATTAGAGATTGGAACCAGCTGCAAGAGACGCAAGTGTGCTGTATAGAGGATGACGTGTTTTATTCTAATCTGTAATCCCCCTGCTGTCACACATTTTTTTTGGTAACGCGGGGCACTCACTCAGTAAAGAAAAAGAAAACTGCCTTACATATTCTATATCACACTAAAGTTCTATCACTAAGGTTGCTCATACCTTGTCTGGCATTCTTTACAAAGTTGTTCCTCTGAATGTTGAGAATGACAGTCCACAAATAAATGACATAAAACAAAACACCGACAGAGGATGCCTTTTATGCTTAATCTTCTAAGACTGAAATGTTAAAAACGCGAAACAATAATTGAAGATCGGCCCACGCAAAGGGCCGCGTTTCTACCACAACGCTCGCTTTCGTGCATAGCGTTCGCCGCCAGCATTTCCGGGTAGACATTACGGTTACATAAGCTGCAATTGTCCAAAAGCGTGAGAAGCAGTCAGGTATCTTTGAATGATATCGCGTTTCACTTTTAAAGGCGGAGTTCAGTTCAGTTCAGTTTATTACCTTAAAAGTCCCCCGTAGGGGCATTACATAAGGGGTGGGTTTTTATAACATAGCAAAACATCGTCAGAAATGATTATTTAACAAAATGGTCGGTTACAAGTTCTGTGAACGAAGATGGACAAGTCGTATTAGCGATGTTGGCGGGAAGGCCGTTCCAATCTGTGGCGGTACGGAAGAAAAAGGAGGCTGCGAAGCCATCCACTTCAAGTGCACGTGGGCGTGCCACTTGAAGTGGATGGCTGGTGCGATGAGATATGCGCGCTGCTGCTGTGATGTAAGGCTCTTGATTAAGGGAAGAAAAGAAGAACTTGTGGTACAGGGAAAGACTGGAAATGCGACGTCGACATGAAAGTATTGACAAGCCGGATTCTGATTTCAATGATGAAACGCTGACGTCGTATGAATATGAGGTATGAATGAATCTAACAGCACGATTTTGAACTGATTCTAATGCGTCGGTGAAATATACTTGATGTGGGTTCCAGATGGCTGACGCGTATTCCAGTTTCGGCCTGACAAGTGACTTATATGCTAGTAATTTTAAATCTGATGGGACCTGCCGTAAATTCCGTTTTAGAAAACCTAAGGTTTTGTTAGCTGCAGAGATAATGCTAGTGACATGTGCGCGCCAAGACAAATTGTGTGAGAGGGTTACACCTAGATATTTATAGGATTGTACTGTTTCTAATGGTGTGGTATTAATTGCATATGGGAAGAAGGAAGGGTTGCGACGGCGGAAGAAGGACACGAATTTACATTTCTTGGCGTTAAGGGTCATCAGCGAATTACTGCACCATTCTAAAACACTGTTAAGGTCATTTTGGAGTGCAGTATGGTCAGATGAGTTATTGATAGAGCGGTAGATGACGCAGTCGTCTGCAAACATGCGTATATTACAGGAGACACACTGAGGTAAATCATTAATATATATTAAATATAACAGGGGCCCAAGAACAGATCCTTGGGGCACGCCAGAGGTTACTGGGAGGGGACTTGATAGGTTACCGTTGATTAAAACCATTTGTGTGCGATTAAAGAAAAATTCATTTATCCAGATTAGAACGTTAGGGTCCAAGTTCAACAGTTGAAGTTTTAGTAGCTAACGTTGGTGGGATACTTTATCAAATGCCTTCGCAAAATTTAAAAAGATTGCGTCAGTTTGTACATTGATGTCAAGGTTAGTTTGCAAGTCATGAGCGAAAATAGCTAATTGAGTTTCGCAAGAGAAACCTTTGTGAAAACCATGTTGTGAAGGGTGAAAAAAGTTATTACTGTCCAAGAAGGCAATGATTTGAGAGTAGATGACATGTTCCATGATTTTGCACGGCACGCTTGTTAGTGAGATGGGTCGATAATTTAATGGAGAATTCATGTTACCTGTTTTGTAGACTGGAATGACCCTTCCTACTTTCCAATCACCCGGCATGTTTCCTGAAGAGAGTGACTGTGAGAACAGTAAGGACAAGTATGATGCAGCCATGTGTCTTGTGTTTCTTAGAAGTTTAGAGTTAATTTCATCAATGCCAAATGAAGATGATAGCTTAGTCTTCTGGATTATGGATGCAATTCCGCAAGCACAAAATGTGATGCATGGCATGTGACCTTCAATGTTGTACAAAGGTAAAGAAATGTTTGTTTCGATTTCTTTCGTAAATACTGTTGCAAATGCGGAATTAAAAGTGTCAGCGCATTCAGTATCGATAATTTTCTCGTGTGAGTCATTGGTGAGCGTAATAGTGTGAACAGGATGAGGATTTATTACTTGCCAAAATTGTCTTGGGTTAGTGCGTAGCAAATTTGGGAGTGTAGTGCCATAATAGGAACGCTTTGCGCTGCGGATTGCACTCAGATATTCGTTTTCAGCTTTGTAGTAGATTTCCCATCGATGCGAGTTCCCGTTATTTGTAGCCACTCGGTAAAGACGTTCCTTTTTATTTTCTAGTTTTTTTAAGGCGTTAGTAAATCAAGGTTTTTGATTATTGGGGCGAATGTGAACTTTAGGAATATATTTGTTAGCCAAATCAGCTAACTTATCCTTAAACATCGACCAGTTATGGAATATTGACTGATTGCGATACGCGGCTTCAAACGTGGGGAAGAAGGTCTCAAGTTCGCGGTTAATTGCGTCATAGTCACCCTTTTCGTAAAGCCTTATAGTTTTCTTATGTGTCTTATTTGGTGTTACAGGAAAAGAGAAAGTAGCATGATTGACATTATGGTCACTAATTCCTCGAAGGTGTGTAATTGATAAGAGGGTACTCGGATCATTAGTCAGGATGAGGTCCAGAATGGTTGCGGATTCTGGTGTGACACGCGTTGGCTCCGAAACTAATTGTGTCAGATTAAAGTTCAAACAAATGTCGATGAAATTCCTTGTCTCTGAGGGGCCTACTACTGAAGAATATGGTAAGTTGCTCCAGTCTATGTTTGGGAAATTAAAGTCCCCGAAAAGTAGGATGGAGGCATTAGGGTAGGTGGTCGTTAGTTGTATTAAATTGTTATTGAGCTCCCCACATAATTCAGGAGTGGCATGGGGAGGCCTGGTAGCAAACCCCCAGCAGCACTGTAAGTGGTGATGTGCGATATAGTAGCCATATTATTTCGAGTTTTGATGCGATGTTAATAAATGAACCCAAAAGTTGCCGGTGAACTGCTACAAGAACGCCACCGCCCCTTGTGCCTACGCGGTCAGTTCGATAAACATGGAAGTCGGGTAGCTCGGCCAAAACTTCGGTATCAGTGACGTCATTGTGTAGCCAGGTTTCTGTTAGAATGAGCAAGTTGCTGCCTGTTGATGATATGATGTTAGATATAAGCTCGCGCTTCGGAAGATAACAACGTGCGTTAGTAAAGACTGCGGAAAACGAAAGATCTTTTCTAGGTGCAAGTTCTGGTTGATTCTTTGTGTGTAGAGGACGGGATGATTGCTACACAATTTCTTTTACAGAGTTAAATGATTCATCAAAAATATATCGTTTAGGACCAATGTACAAGGTTTTATGCGTAGAGAGTATGCAAGTGATTTAGATTTGGCGAAATGCAAAAGGGCCTTCCTTGCTTTCTGAGTCAGGCGAGAGAAATGTTCATCTACACTATAATTAGTTCCTTTCAGCATTAGAAGGGCGTCTTTCGTTTTCCAATGTGAAAATTTTGCTATTATTGGACGATTTCGATCTTTGGTGTGTTTTCCTAAGCGATGTGCCCGTTCTATATCTGTGGGGTTGATGTCGGTTTGTAAATGATTACGGCAGATCTGAATTATTAATTCTTCAGACTTAGCAAATGTTTGATTTGTAGTGGGGTCAGTAATTCCGTGGAAGATCAGGTTATTGCGGCGAGATCGGTTTTCGGCGTCGTCGAAACGGGCCTCTAACGCTGTGACTAGGCGAGTTGTTTCAGTTGATGTTGTCTGCAGTATTTCTCTGTCTTGGGGTAGAGGCATGAGAGCCTGATAATGGGCCTCTAAGTCGGTCATGCGCTTATTCAGGTCACTGATTGTTTTGTCTGTGGTAGTCAGCTGCAGTTTCAGGCCCTTTAGCTCCTGCACAAGTGTTGTTTGGCCTGCGGTTAGTTTCTGCAATTCGGCCAGTACAGTGTCAAGGCTGGCAGGACTAGGGTTAGACTCGACGTCACCAGATATGATTAGTAGCAGACGGATGACATAAATGCACTCAGTGGCAATCGCGACGCAGCACCGTGGGCTCGGGAGCTGTACCAGAAGATAATTGCTTGATTTTTTAGCAAAAAGTGCATGTGTTTGACTAACCTGCATGGCGAAAGCAAAGCGGTTAGCGAACTGCACCAAGGTACAGTCACCGGGCCCGCAGAGCTGCGTCGACGGTGGTTGTTGCTTTATAGCTGCTAGGGCTGTCGATGGCGATGAATCTTTCCAAGTTGGCTCCAGGACCGGTAGGTGGCATTCAAACGGTGAGGTAGATGGAGATGGCGATATGTGGAAACCAGGCAAAGGATTGCACGTGGCCGCTCCGTCTTCGTGAGAAGGGGAAGCCTGCACTGACGACGCACTCGAGGATGCGCATGCCAGAACAGGAAGCAGCAGGTTGGAGATGAGATAGACGACCATCTGCATGGCAAAAGCAAAGCGGTTAGCGAACTGCCCCAAGGTACAGTCACCGGGCCCACCAAGTTGAAGCGTCTTCCAAATTTTTTGACCGACCAGTGGCCTACGTTGTCAAATAGCTTGGGCCACTAAGTATGTGCTCGTCTTCATGATGCCGTAGTTGTAGTGGCCGTCGCACCGCAGTCATTGCAGCTTCGTCATCTGACCCTCGTCAGGCCATCGTCGTCATAGATTCATCGTGCATATTTTGTCACACCTTTGTCGTGATGCCATCGTATTCATTCCATGTTCGCTACTCCAGCTTAGTGATTCCATTGCCGTAACGCTGTAGTCGCCGCACAGTCATCGTTATGCCATAATTTCTTGTCATCATCCAATCGTCCTCATACCCTTGTCATGCCATAGTTGTCTTTGCATCGTAGTCGTAGAGTCGTAGTTATGCATTCGTTATCATAACATCGTCGGGATGTCGTATTTATTTATTTATTTATTTATTTATTTATTTACAGATACTGCCAGCCCTTACACAGGGCTATAGCAGGAGTGTAATAGAAATCCGTAATAGTTAGCATTCTGGAAAACTATAACATCACATATTTTGCATTCAAATGTAACGAGTGAAGGGACAGATTAATAGCACCAAATAACAAATAAGTAAATTGTTAACAAAGAGACGCACCAAGTCGCATACACGCGACAAAAAAAGAACATCTATTAGCAGTAACAAATCAGTATGTCAGCTATGTGTTTTATGAATGAATCAGCTGATGAGGATGAGACGGCTTCTTCAGAAACACAATTCCATCGCTGATAGCTCATGGGGAGAAGCTATACTTAAAACTGTCAGTGCGAACGGCAGGAGTACGAATCAACATGAAATGGCGGTGCCTAGAGGTTTCACTGCGAAGAATTTCTAAATAGTCCGCATATTTTATAAGAACATGGCGATGAATAATAAGATATAGATATAACCTTTTGTATTTAGTCCTATAGTGTAATGTAGGCAGGTCTGCAAGTACACAAAGTTGAGAAGGGGAGTCCGACCGCAGGTATTTATTGAATTAAATATGACTGCTAGACGCTGGATTTTTTCGATTTTTGATATGTTTGTAGCAGAGAAATGATTCCAAATAACCTTTACAGAATAAATATTGGCCTAATTAGTGTTTTATTTGCGCTAAACATTTTGTCTCTTGTGTCGCAAAGGGCAAATTACGCCTGAGACACCAGAGCGACTTGCTGGCCTTAGAACACAGAATCTATGTGATCGTTTCAGCGAAGATCTTTTGAGAAAATCAAGCCGAGGTGCTTATGCTGCTCAAGTTTGGCTGATTGCCCGGATGATTTCGCTTTGTTCTCGCAGCTTGTCTGGTGCTTTTTCGTATGTATCCTCAGCCTTAGCACCACGCATCGCGTTGTGGTTGTTTAGGTGAATCAGCTATAGACAAACCAGCGCCTGTTCAACGCCCAACGAAAGCCCAGTGTTTTCTCTTCAATGTACCGGTTTCAACGCCGGTCGACGCCATCATCGACTCCATCGAAGAAGTCGTAGGTGCCGCAGGCTTGCAGTATCTGCAACATCTCGGCGGCAACAATTAAGTTCTTGGCAGCTGTCCCCTCCGCGGCTCAGGCAGCCAAGATGGTGGCAAAAGGCTCTCTGCTGCTCGCCAACAAGGTCTTACCGCTGGAACGCATGGGCACTGCAGTGGTTTGTGTGACGGTCTATCGTCTTCCGCCTTGTGTCAGTGACGACGCCCTGATTGCTGCACTTGCACCGTATGGGAAGTGCCGAGGCATTAGGACGTTGTTTTCAAGGATAGGACGAACATCGGCAATGGCAGCCGACTGGTGAAGCTCGAGATGGTAAAACCTCCACCGAATTTCATCATGGTGACTGGCTTCCGAGTAATGCTGGAATACAAAGGAATGGAGAGGGTGTGCTTCAAGTGCGTAGCAGAAGGTCATTTTGGGGCCCCTTGCACATCAGCTCGATGCGCCCGATGCGCAATTCTCGGCCATACGACTGCGACGTCCAACGCGCCATGCAGACGTTGCCATGGCGAGCACGCCACTGTTGACTGTATGCTGCCACATTCGTATGCTGCTGCAGTGACAACAGTGACGCCCGCCCAACCACCTCTGTGAGAGAATACATCTGAAGAGACAGCGGAGACGCAAGCCACTGATCAACCAGGAAAAGAAAGTGCCCCAGAGGCGCCAACGCCAGAGTCCCCCGATGCAAGCGACGCTGCGGCTTCTCCCTCTACTGACGAAGAGAGCAACGAGACGCTACCTGCCACATTGGTGTCGTCTGCCACGGAAGACGACGAGGAGACTATGTTAGACGCCCAGTCTACGCTATCACAGCGGTAACGGCATCTTACATCTGCTACAACACCGAACGCTAGCGAGGACGCAGATGGACGCCATCGCGGCATCCCTGAAGTCTCGGCCAGTCCGTTGAGGAACACGGCGGTCGTCAAGACAACGACAGCGCCTGCGAGTGGTACTACTACAGCCACATTTCTCTCTCTGTGGTACAGCGGTGAATGAGAGACGCACGCGCTCGCAAACAGCGTCTGAAGAAGAACAAGAGAACACTGTTTTCAGTGATCTCTACGTCATCAGAACCAACGGCGACACCCTCCAAGAAATGCAAGAAAATGCCAAGAGATCCCACTACTATGGACTTTGTCTCCGATTCGGAGACGTACTTACGATGGTGCCTCACAGTGCTTCTGCTGCCCGTAAAGGCTGCTTTTTCTCTGCTCCCCGCTACGAAGCTCAGGCAGCGTTGGCGGAACGATGTTTGGCGCAGACATCGCGTTCCCGCCCCTGTGCGAGCCTGTGAAACCTCGGTATGTCAAGAATCAGCTTGTTTCCCGCTAACTTGTATGAAGAACATGAGCAGTGCCCGTTTCGCATTCGCTGCTGTGATACTCCTATGTCATTGCTTACTTTGCCGTGTTTTGGCTGTTGCACTGATGTAGGACACCGATTCAGTTCGCAACTAGTCTGTGGTAAGCCATTTGCCTTAGTCTATTCCTGTACGCAAATAACTCACCATGTATTTGGACATAATGACACTTGACGCACAAGGATTTCGTAGCGGAGATAAGCAGAGAGAAGCAATTCATTTCGTCCGCGAGAAGAAAGTCGACCTCTTCTTTCTTCAGGAGTGTAATTTGAGAAACAAGCAGGAAGTTAAAAGTTTTTGTGATGCATTTTCTGTAAAAGCTTATTTTTCATATAGCCCCGGGAGATGTCGCGGTTTAGGAGTGGTGGTTTTTCGTAGGGTGCTTCTGCATGGAAGTCACCACCTGTTTGATTTGGAAGGTCGTGTAATAGCTTTTGATTTTTTATGCGTTGCATATTGCAATCACTCAGTTCAGCCCTTGGGCGCGGCCGGGCAGCCATCATTGACCTTTAGCGCAACAACGTGACGTGACGTCACGACAGCCGGAAGAAAAGCTGGGCCCCAACTCGCGCGGTCGCACGCGGCCGCAGCCACCACCTGACTCCCGCTCCTCCCGCTAGGGGCGCCGGCGCGTGACGTCACGGAGGAAAAGCTGGGCCCCAACTGGCGCGGTCGCGCGCGGCCGCAGCCACCACCTGACCGCGCAATATGCAACGCATTCTTGGCTTAACCAAGCTAAGCCTGGCCATTTCTTTTTTTCTGCGGCGAGAAAAAAGTTCGGGCATTGAATGTCTATGGACCCGCCGTACATTCAGACCGCAATGACTTCTTTGCGAGAATCTCCCCATTTTTGTTAGACAACCACCCATTCTTTATCGTTGGCGATTTTAACTGTGTGCTCGGCCCCATGCGCGGCTCACGAGGGCCAAGACAAAACGCTTCCAATGCGCATGCAGCTGAATTATCTCGTACAGTGAAAGAATACAATTTATCGGATGCCTGGGCCCATATGCATGGTCGACGTTTTGGCGCCACATGGCAGCAAAGGCAATCGCAATTTCGTCTAGATCGAATGTATTTTCCCCCTGAATTAACAACGTAAATTGTCCAGTGCAGCATCCTAGACCTCCCTGCGGACGCCGGGCAAATTTCATATCACCGAGCTATCACTGTCGTGTTGAACCTCGAAGGAAGGCCAGGTGAATGCACTGATATGTGGAAACTAGACATTGCTTCTTTGCGTGACCAGGCAACCCTAACTGAACTAAAAGCGTCAGTAGTTACAACAGTATGCTATTATGAATGCAATATCCAAGTGTGGGATACCTTAAAGGAAAGGTGGAGGTCAGCATGCATAGCAGCTATGGGGAAACGAAAAAGAAAAGAGACTGAACAGCTTTGTGGGTACCTGAGAAAGATAAGAATAGTAGGAGACGGTGGCTCCCAAGCACAGTTAATGCGCGAATACCTAGACCATCAGCGTGAACGATAGTACGAACGAGCTGGTACTCTCGCACCTCTGCAAAGGCATGGATGACGAACAGGCCAATTTCTGATCCTGAGGTACTGCGGCTGGCTCGTACGTCCAGCAGGAGGCAAAATGGCAGCTCTTTTATTGAAAAGGTTCTCATAGAGGATGGCACAGAGAGTGTAGCGAGGCCGAAAAATTTTTTTGGAACTGGTGCTCAGACGCATTTTCGTCGGGAAGGATTTACCATGCACAACCCTTTTCTGCGTGAAGAAATTTCGGATTTTTGCGCTAACCTACCTCAAGTGGAAGATACAGAAGGCCAGAATTTATTGTCTCCAACAAATCTGCAAGAAGCTTTTCATGTTATATGATATATGAACAGCGGACATCGGGTCCAGATGGCTTACCAGACGAATTTTACCCTTCTTGATGGGAGGAAGTAGGCACTGCCTTAGTATCGCTCCTTAACGGCATTTTTGCACGGGAAGGTATCCTAACTCATTTAATCGGGGCCGCGTAATGCTCTTGCCAAAGCCATACTTCAACCTTGCAGAACCCTCATCCTGGAGGTCTATAACACTGCCCTACACAGATTATAAAATATTGACGACCCTTCCTGTAAATCGCATGAAGGTATTATTGCCGAAAACAGTCAGCGTGCATCAAACATGTTCCGTGCCTGGTCGGAGTATATTTTCGTCTCTCAACTTAACACGTGATATCATCAAATCACAACAGCGCGTGAAGCTTCAGGAGTATTAGTAAGCTTGGACCAAGCCAAAGCGTTCGACCGCTTAGAACACCAGTACTTATTTGAGGTTTTACGATGCTATAACTTCCCTGAAAAGTTTGTAGACATCCTGCGGATGTTGTGTGTGACAAGGGGAGTGCGGCAGGGCTGTCCTTTGTACCCATGTTGTTTGTGCTTGCGATTGACCCTTTGTTAAGGCGTTTTAGCGAAAGCCCGCTCGTAAGAGGTCTTTCTATACCGTGAACAGGGTGC
The DNA here is from genome assembly GCF_050947875.1 of Dermacentor variabilis. NCBI lineage: Eukaryota > Metazoa > Arthropoda > Arachnida > Ixodida > Ixodidae > Dermacentor > Dermacentor variabilis. The sequence continues at coordinate 1,455,994 of NC_134570.1, forward strand.
ATAAAGGTATCAGCGTATGCGGATGACATCGCTTTATTTTTCGGGATGGGGACAGTCTTGTAAAAGTATTTCGTATTTATAATTAATATGCTTCAATGTTATGGGGCAAAATAAATATGAGGAAATGTGAAGCATTAAATTTAGGTTGCGCTGAGATAACACTACCAGGGGACATTAAACATACCGAGCATATGCAAATACTAGGCATCAAATTTTGTACAAGTGGTGTTTCACCTCACACGTGGCGAGACAATGTCAGCTTCATTAAAGAGCAGTCGGAAGCGGTGACTGCGTCGCCACTACCGCTGGCAGAAAGGGCTTTGTTTATTAAGAACGTATTATGCAGTAAACAGTGGTTTGCCGCTAGGATAGCTCTCCCGCCGTCACCAACAGTACGCGTAGTAAACTCACTTATTTTCTTGTGGTTCTGGCTAGAGTCGCAATACGTAACGCAGCAATTTTTGCGTCTGCCGAAATCCAGTGGAGGATAGAGCTTGCAGTGCATAGTTACATTTTGTAGGCTGTTGTGCACTAAGAGTAGATGTGATCTACTTGATGATGATGAGTACCCAGGTAGGCCACTGGTCCTTTATTGGCTGGGCCGTTACTGTCGAACGCTTATGCCGCAGAGTACACGCAACTTGCTTCCGACAGCGGGAACGCCAGCACTGCAGTATGCGGCGGCTGCGCGCTTGCAAAGCCAGCTTGCACAACTAAGAATTACAAAGTGGCGTGCGACACCTGCTTCCAGGCTTTGTGAAATGTGTGAGACAGCTATTACCTTCATGGACAGCTACTACACAAAACATGGGCAGCCGTGCTTTCACATGATTTGCCCTCTCAAGTGAAGGATTTTCTTTGGCAATATCAGTGGGGCATTCTACTTTCAAGACACGGGCTTGAACGCTGGCTTATGGTAGCGAATGTTAAATGCATGCATTGCGCACAAACAGAGACCAATGCGCATGTAGCAAAGGAGTGCGTTGTAGCACGCACCTTCTGGAAGCTAGTTGCAAGGATGTTTGGAATATCCATCGTGCGGCCACCACAGCGCCAAGATCGGTTTGCGAGTCCCGTTTACTACAGCCTTAGCTACGTTTTGTGGTGCTTCCGTGACATTGCAGAACGATCTCGGTAGTCAAATAGAGCAATGTACCCCAGAATGCGAAAACTATGGGTGATAGTACAGGGTCATCTGGAAGAACAGTTGTCCAAACTCGGTGAAGCCGAGTTTCTTCACTGCTGGTCTACGCGGTACCTAACCGTCTCCCGAGGCAAGTCTTGCTATAGCCAGAATAATGCTCAATTCTGTTTGCGTGAGTTGAGACTTCGTATTTGTATGTGCCCCGGGTGTCTTTCATGAATTCGAGGCTGACAATAATGTTTTTGCGTGGACGCTGTAATGATGTTTTGTTGTTGTTGTTGTTGTTGTTGTTGTTGTGTGGCAAAGGCAGTGTCAAGCAGGCACCATTTATTATTTCACTTGCTAATCTGTTTTATTTACCTCTAGTATGATGTGTTACATGTGATATACCTTATATTGTACTTTACGTTCATACCACAGTTGTAAGCGTGCCGACGGGTGAATAAATTTCCTTGTCAACTCTAATAATTCCTAATTATCAATGTAGGAAGAGTAGTTTAAATGACTTTTCTTTCGAGAGACTGTCAAAACTGTGATCTTTAGTGGATTTATCTCCGTTTGCCATTCATCATATCATTTCTTTATCTTCTGCAAATTTCCATGTAATTCAGCTACTGTTTCTATTTTATTGTATATAACGCAGTCATCTGCAAAGAGCCTGATGGAAAGTCTATATCATTCGGGAGGTCTTTAATAAATAAAAGAAAGGGGGCAAGGGACGCTACCTTGGTATTTCCCTACCAAACACCTGGTATTTCCGTACCAAATTAGAAGCATGCCTCTCGAACTAGCAGAGTCCTATAAATACCTAGGTCTGTCTTGGTATAAATGATCTGTCTTGGCATAAACATATTTCTAACATCATATCATCTGGTAATAAAACACTAGGTTTTTTAAAACGTAATCTCCGCCAGGCACCTCCAAACGTAAAACTGCTTGCCTACAAGTCCCTTGTTCGGGCAAAACTTGAATATGCATTTGCCAACTGGAGCCCGCACTAAACATATCTTATCACCTCATTTGAATCTGTTCAGAGCCGCGCTACTAGGTTCATTCATACACAATATTCATATGATGTCAGTATTTCCGCAATTAAAACGAAATCCGGACTAACACTGCTATCTAATCGCCGACGCATTGCTAGCCTTGAGCTCTATCCCAAGTTCTTTTTCAGTACCCTTCGTCATGCGCCATACATCGTTCCTGCGGCACGCATCTCTCACCGCACCAGACATCCGCAGCAAGTCGCACGCCCGCGTGCCCGAACCATTTACTTTTCCGCCTCGTTCATTCCTCGAGCAGCTAAAGACTGGAACGGCCTTCCTGCTGACGTTGTTACCATCACTTGCCTGTCTTCATTCCTACAGCGTGTGATTGATCACTTTGAATATAACTAATGAAGTGTACCAAATGTCAAACTTAAGTTAAACCCACCCCTTACGTAATACCCCCTCTGGGGGTCTTTAAGGACAATAAACTGAACTGAACTACCTTGGGGTGCTCCTGACTTATCAGATGAAACTCGAGATTTCTTGTCTCTAATCTCAACATATTACTCGCGAGAATGAAAATAAGATGAGAACCAATTTATAATGGTAGCACAATGAAAAATTAACTCAATTTTTCGTAGCAATTTTCGGTGCGACACTTTATCAAATGCTCTGAGAAATCTATGACGATTATATGTTGGTCCACGAAAGTTAATGGTTTCCGAAAGATTGTGTACTTACTCGATGACCTGAGATGTAGTAGACAAGCCTTCTGGAAAGCCATGTTTGCATGATCAGATAATAAATTGTGCTCATTTATATAACTTATAAGATGTTTCGAGACAATATATTCAATCAGCTTCGATCCAATATTAGTAATCGAGACAGGGCAGTAATTTGCTAAATTGTCTGGATCACGGCTTTTCAGGATAGGAATAACTCAAGATCGCTTACAAACCTTGGGGAAAGAACCGCTACGAAGCGAAGACCGAGAAATTAAAGCGAAATATCTTGAATTCCATTCGGCGTACCGGCACAGAAACTCATTTGGAATGCCATAGGGTCCGGGGCCTTTCTTTATGTTCAAATTTAAGAAGAGGATGAGCACACCTCGTTCGGAAATTTCGACGTCTGTAATAGGTAGCCTGTCACATGGAGTCTCAATGCTCGGTATAACACCAGTGGTCGTTTCATCATCTAACTTGGTCAACCCATTCTCGGCGTAAAGTCGCCGTCACACGGTCGTCGTATCACCTTAGAAAGACCGTTGCCATCGCACCACCTTCGTCGTTCCATCGAGGTCATGCTGCCGTCCTTCAATCGGGATGCCGTTTTCGTGACATCTCCGTCGCTTCAGCGCTCCAGATTCGTCATCTGGTCGTCGTCATGCAGGCGCGGCATTCTTTGCCCGTGCGCCCGTCGTCGTCGTTTCGCAATTATTGTCACCCCATCGTCGCTATGCCGCCTTCGTTGTGCCATCGATGTCGTTCCTTCTCCGGTATTCCATCATCGTCGTCGTCATGCTAACAATCCGCTTAGACTTAAGCGCTTGGAAATACACTTGTATATTTTCACTTAGGCGCACTTTAAGTAATCCTAGGTGGTCAAAATTAATCGGCAGTCCCGCATTACGGCGTACCTCTTAATCCTATTGTTGTCTTGGCGCGAAAAAAAACCAAAATCATTTTCCCTTTTTTTCGTCTTCCCCTCTGACTTGACGTTAGCACTTCTTCCTCCTCTTACACCTGCGCACCTGCGCATTATGCGCAGTTACACCTGCGCATTATGCTACATTGCTGGGCAGAAGACGTTCGTCGACATTTTCCCCCATAAGTTCTAGTTAATTCAGGGATATATCGACGGAACCTGAACCTACCTGGTAGGAAACTTGTACGAGCATTGCCATCTCAAGTTCCGTGAATTTGTGGTTCGCATGAAAATAAAACAATATCACGAATCGACGCCTCTCATTCCATAGGCACCAAAAAAGCGCTGTGCCTTTCTCACTTTCCGTCGTGCTGTCCTTGTGATTTCATGCTACAATGTGTTGTAAAGTGACTAATGAAATTGGTGTTCTTCAAGGTCAGCTTTGGGCCAATCAGAACTATAGCATAAATATCAGCGCGTCCGCCAAGTTTGTAGATTTTCCCAGGGCGCACTTCATGCAGTAATCAAGACGACAGTGGGACTTGGAAAGCCAAGCGGCTTCTAGCGATGACGAAGCCACTTGGACTCGTACGGTCACTTTAGGCGCAGCATCGGAGGTGGGCGAAACCAAGCGCACGAATGCTGGCTACCGTGCGCTGCTGGCTAATTAAGATTGTCGCACTGACGTTTGGCTATCCAGTGATAAAGGAAGAATGCAAAGATGGCGGCAGAGAAGACACGCCTGCAGAACATGCGCTCAATATGCACAAAGGTGCCTCCGTGTGTGTGTGCACTGACCTCTCGTCGCATTCACAGTGACTGAGCGTGTGCAGCCTGTAGTTGAACAAGTGGAACCTCCTCTGGAACGCCTCGATGGTGAAGGGGCAGTGGTCGTGCTCGCGGCAGCAGCGGTCGGCCCGCGAGTTGGCTCCGAGCTCGTTTATCCTGCGCGCCGAACTTCCCGAGCCACACCAGTTGGTTCCCGGGTACAGGAAGAGATCCCGGCGGCGCCTCCTCCGCTGCAGCCTGCCGCAGGCGCGCCTCATGCGATGCCACTCGAGCGACCGCAGCCGGTGCAGCCGGTAGTCGCACGGCGGGCCGGTGGCGTTGCTCCCGCGGCACCGCACGTGGGCGGCCACCTCGCCGAGGAAGCGCCCCAGCTCCCGGGCGTCGCCGCGCTCGCACTCGGCGACGCGGCCGTCGCGGAGCACGGCCCGCAACACGCGGCGGCCGTCCGACGCCCTCCGGAGCAGCGCCGACTGCTCCGGCCACCAGCTGTCCAGCACCGTCACCGAGTGCGCGGCCGCCGCCAGGGCGGCGAGCAGCAGCAGAAGCCGTCTCATGAACCGCAGCCTGCGGGGTCCCGAGCGCGCATGGCCGGATGGAGGAGCCGATCCCGTTTATCCCCGTAGAGGGGAGAGGGGCCCCTCTCTCGGGCGCCCTCTCCTTCGGCTGGGGAAATCTCGATCCTCAACTACGGCACGGCGCTGTTCTGCGTCTGATTCAGCCAGACAATCGTGTGAAACACCATTCGACTACAAAAACACTCTTGTGCCGCGGTGGTATAATTCGCTCCAGAGACCCACTACGGCGTCTCTCACGTAGACTTACGTGACTGCGTAAGTAGCTTTCCGACGTTAAGCCACATAATTTATACCACGTGTTGCTTCCGATGATACTTCACAAATACGTCAAGGGGTTCGAAAGTCCGCCGTAGGAACTTATCGTTAAACAAAATATACGCATAAGGAACACAGATTAATTCTCTTCAGTAGGGCGTTGCATATTCCCGTTTGTTCTCAAAATTATGTGCTATTTGCCTTGATTCTTTTATACTGTCATAGATTCGTAACTTTCTTTCCGCCAACAGTTTACAACAGTTAGCAATTTTACTTCATCACTGTTACGCAACTTCAGGTGTACCTCAAGGCAGCGTTCTTGGCCCTTTATTGTTTCTCATATACACTAACGACCTGGCCGCTAACATATCTTCTCGTCTACGACTCTTTGCTGATTACTGCATCATTTACCGCTCCATTAATTTCATGGATGATCATCTCGCCCTCCAAAGTGACCTTAAACTAATTTCCAGTTGGTGTAATAAATGGCAAATGACACTTTACTCGAATAAACGCATGGTCATCTGTTTCAGCCGCAAGCGTACCAAATCTAACTTCTCGTATCTCATAGATAGCACGGTATTGCCTCAGGCATCATCATACAAGTATTTAGGTATTCATCTCACGCATAATCTTTCATGGGCCACGCATGTCAACACCATTTGTGCGAAAACTTCAAGGACACCGGAGTATCTGCACCGGAACCTGCGGAATTCCCCTAACAATGTTCGAAAACTGGCCTATGTAACACTTGGGCGGCCAAAACTAGAATATGCAGCCTCCATATGGTCCCCAAATCAAAACTACTTAATAAACTTGCTAGAATCCATACAAAATAGAGCCGCTCGCTTCATTACACGTAACTACAGTCCCCTTTCCAGCGTAACACAGACAAAACTTGATATCTCTCTTGAGCCATTACATATTCGTCGTTCAATCGCTCTTTTATGCTTATTTCATAAATATCGCCACTGCACCAGGCAATCTGCGTTACCTCTAGAAGCACCGTCACGCATTCGAGCCGTTTACATAATCAGTACAGCATCTAGCGCATATACGAAAGAACACGAGCCTTCAATTCATCAGCCCTCCCACGTGCCATCGTTCTGTGGAATGATCTTCCCGATAATATTGCACCCCTACGCAACCATCAATCCTTCCATGATCAGCTGCTCGAATACTTTCAAGTGACAACGTGTCGTTAAACCTTCTCCTGAATAAAATGTCGCACTTCTTGGCTATTGTGTTTTTGTAAACCCCTGCTTTATTTTTTCTTGAGTCATGTGTCAGACATTTGCGCTGTATTTATATACTTCAATTATTTTGTGTACTTTGCTCTTCTGTTTGTAGCTGCTTCTCAGTACCAGCCCTGTGCAATGTTTTCCCTTTCCCTTTTTTGACCTGTATATTTTGTATTTTTTATAATATTCTTGTTCGTCCCCCTTAATCAATGGCCTCTGGGCCCTGTAAGGTATTGTAAATAAATAAATAAATAAATCATATCCCAGAATACGTGATCCTTCATAAAAGTAAGCCTGATATAAGATGTTGCAGCACATGTTTTTCTGGAACTTCTAAAGCGAAGTAGAAACCTTGCTTTCGTTCCCTAAATAGCTTCAGTACTTCGATGACAGTTCTGCGAAAGTTACCGTTTGCCCATGAAAAACAAATAATCAACCACGTATCCGAAAATTTTAAGGGCAGGGCCATTCACGTTTTGAATAATTTGCTGGTCAAGGTAACTTAAAAATTATTGCTGAGCACTGGTGCAACACACGAACCTATGCAGATGCCAGCATTCTGGACAAATATTTTGGCTTCCCACCCGACCTAAATTGACGTTAAATAGAAATCAAGGAGCTCCATAAAACTTGCAACCAGAATGTTACACCTTTCAGCAAATTCCTGCTAATCTGTTTGATCAAGGATGCAGTCCTTAACAAACTGCAGGAGGCGCACCTGCGGCAAAGAATAGTATAGATCTTCTACATGTATACTAAAACCTGTGCGTTTCCCTAGATTGTGCTCCTGCATGAAGTGTACAACACTAGGAGAGTTGGGAGCAAGGAATCGGTCCTTGATTATCAGCCTGTCAAGGTGTGTCTGCAGAAATTCTGAAAGAACACGAAGCCATGATTTATATTCTGGCACAATGGTTCTGAAATAGATTCCCAGCTTGTGCGTTTTGCACTGAAGAAGGCGCATAAAAGAAGACCTTTTTCCACCGTAATATCATTTGAGAATGTTGTCAACCAAACTTATTCAACTTCCCGACAGCGCAACTATTTATGTTAGCTAGATTAGCATAAATTTCATTAAAGTTTCTGTCAGTGGCCGGCACACCCTTCTCCAGAGAAGTGCCTTCTAACATGACAACAAAATGCCCTTCTTTGTCTCCAAGAAACCTCCAAATTTCTGCCCCATACGTTAGCACAGGCAGAATGCAATGATTGTATGCTTGATTGTACACAGTGATATATATACATATATATATATACTTCGTATTCAGCATCCAGGGAACACGAGAAGACATGCAGACACCACTGAGCAATTTCTGACTAAAGGAATTATTTTTTAACTTATACATCTTGTTTTTATACATGTCCCTCACCTCCATCCAGGTTCCCAACATTTATATCTAAAAAGCTTGTCTATCACCACATGCAGGGTCTGTCCTGAAAATAATGTCAATTAATTTATTGTGACGCAACCATACGTCGGAGCGCAGTTTAACCGGTTGAAATTGGTAGTGGCGGAACCAAACTAAGCAGCGCGCCGTCGTTCATTGTGCTCCGAGCATCGGAGCGTTGGACAGGCCTGTGTGTGAGAAATGTTTTTATTCTTGTGCAAGTGAAAATGCAGCGCTCATTAGAACAAATATTTGCGATGAAATTTTGCATGAAACTTGGCAAGACCGTTGCGGAAATTTTCAAATCAAATCAAATATGTTTATTTTGCCAGTAGAATACCAATTTTTTCTCCGGGAGGCATGGACTAAAGGCGAGAAAGCTTGACGAGGTCTTGGCCCCCTGATCAACAACACAGTCTGCAGCAGTTGATACGACTCAATATACACTTCATAAAGTACAATACGTCTGCTTCTCTACATGGGAACACATGCGTATTTGTTTATACATGTGCATTCAACACGCTCTACAATACATTATACACTTAAAAAAGATACATGGAAATGGAAAAAAATTCATCTCAATATATACAAACGTAATTTGACAACATTTATGGATCTACTATGAGGTTAGTAGTGACAAAGAATCATTGGTAATTGCGCTTCAGTTTTTTTGGCTTGTAATGTAAGGTCAATATTCGATTCATGGAGGTTTAAAAATTGTACTACCTTATATTCAATGGCCTGTTTGCCATAATTCGTGCGTATCTTTTTTAGTTTTTCTGCTAGAGCTTTTGAACCCATATTTCGTGGATACAGTGCCTGGGAAGGCTTCCTGTAATTTGTGTTTAATTATGTGTTGCATCAACTTTAGATTATATACTTTTTTGTGGATAGGATTTCATGTTTAAGAAAAAGTGGTTCAATGGCTAGGCCCTTGGCATGACCTTTATATTTTTAGCGAAGCATATTAACGTACGTTTCGGGCCTTCGCGCGACGCCCGGCGGTGGCCACCATTGACCTTCAAGTGACCTTCAAGTAGGTCACGTGACATGACGTCACGTGATGACGTCACACCGGCTGCAGATGGGGCCTCGTATCGCGCCGTCGGTCGCCTCCCGGCGGTGGCCACCATTGACCCTGAAGTGAGATCACATGATGTGACGTCACCTGATGACGTCACAACGGCTGCAGATGGGGCCTCATATCGCGCCGTCGGACGTCGCCCGGCGGAGGCCTCCACGCTTCGGTTCGCGCCGTCGCGCGCGACGCGGCGGCGGCGCCACCATCGCTGCATCACGTGATATGTGACGTCACGCAGGGATGAAGCGGCGCTCGCCCGCCGTCGCGTCAGTCTCTGTGCCCGCAACCGCGCCAGCGTCTTTGCGCCGGGCATGTATGCGGTCAAGATGCCTCCAAACGCTAAGGATACGCTAAGGTTAAGCCCAGTGGATGCGAAGCATCCACTGGGCTATAAGCCTCCAATTTTTTCTAGGATGCGAAGCAGGCGTTTTTGCAGGATTATTAACCTATCATTATTGATTTTAGTTATTGTTCCCCACACCAGCATTCCGTATAGTAGTTTCGAGTAAAATAATGTATAGTAGAGTGATTTAGTTAACCACGAAAGGCGAAGGGAAGCTATTCTACTGAGACATCCTACAGAGCGAGCTGCTATTATGTTATAATGGAAACTGTTATTATGCTCAAGACTGCTTACAAAGAATGTGCCCTGTCATATCGGCAAGTGTTTCGGTGGCACAGGGCCTTTTTGGAAGGCCGGGAAGAGGTCGACGACAAGGACCGCGCCGGACGGCCATCCATGACCACCACGGCTGACAATGTGATGCGAGTGAGGGAACTGTTGAAATCAGACAGACTATTAAGTGTTCGTTTAATAACCGACATGTTAAACATTGCGAAAACTCAAGTTCATGAAATCGTTACAAATGACATCGGCATGCGGAAGGTGTGCACAGAAATGGTTCCAGAAGTGCTCACCGACAACTAAAAGTCACACCGCGTTGAAACGTGCCAAGAAAACCACGACGTGGGCAAACGTGATCGAAATTTTTTGGACGTCATTACAGGCGTCGAGACTTGGGCACATTAATATGACCCGGCGACCAAAAGGCAATTATCGGAGTGGTACACGTACTCGTCCCCTTACCAGAAGAAAGCCAGGATGAACAAATCAAAGATCAAGATCATGCTCATGATTTTTTTATATCTACGGACTGGTTCATGATGAGTTTGTAGAACCGGGAACCACTGTAAACTCCAAATTTTATGTGGAAGTCCTCAAAAACTGAAACGCAGGGTTCAACGCATCCGGCCGGTCATCGCAGACAGCTGGAAGTTGCACCACGATAATGCGCCGGCCCACAGGGCCTTCATCGTCACCGACTACCTGGTTAAAGCAGGAGTGCCAACGACCCCCCAGCCCCCGCACAGCCCGGACTTGGCTCCCCTGACTTTTCTCTGTTTCCACACCTCAAAACATCCCTGAAAGGCAAGCATTTTGGGACAGGGGACGGGATCAAGGCAGCTTGCACCGCAGCATTAAAGGCCATTCTGGAGGAGGAGTACCACAACGCATTCGAGAGCTGGAAGTCTCGCTGGAGCCGAGGTATCGACGCAATAGGAGAGTATTTTGAAGATTTTTAAACACTTTTAGTAATGATGCATTCAATATATGATTTTCAATGGCCTTACTGACATTACTTTCAGGACAGACCCTGCACATGTACCTTGAAGGTATGTACGTGGAAAGCATTTTCAACCTCTGCTTGCTTTTCTGGCATGGAATAAAACGGCCTTTTGTCTCAAAACCACTTACTTTTAAACTATTCCATTTGGTTCATCTTTCTAACTTCTGCAGAGTTGCATTCAAATCCTCCATAGTTAACCGTATCTGTTTTCTTTCTTGCTCCCAAAAATATGGCATCCTGTCATATTAATTTGGAAGGCCTTTTGTTAGTAATGAGTATTGTATTTCCAGACTATCAGTGCAATGTTGCACGAAGAAAACTACTCTTGGAGTAAATTATTGTTCAGCTTGATATGATGCTGCCGCATGGTTTTAATTTAACTCTGCAAGAGGCTGGTCTTGCAGTCTTACCTAGAGTGCATTTCATGGGTATCATTCGCTTTTGACATTAGTTTATGAGGCTAAATGATATGTATCTTTGTCAAAAATAACATCCGACATGGTCTCTTAATATTGTGCTACATACACTACATCTAACCAGATAGAAGTTGCCTGTTTGTCTCGTTGACCAGTCTGCTCAGTGGTAGGAGGTCAAGACCACAATTGGGAATGGATGGCCAAGGTCTGTGGTGTCTGTCCCAAGTTACGCATCTGACAAAATTTAGTGGTGGCAAAAAGACATGCCAGACATCATGTGATCTTTCTAATTATTGTGCACAGAGTTATATGCATGATAATATCCTTAATGCTATAACGAGTACATCCAGCAAGCAGTCTATATGCTTATGCCTTTTTGTTGACTATGGCAACAAAATCCAACATTTAGTAAAGCAATGAAGGGGGCTAGTTGGTGAACGTTCATGGTTATATTGCGCTCAGTTTTACACAGACGATATTAAGGAAAGACAGGACGTGGACGGACGTAGCGCGAGCTATCAACTGTTTAATACTGTTAAAGAACGCGCTTATATACAAGCAGATATGGCGCGGGGGGGGGGTATAAAAGATATGACAAGTTGACCAAATGTGCACATAGTTCGGGTCAGGCATACATCGTTCACTTGCACCCGTTCGCCCTGGCAAACTCGACCTCAGCTTTGATAAGCGCGATGGACGGAGTGCTTACGCACATTTCTTTTTCTTTAGCTATCGCAAGCGCCTCCCATATTTCTCGCTCCGTTATTGTTTTTGATGTGCCAATGACTGTGGTGCTTTCTAGTAGCGGAAAGCATTTGCATTGTTTGCAATGTGCAGCCAAGTTGCTAGGTGCTGTCAGAAGCTGGCACGTGTATTTGTGCTCCCGTAACCTATCATTTAGACAATGTCCAGTTTGCCCGATGTATCCTTTCCCGCAATCTAGTGTGATTTGGTAAACAACTGAAGTAGCACATTCCACGTACTTTTTCACGTGCTTAGTCTGACAGACCGTAGCACTAGGGTTTGCCTGTTTGGATCCTGCGTTCACCCTCTTGCACATGCCTTTTAGTTTTTGTGGGGCGGAGAAGAGAACTTGAACATCATGGCGTCGGGTTGTCTTTTTTATCCTATGTGACAAGCCATGAATGTAAGGCAAGACCACGCGTTTTTTTTCAATTTTTCTTTTATTGCCAAAGCAATACTGCTCGCACTTTCTGCCCATCGGTGATCGTGGCGCCTCCTTACACAGCTGCGCGTCACGTGACCATGTGACGTCACGCCAGACCGAGAGACGGGGCCCCAGCTCGCGGCATCGATGGTGGAGGCGAAGCCTTGCGCGCCGCTGCAGCGGCGCTACCGAGAGAGGGCGCTCGCTGGTGTGACGTCACGCTAGACCGAGAGACGGGGCCCCAGCTCGCGGCATCGATGGTGGAAGCGAAGCCTTGCGCGCTGCTGCTGCGGCGCTACCGAGAGAGGGCGCTCGCTGGTGAGACGTCACGCTAGGAGGATAAATGGGGCTACAGCTCGGCTCCTCGCAGTGGTCGGCGCGCTTCCTTGCTCTATGTCGGATGATGTATAGCCATAAGTTTAACAAAGGGCAAACATGTCCACACCATCAGCCGAACCAAGGCGCAGCCAATGATATTGCTTTCGCAATCTTCCAGGCTTAACCAAGCTAAGCCTTCAGCCAATATTTTTTCCTGTGTTTTCTGCCTTTTCCTTTTGGTTCTGATTTCGGGCAACAAGTTCTCACAGATTTGCACCTCCATGCTATTCGGTTACCCGCTGTTTCTTAAGTGGCTTACTTGCAAATTGGTGCTCTCCCTCACAGCATGGCGGCATGATTTTTCAATTGCTTGACTGATGCACTTGACTTGCTTGATGAATGACTGATGATTTTAGAATGGCATGAGTCATTCCTCAGGATTTCTTTTTCTCCTCTAGTTTTGTAGCAACAGAAGGTGTGGGAGCCTCTGAGCCTAATGTTTGTGTCAAGGTACTGCAATCGACCTTCGGTAGGAGTCTCGTACGCGAACTTTAAACCTTCATGAGCTTTTTTGAACATGCTGATGACAGTTTCTACACTAAATGTATCGGTTTGGTCTTCTTTCATGCACACCAAATAATCATCAACATATCTGAAACAGGTAGTTATGTTAGTTTCTTCAAACAAGGTGGCAAGTTTTCTGTCTCCCACACTCAAAAATAAGTCGGAAAGCACGGGAGCTATGCAAGAACCAATAGCGATGCCATCCTTCTCCTCATACACACTGTCACCATATTCGATAAACGCACCATGTAGATACAGTTTTAACAAGTTCACAAAGCTAGAAATACTGCACTTGCACACGTCCGGAAATTTGGTGTAGCCGAACGTGTCGATGGCTTCTTCTACTGCTTGTACCACCGCTGGCCTCGGGACACTGTAGAACAAGTCCTTCACGTCTATTGAAAAACAAGACGTCGGCGGGCTACTCTTTAGTGTTGCAATAACTTCGTCAGAGTTGCGGATCAAGAACGTGTCGTCGAAAGTTAAGGAGTTCAAGCAGGCCTGAAGGTAGTCCGCGATGCATCTTTGCCAGGTTCCGCGGTCTTCAACAATCGTCCTAAAAGGGATTCCCTCTTTGTGGGCTTTTACCGTGAAAAACGGCTTCAGAGTGAGTTCTTTGCTCTCTTTCACGCGCTTTGCCAATCTTGTCAAGCCTATGCTTTCACATGTTTTGCATGCTTCATTTTCCAGTTTTGCAATTGCTTTGTACATAATGTCGCTTTTTGCGAAATTCTTGCGGATCGCTTCTTGGGCAGATTTTTCGTATTCACCAACTGTTCTCCGCCCCACAAAAACTAAAAGGCATGTGCAAGAGGGTGAACGCAGGATCCAAAGAGGCAAACCCTAGTACTACGGTCTGTCCGACTAAGCACGCGAAAAAGTACGTGGAATGTGCTACTTCAGTTGTTTACCAAATCCCACTAGATTGCGGGAAAGCATACATCGGGCAAACTGGACATTGTCTAAATGATAGGTTACGGGAGCACAAATACACGTGCCAGCTTCTGACAGCACCTAGTAACTTGGCTGCGCATTGCAAACAATGCAAATGCTCTCCGCTACTAGAAAGCACCACAGTCATTGGTACATCAAAAACAAAAACGGAGCGAGAAATATGGGAGGCGCTTGCGATAGCTAAAGAAAAGGAAATGTGCGTAAGCACTCCGTCCATCACGCTTATCAAAGCTGAGGTCGAGTTTGCGAGGGCGAATGGGTGCAAGTGAACGATGTATGCCTGACCCGAACTATGATCACATTTCGTCAACTTGTCATATCTTTTATACCCCCCCCCCGCGCCATATCTCCTTGTATATAAGCGCGTTATTTAACAGTATTAAACAGTTGGTAGTTTGCGCTACATCCGTCCTCGTCCTGTCCTTCCTTAATATCGTCCGTGTAAAACTGGGCGCAATATAACCATGAAGATCAAACAGCCTTTGAAGCATGCTCACTGGCTGTCTGATGCACAAAATGACGAACACTGTCTTCTCTAAATTTATCAGCAACAAGAAAACCCCTCTGGAAGCAATTTATACATACACAGCAACACACCAACACCTATAAATGGGGGAAAAACACGAATTGAGCTAACAATAAAAGAAGCCAGACACCCAACAAGTGTTTGATGTTACTAAAGTATGCACATTCAACCTCAAGTAGAGAGATAGACGGTCGACTCCTGCACGCGTGTGCATGCATCTGGATATGTTAAGGGTCAGCTACTCTTTGTGTATCATAACTATCCACATGTTTGTGAAATCTGGTGCACAACCCAGGAACGACGATGGCTTGACAGGTGGCTTACCTTTTGATAAGTTCTATAAGGAGGATGCATCAATTCTTCCAGCCAATATACACATTACCACGTAAAAGCAGCAGCTTATAAACAGCACAACACCATACAACACCAATTATATATATGCCACGTGTTAATTATTACACTTACATCAATAAAGTACCTCAGAATTGGTGCTAAGGCTGGTGCACAATAAACGAAGTTACTTTAAACAATCATAATTAAGACAGGAGCTTGGAATATGATTGAATATACTTGGAACTGCTTTGATCACTCAAAAGTCAAGGCTTTCTTTTTGGCATCACCTACTCCAATTCGTTTCCTTTTTTTTTTCAATTGAAGCATCGCCAAGGTTTGTGCCATGCGCTTCGACCGTGATTGTTCCTTGTTCGCGCCTTTTAAAAGCGCACGGCCATGACCATAAAACAAGAAAATCGACACAGTAACGATTTTGTCCGAGTCCACTTCTTCACAAACTTCGCCGCAATACATTACATATGCTCCACCGCATAACATGACTGTATTGAGGCAAAGCTAATTTTGTGGAACTGACATAATGTCACGGATTTTTTGTAATTCTGCCGCTCGAATGAGCATAAGCTCGCAAAACCACAAAACACAGACTTGACTTGCTGCTGGTTGATTTTCTAGGTAACATTTAGAGACGTCCGCGTTGTTCACACAAAAACCGGTGAAGTTTCTCGCGCTCGTACGCGCTTCTAAAGGCAGCGTGACCACCTATAATTAAGGCACTGTTATAAGCGGCGACGAAATCCACACAAAGTACATCAGCTTCCACAAAGCTACTGGACAACGCCATCAATCACTGGCACAGGCGCCACCCAGGAACTGGCAAACGCTGCGACGACATCCACACAAACCACGTCACTTTCCACAAAGCTATTGGGCAACACGGTCAGTCACGGGCACAGGTGAAGTCCGCTATACACTACATGGGCAGAACTACTGCATCCACACTCGATCACTTCGCCACAAGCTCTCACATTTAACGACATCAAACAGCCACAATCACTTCTCCACAGTCACTCGCACAGGCGAAGTCCGCACGGGCAGAACGGAAGCACTGATTCAGAGCTCTCGTCGCGTTCGTCCCGTTAGCGCCACCTATTTAAAAATAATGCACGAAGCAAAGTCAATACCTTATTTAGCGTCTATTTGAGTGAACGTAGTGCTTTCAGGTCCTAAGCGTTAGAACTACCCGGGCAAAAGAACGCTTACCTCCCTTTCCACTCCGTCGACCGGGTCACAGCATTGGCGGCCAAACGCAAAATTGCATTTTGCAACACTTCCACTTCTCGGCACAAATTTTAATACACGTGACCTCTTGACAGCACGGGAGAGTCTACATGGCGGATAATGGCGGCCGTGCAGCCATCATGCATGTCGACAATGCGTACGTCTAAATGTCGTACAAAAATCCCTCACGTGACCTGATCATAGGTGCCTAGGGACAGGATCGTTTAGGGACTTTTGAGAAGGCGCGATGATGGCGCTAAGTGATGTCGTGGCGCCATGTGGCGCGTTGAATCTCCGGCCCACCCCGACCACTGGTCGTATGATGTCTCCGCAGTGGGTTCAGTATTTGTTGGCGAAAAGCCGTGCAGTAGTAGTGGTGTGGCATGTCGGCTTTTGATCTCGGTGAACTCTCGTGGTGTGAGACCCGTATTTGGGAAGAATTCAGTGGTGCTGACGTTCGAGATATTCAAGTGGTTTAGTGCCTCGGCAATGCAATTTACGAACCGGCGCTGTGCAGCAGCGTCGCCGTGTTCACCCAGCGTCATCACATCGCACATGCGCCATTACTTGACGGGCGTCGTAGGCGGAGGTATTGTACGTGTTTTTCGCCACGACTTCTGTTACGTAAGTAATATAATGCTTAAGGTGGTGTTTGTTCACAACTGTTCACGCGTCCTTAAAATGGGGCAGCGCATGTTTGCAATCGCGTGCTCCATCCGTGACTTCATGTGATTTACATTTATTGTGGGCTTTACGACAATTGTCGCGTAGTGCTGTGAACTTAACGGAGCTTTAGCGACATCACATGATCTGCCAGAATATCACGAACTAAAATGCAGAGTAGATGTTTAACGTTATTCGTACTAAGGGCGCGGTAAACACAGTGAGGTGGCGCTTAATACTGTGCCCTGTTATGTTCAGCTGCATCTCCGCCCATTTTTCGCCCTCTTAGTTTTAGCAATGGCACGCAGGTGTAAAGTTGGGACGAATGAATGGGTATATGTGCGTTTGAAATCACTTCACCGCAACACATTTGTGCATAACGATGAAACAAACAGTGTATTGCGGTGACGGGATGTATGGCAGCCCTAGTTCCAGCTTTGATATCCCCGTTACACTGAAGGTAATGCCCCGTCCGTCTTACTATAATCTCAGGGGCTCTTGAACTCTCTATGTGCCGGTATTTTTATTTTCACATGCTTAATGGTCCCACTGCAATACACATATGTAGTGAGGTGAAACTTATTAATGATGCCAAATGTTTTGACGGTGTCAGACCTAACAGTTTTAGAATGATATGGTCAATACAACAGCCCAGACCTTCACTTTAACATTTTATTAGGACTTTCAAACTAATATTGCAGCATAGAAAAACAATGTAAACACCTCAAGAGTTGATTAGCAAGTAATACTAGAAAGCACAAGTCTAGTGGCCAAGGGTGTGGTGAAGTGCTTTAAACGCTCAACCAACACACCTTAAGTGCTTAAAAATTCCTAGCATATTGACGCAGGTTGATCAGACTTACTGCGATATTGGTTGCTTTACAATGAAAATAATAGTATTGAATAAGAGGATGCAAGCGACTCGTGTGCTGCTTGGTTATGCAAACCACATTGGTCCCAGAAATGCCCAAACAGGTTTCTTGTTTACGCATGCTGCTTGCGTGCACTAATCTAAAGCTTTCTAATGTCAGCAGTATAAAGAGAGGCTGTAAAATTAGGGCTTCGAACTTCACAACTCCAATTTTATTTCTTCTATACTCATACAACCTAAACAATATCGCTGTTGTGATAGCTTGTGTGCTGTGATGCTGTTGTGACAGCATCCGCCTAGCTCATTGCCACATTTTGCGACAAAAGCAGTGATCACTCAGTTAGAGTTGCCTGTCCTAATATTACTCCAGGGATTCTTTAAACCGTCATTTTTTAAGCACGAAGCATGTCAAGCTCAACTAGAAAATTAGACACGCAATAAGGTGCTATAAGTAGCTAAAAATCAGCAGTCTTCTGAAGTCAGCTTGATTTGCAGCTCCTAAAACTGACTATTATTGAATTAGGGGAAGGAAAGAACAGCTTGAATAAACATGCCTCATCTGTGCGTGCTACTGGCTAAGGCAGTGAAAGGAAGCCGTTCTGGCATTGGTCTACCTCTGTCCCAAAACCAGGCACCGCAGCCGAGGTGACTTCGCTTCGCTTTGACATCTTCAAATTCACAGCACAGACTACTCAGTCGAGGTGAGCTCAATGCACATCACCCAAATTGGCGATGCAAAGACGTATGGCCAAGACAATGCCACCTTGACGAAGCAGACACCACAGACCTCAAATTAACAAATGACACGAACTATTCCAACTGCCACACCGTCCATTCAAACCAGAAGGGCAGTTCACTTACCTAGCATGGGCAACTGGGGCCTTCATCCAGAGTGTCAGTGCGACTCTGCCCCAAGAAGCAGTGACCATTATCCAGTATAACACTTGATGTAGGGGTGAAAATGTGCCACATTCACAAAATCAGGGTCTTTTATTAATTAATTTATTTATTTCAAAATACTGCAGGCAGCAAGCTGCCCTAGCAGGAGAGGCTTACATCAAGTGCAATGACAAAGATTTCACAAAGTAGTCCGCACTTACACCATCAACAACAGGCGCTGGCAGACAATTCCACTCTTCAATTGTGAGCGGAAAGAAAGACTTCTGAAACATCTTCGTCCTCGCAAAGTATGGGCGGATAACATTCGAGTGATTAATTCTAGAAAACCTGTGTTGTGCGCGGGCGAGATAAGTTTCGCACGGCAGACCGATTTTGTTCTGATAGATCAAATAAATCATTTTTAGCCTCGCAATCTTTCGGCAGACATGGAGAGGTTCCAGATTCAGTCGCTGCAACATGTCAGTAAAAGATGAAGAAGACCGATAGTCAGATACAATAAATCGAGCAGCGAGGCGCTGAATTCCTCCTGCTTGTGCAATATCTTTAATGTAGTATGGCTCCCATACTGCGGAAGCGTACTCAAGGACTGGTCTAATCAAAGTGCGGTATGCCTGGAGTTTAAAACTTGACGGTGGGTCTTTTAATTTCTTGCGCAAAAAGCAGAGTTTATTAAACGCTGTTGTACAAACCTTCTCCAAATGTTTGTCCCATTTTATGTTGCTTGTGATAGTCCTAGATATTTGACAGACGTTACTGATTGAATAGTTTTATTAGCAATGTGGTACGTATGAGACAGTGGCTTTTTCTTTGGGGTTATTGTCATAGCAACTGTTTTATCAAAATCGATTTGCATACCGTTTCGTTCGCACCAGTCCGCGAGGCTATTGTTCAGTAGTGTTTGGCAAGAGGAGCTATTGACAACAATACATCGCGCAGTCATCAGCGAACAATTTTACTGTAACAGAATGATCGATGTTAGAAGCAATGCCGATTATATAAATTAATATCAACAGAGGACCAAGCACGGAACCTCGTGGAACCCCAGACAATACCGGCAGATCACCAGACCTAACACCGCACACTCTACAAACTGTGAGCGATTATTCAGATAAGCCTGCAACCACAATATCAATCTCTCAGGAAGCCGGGCATCGCTTAATCTGTCAATGAGTAATGTGTGTGGCACACAATCAAAAGCTTTTGACATGTCAAGAAAAACTGCATCTATCTGTCTACAATTATCTAGAGCTGAAGCAAAATCATGTATAATCGAAATTAATTGTGTAGTTGTTGAGACAGTCTTCCGGAAACCATGCTGATACTCAACGAAAAATTTTTTGATTAAAGGTGCTGAGATATATGGTGAGCTATTACATGTTGAAGCAATTTACAGCATGTGCTTATTAGAGAAATTAGTCTGTAGTTACAAGCTTTTAGCCTGTTTCCCGATTTAAATACGGGAACTACTCTTGCCGTGAGCCAATCTGCGGGTAAGGAGCTTTGGTTGAGTGATGCGTTAAACAGAACATCAAGGTAATGTGACACAATCTCTGAGGCTAGGACCATTTCTGTGATGCACTTCAGTCTTCAGAAAGAGAAGGTGATGAAGAGTTGCTAGCAACACGCATCCTTTACACGCTGCAATCAGCAACATGTGAACTACAGCTTACTGGGGCAAAATCCAGCCATGACAAGCACCTGCTGCAACTTTGGGTTGAGCAAGCCAAGCTGCATACTGCATACTTAAATTGCGACTGCACCAAGAAACCCTCATCAATGTTCTGCACAAGACTGAGCAGGCAAGATGTCATACTAAGAAACATGCCAGAGATTAGTGCATGTACTATTGCGCGTCAATTGAACGTATACGTCTCAGTAAGATGCAACACATTCGCGGCTATTACAGGATGAACCAAATGCTGTAATATTATTGAAAACATGCTGCTCGATCTTCAGTGCACATCTGAGTAATTTGAGGAGCATGCTGCAGATGCATTCACCGACCACCTCACAGTGACTGACTGTCTCCAGTGTTGTACGCACCTTGATGACCACTTGTCAAGGAAGGAAAGGAAAGCCTCTTTACGATGGCAGAACCTGTTGTTCCTCTCGAACATGTCAACACTTAAAGCGCACGTGACAGAGATGGTGTCATCTTGCAGATGTTGAGGAATCTTGCCGAAGCGAGGAAGCAAGCACTATTGCTTGTAATCAATGAAATCTGGAATATTGGACTTTCCCACCGAGTGGAAACATTGTTCATGATGCCACTACCGAAAACAGGCAAGAAACCCCACACCATAGCCAATTTTGATCAGTATCACTCACATTGACAGTGTGCAAATTGACTGAGGGAATGTGCCTCGCGAGACTGAACCACCGCATGGAAAAGACAAGACTTTGCACCTGTGCGAGATTAGTTTCTGGCCCAAGGTTGACAGGTGTGACAATAGCCTCTTTATGCATGAACGAATCGCCAATATCAGCCACTTCGGAGGAAACATATGGGTTCTTAGTCACAGTCGAACCAAGAGGAATGTTGAGCACAGTCTGCAACGAGGAGGTACTGGTGGCGTTTCGTGAAACCTGCCCAGGCATTAGGGTTACCAGTGTTGCAACCAAATGTTTGAAATATGAAGTTACAGTAAACAGCCAGACTTTTACTAACTGCACAGGTGGAAATGCAGGTAAGACCCGGACCAGCACACTTGGCTGCAGGAGTGAATCGCTGATGAGGTAAGAAGGTTACTTAACTGTTGGTGATAAGGTATACCGAATACAAGTATGTGCAGTATGTATATGTGCTGTTAGGCTGAAACAGATTAATTTTCTCCAAAGCAACATCAAAATCTCTTTTTTTAGGATGCCACTCATGTGCTTTAGGCAAGTGTGGACAGGGTTATATAAAACTGCATAGGCAAAATGATACAACTAGATACAGCTGTTAAGCGTAATATTTTTTTCTGCGCTAAATTCTTGCTCCTCGAACTCATTCGACATCATCAACTGTAGTACGAAAGTAGTGGACCACTACCAGAACCAAGGCATGTAGTGTGTCCATCTCAGTTCTTGTGCTTATGCCAGTCTTCTTTATTACAGCAATATCTGCTATGAGCTAAGCTGTTCTGACGTCTGCTGGTATTGTCACTGGAATTCCTAAATGTCTTGCTAGAATATTGCAAATGAAGTTCTCAATGTGCTGTGAGGATTAAAACACGATCAAAAGATTGACAGTCCACAATTCTATATTTAATACTGATCCTGGAGAGCGCAATCAAGCCAACAGGTGCCAAGATTGGCTCACACCTGCTCAATGTCTGCGTACTATATATAGAGCTGGCGCCCACGCCTTCAAGTTCTGACGCATCACCTTGCAACTTGTGAAGGCGATCCTATGTAAATTTTTCTTCGAGCATGTAATGACAGTGATTTGGGGCATCTGCTTCATTAATCCTGTCTTCTCAGATTTACTGGATGGGGCTGTTGGTGTCTTGTTTTCCTCAAGCACAGCGCGAGACCTAGCAATGGCTAGGCCAAATATATATTTGAGAAAACCAAAACAAATTCAGCAGTAAGAAGCTAAAAGGTTGTTTTGGTGGAGACCAGTGGCCAAGTTCGGATATGAGAAAGGAGGAAGAAAAGTCGAGTCTTTCCACTTCAACATTGGGAGACACAACTCCCACAAATAAGTACGACTCGTACTTATTTTACTTTTCTAAAGGAGATTACTGACTTCCATTGGCAAGTGTTCACTTCAACAAACACGGCATGAAGTAACCTTCCTGTGCTCATTTCATCAGCTACTGCATCATTGTTTTGCGCATGAGTGAAACTGCAATATTCTTTATGCCACAACTTGCCCAATTTTGTGTTTTGCAGTAGGATGTTAGCAGTGCTATTAAGACACTTAAATACTCGTGAATAGTACTAGAGAAAAAAATAGAAGTAAGGAAGCACTGGCTTTTTGTGCGTAGACTATGCACACACCTGGCTATCGGGCTTTCTTTCCTTCCTTCCTTTTCAGCTGTGCAGGTTCATGAAGAAGTGACGAGACAGTTTGATAATTTAAATAAATGAAAGACAGCGAAGCTTTTTTGGGTTCTTTTTTCTTGGTTTCAGACCCTGCACATTGCATTTTAAGGTGTTTTCCATGTTTTTTGCTTTGGTTTCTTTTATGGTAGGGCATGTTAACATTTTTTCACTATGTCACCTATGTGGTGCCATAGAGTTCTTGGATGGAGTCTTGCCCTTTCATTCTGTATAATATGATGTTGGTTTTTGTGTCCAAGGCTGTTTTACATTTTAGTGTGATTGTAGCATTTTGCTAAGTTTTGCCTCCCGCACCCAAGCTAGAGAGACTGCTACCCACTGCTGGTGGCATCACAAATGTGACATTTTTTTCAATGAAAAGAAGTCTGTCACTTATCCTGTGCACTGGTTGTCTTTTTGAATTACAATTTGTTGCCTATATTTGCTCTGGTGTTGCATTTCAGATTAGGAATGGCTATCATAGTTGACATCATTTAACCATATTGCATACGATGTGGATGATATGTACTTGCATATATGCCCACCATAAATATAATAAATATAAGTTGCAGCGCCTCTGCATGGTGGTGCAGCCATGAATTGTAACTATAAGGTACCAGCGGTGCAGGTAGCACTGCTTGTGCAGAATATAGTTCAACTCTACTACTTTCAAACATCATTGTTTTATCTGCACTTGTATAGCTCCAGTTTCTGTGAACAACACACATCTGGTGGAAGAGTGGCTTGCACCTGCAGTTGGGGCCAACGAATGGCCAATTTTTTGCCCATTTTCATGTTAATAGCATATTAGTAAAGACAGTCGTTTTTATAGTAGCCTGTTTGCCTAGTGTAGAAGCCGCTGTGGGGTGTCAGGATCTCGTGCACATTTTCAGCTTTGCAGGGGACACATCATCTGGCACATAGTTTGTCACAGGGCAAGTTGAGTTTACTCACTTGCAAATGGAGAACCAAGCTTGTTGAAATTGAAGTAAACCGCCGGTACACTTAGCGGCCTTCATTTTGTGTGACATATGTGGTTATAGCGACCCTTGCTTTATGCACTTCTTGTCCGGCAGCAGTCTATTGCTTTTGAAACACTCGTTATAGCTTTCAGGAAGCTGGACAGGAATAACACTGAAAAACCAGCAGATGTTATTTGTCGAACTTATCATGTGAAGCTTCATACAGTATGATGAGGGCGTAAATAAATGAGGGTGTTCATCAAGGCCTTGTAGCAAATGTCACGAGTTTGGAGCAACATGATGTATAGCACTTTTTTGATCGCATGCTATAGGTTCAGCAGGTGTGGCCATGGTTGAGGTGCAGAGCAAGGTCAAGAAAACAGATATCTATGAGCAGCACCCTGGTAAAGGAGGTGCTGGAAAAAGTAGTGGGAAGCCTGTTAAACATCTGGTTGACCCATTTGCTGAGTTCATCAAGTAAAGTGTGATAAAGAGAAGGAAGCGTCAACACATCAGAAGGTTTTTACATGTAGACACTGTGCTAAGGTTCTCAAGCAGGTCTCTCGTAACTCGCCAACAAGTCTTTCTGCGCAAGCTGTGCACGACCTACTACATATGTCTTCGGTTCGAACAAAAAAACAGCAGCGCCATTAATCAGATCCCTCTGGTATCAACAGTGTTTTGTAAGTGTGCATCGCCATACTCCCCATTGCCTTTTTGGGTGATATCAGCAAGGACAAGCTTGAGGCAAGGCGTAATAGACGACTTCACAAGCTAAAAATGCATGCATGCATGAAGAGCACATTGCGTCCAAAAAATAGGCACTTCACAGGGGCACTGGAGAAGGAACAGATTATTGACAGTGGCCAAAGACAAGCTTCTCTGCTACTAAAAGCCCAGCACTGTTGCCACGTAACGACCTCTGAAACAATCCCTCTGGCAGAGGAAGTCATCTTTGTGTATCCATAAGGAGGGCAGACAGGCAAAGCCCCTTCAGCAATGCTGCCAGCTTCAAAAGGCCCACTTTGAACATCCTGAATGCTTCCTTCTTAAACTTTGCTGTGTGCAAGTATTCTACTGTCCAAAAGTTCTCATTAAGAGCACTGTTGGTTTGGTGGCAATACAGTTCAGAAGCGATTGCAACAAACCTCCCTTCCTAGTTGGTCTGGAGGCTCATGGTGCTCATGACGCGACACCATGAGACAAGCAAGGTGACTGGATGCCTCCAAGCCCTTGTTCGTTTATCATACTGTTCTGTTAGTAACAACCAAGAGACCTGAAACCAATAAGCTCAATTTTGGGACTCGTGTGGTTACTGTGGAGGATCCAGAATGAAAAACACAAGAACAGAAAACTCAAGGGAAATGATAAAGCGCCATTTAATACTTAGCATTGCTGCAACCCATGATTTTCTTTTATTTTGTCTGGTCGTGCTATATTTTTTTATATATAGGCACGGACTTCTCCTGGGCACAGCTCACTGCACAGAGCATCGGTGATGTACCCAATCAATGTCCAATTTTTATATACACTACGTGCTGGCTCAAAGAGGCTCGAAACACTGCAATGGAAGCTTCTAGAAGAAAAGGTGCCTGGAAGAAAAAAGAAGCTGTGTTGCAACCATCTTGGCAACATCTTGTCCCCTTAATAAAAGTTGTGCTTCCATACCAACTTCAGTCCTCCAGTTTAAAGTAAAGTACCAGTGTACTTATGAACAACGAATCAATTCTCAAAGAGCATGTGCAGTCCAGCCAAAAGCAGGGGCATGAGTCCACATTGTGCTCCTGCATTGAAGATGAATAACGCTTTCCATAATGACGAATGTGTTTTAGTAGGCTTTCCTGCAATATGAATTTGTAGAGTACAAAGAATTGTCAGTCAAGCTTACTACGAGCACAGATGCACTCGCATTTTATATCACAATTGAATACAGCGAGCACAGTGTAAACCTATCAGCCCTTTCCACTCTTAGTATGCTTTACTGCACGACACTTATTTCCACCCATGTATTGCGGTGTAGCAAGCATAAAAAAAAACACTGCATAATTGGGCTTCTTTAAGATTACCTTTCTCGCACGACACCAATGTTTTGCGGTGAAGCATACTAAAAGTGGGAAGGGACAACTGTCACTGGTCATAAGAGTTCTTAAACTATACACTCGCGCACCCGCAACTTCTCAGGTCGCCTAAGTGGACATACTATGCTGGGTGCTAACGGCCCCCTCCCACTTTTAGTATGCTTCGCCGCGTAAATAAAATATACTGCGGCGACAAAGCAGTACATTGTATTGAGTGAATAAACATACAGCGACAGCATCCGCGTCACATGGGAGTTCCATAGACGCTCGCGTCCACACGAGGCACGAGCGGCTCGCATGCTCCGGCACGGCCTAGCGTCCCAAAGGAGCATTAAAAGAATACTACGCTAAGAGATCGAGTGTCGGTTTTTAAAGCGAAAGCTTTAGTGGCGGCGAACTTGTGATTTCGCCGTAGCGGTGCTCCGAGGAGGCACATGATGTCACAACCACGGATATTTCGCTCTCGCCCTCTCCCTAGTCACTAGTTCGCATGCGCCACTAGTAGCCCCGAGCCACAGGTGTTCCGCCGTTGCGCAGCGCCGCGCCCTCTCCGCCACCGCCGTTTGCTATGACGTCGCACCGCGTTCCTCGTCGTGGCGTTCGCCTCCGCTCGCTTCGCCAGCGGTGTCGCATGCCTAATAACACGGCGGCACGGCCGTGACAATGTCACGAAACGTACCTCTACCTGTGCAGGTTTTCGCTGGCTGCTTGCTCTTCGTTTCTGGCGGATCGGCATCATTCCCTGCTGAAGGATGCTGCCTGCACCTTGAAGGAATCAACGCTGCGCAATAGCCCCATGGACACAGCTCGTTCTGCGCATCTTCATCCGGCTTCGACATTTTCCGCCTCCCACACGTGGATAAGGACTACGGCGCACTATCTTCGGGCACGCTGACGTCGCCACACCATCACGAGACAGCAAGACCAGTGCACTTAAAAGGCGCTCCTGCAAGCTCCTGCTTCAGTGGACACGGCGGCACGGCCGTGACAATGTCACCAAACGTACCTCTACCTGTGCAGGTTGGTGGTTGAAAAGTATGGCTTCCGTAGTGATAACCCTTGTATACTAGTGCTGCCGTGTCCACACGGGTTTTTCAATTATGTGTGTGACTATTTTTCGATTTCACTTCTTTTACTCAAGCTGTCTGGAGACATTGAATCCAATCCCGGCCCTGTTACTGAAAAAATGTTTACTGAACTAATCAGCACACAGAAAGAAATTTTGTCCAAAATATCGGAAATTCAGCAAAACCAAACATCGTCTGAGTCACGCATTCTTGAAATACAAACCAGGCTTCAGGCTATTGAAAAGAAACTGCAGAGCCTTGACGGAACACACAAAAGGCTTGACGACTTAGAAACTGCTACGGAAGGTCACGGCTTGACAATAAATAGTATCTCCAGCCAGCTTGATGATTTAGAAAACCGATCTCGTCGCAACAACCTCATTATTCGAGGTGTAAAAGAGGAAGGGCGCGAATCGAAAGAGATCTTGCTGAAGAAGGTAAATGATAATATATTCGGAGAAAAACTCGGACACAAACTTAACGAAAGAATTCATAGACTAGGAAAGAAAACGCCGGGCAAGGACCGTCCTGTTATTTTGAAGCTAAATAATTTTAGAGATCAGATGAAAATTATGCAGAACTGCCACAAGCTCAAAGGTAGTCAAACAAGCATATCAGAGGACTATTCTAAAAGAGTTGTTGATATCCGCAAAAAGCTGTTGGAATTCGTCAGATGTGGAGAGGAGCAATGGCCTGAAAGTTAAATTACTTTTCGATAAGAATAAAATTGGCGACGACCTTTACATTTGGGATAAAGTAACCGCTCAGAGAGTGAAGTGTCATACCCCTGCAGAAAACGATCAAGTGTGACTCAATAATTCTCCCAACGCAGGCTTTAACGCGATAAATATAAACGCCAGAAGCATTGTAAACAAAGCAACCGCCATTGAAAGCATTATCTTGGAACACGAACCACATATACTAGTAATAACTGAAACTTGGCTTCATCAGGATGTATCGGACGAGGAAGTCACGCCGCCAAATTATTTAATAGTAAGAAGAGATAGGATAGAAAGAGGGGGTGGTGTGGCAATAATGGTCAAAAGCGGTATAGTATTTTCTGTTTTAGATGGTCCAAGTAACATTGAATCAGTATGGATAAAAGTTAGGTTAAATAACCGCTCGGTGATAGTAGGTGGTGTGTACAGAGCCCCAAGCTCCCCTGTAGACATGCTTGTTAGCTTAAGAAATTTAATGGACAGGAATTTGAAACAGGACGACTCAATCCTACTTTTAGGTGATTTTAACTTGCCCAGAATTGACTGGAATACACTCTCCTTTATTGCAACGGATATGCCAAGCTGTGAAGAACTAATTGAGCTTGCATTTTGTCATAACCTAACTCAAGTTGTAGAAGGTTACACCAGAGTATGCGAAACATCATCACTTCTAGATCTAGTCTTTATATCCTTAGAAATGCTACCACATCTTTGTGATTGCGAACCCTGCGAAGGTATATCTGATCACAGAATTGTGATAATTGTTTTAGATATGGTGCCAGATCGTTCGCATAGTAAACGTAAGACGTTTCTAAACTTCGCAGCCGTTGACGACTTTGGTGTGTTGGAATGCCTCGAGGGTTCATTTGATGATTTTATGCATCTTGCCGATAATGGTGCTACCGTAGACAAATTATAGGCCTACTTTTCAAACATGGTGGAACATTGTATTACGCACTTTATTCCCAAGCTTTCAATATGTACAAGGAAGAAGAATCCCTGGATAACAAGAGAAATCATACACATGAAGCGGAAATTAAAAAGAAAACGGAGGGCGAACAGGATTAAGTCTGTTCCTGGCGATAGCAGTGCCATTAGCCAAATGAGTAAGCAACTCAGGCATCTTGTCAAGGTGACTAAGGACAAGTTCTTCAACGTAACACAAAAAAAAATTTATTAGATGCACCTACCAAATTTTGGCGCTATGTTATTCCTACAAAGCCTCGAAAAAACGGAGACAAAAATAGTGCAGAAAGAGCTGAAAACCTTAACTCGTTTTTTTCATCCGTCTTCACTTCTGACGACGGCTTGTCACCAAAAGTAGCAGACGCGCCTGGCTGCCCCCCAGTTCAAGACTTAGAAGTCACAAAGCAAGGAGTGCTTAACTTGCTGCTTCAATTGTCTGTAAAGAAAAGCCCAGGCCCTGATGGAATCCCCAATGAATTCCTGCTTAGATATTCAGAATGGGTTGCCAAATACCTCACAAAAATTTTTCGAATATCCATTACCTCGAGTTCTTTCCCGTCCGCTTGGAAATATGCCAAAGTTATTCCGGTCCATAAGAGTGGTTCTTCATCGGTTGTCAATAATTTCCGACCAATTTCTCTCCTTTGTACATGTTCTAAGTTGTTTGAGCATATTGTATTTAAACACCTTATGGAATATCTTGAAAATAATAACACACTTCATCCTTCTCAACATGGGTTGCGAAAAGGTCTTTCTACAATTACCCAGCTCATACAAACCGCTCACGATCTTTCCGAGGGAATAAACAGCCGTGGCCAAACTGACATATTATTCTTGGACTTTTCAAAAGCACTCGATAAGGTCTCTCATCCAAAGTTGCTGCTAAAGATTAATGCTATATTCAGGAACTCGAAAATAACACACTGGTTTTCTTCTTATCTCCCCTGCCGTGAACAGTTTGTACACCTCGAAGGTTTTCAATCGTCTTCTTCCCCTGTGGTTTCAGGTGTTCCACAGGGAAGTGTCTTGGGCCCCCTCTTATTTTTGGTTTTCATAAATGACCTCCCAAGAGCTATCACGGTCCCAATCAGACTTTTCGCTGATGACTGTGTCGTATACAAAACAATTAGGACCTCAACTGATCAAGAAGAACTGAACACTAATCTGCATGCAATAGAACATTGGTGCGCTAAGTGGCAGATGGTGCTTAAATCTTACAAATCCGTAATTATGTCTGTTACTAGAAAGAAAAATATAATGATATACCCTTACTACATTGCAAGTAAACCAGTTAATAGAGTCCGTCAGCATAAGTATCTCGGCTCAACCTTCAGTTCTGACCTATACTGGAATACACACTTAGATAATGTATGCTCCATGGCACGCAAAGCAATTTGGCCACTTAGACGCAAAATCCGTAATGCAACTCCCGATGTAAAAACACTCACTTATAACACCCTTGTAAAACCTGTAATTTAATATTGCAAAATTGTTTGGGATCCTTACACTGCGTCTAACAAATTAAAAATTGAGAAAGTTCAGAAACTCGCTTCCCGTTTTATTTTCAATAAATATCGCCGAACTGATTCACCAACCGAATTATGTAAATTAGCAAACCTTAAAAGTTTAGAATACTGCACTAAGGTAGATAGGCTGAAGTTTCTTTACCTTTTAATTCATGGCCACTTGAATATCAACACATCACCATATTTTACAATACACCCTAATGAGACATCAAGACATCGCCATTCTATGTACATTCCTGTGCCGCGTTCTTATAACGATTGCTTTAAGTACAGTTTTTTTCCTCGTGTTATTAAAGAATGGAACATGCTTCCTGATTCCATTGTAAATATCAAATCCCTCGATGCCTTTCTAGAATGTCTGAAATCTTACCTGGACCGTAGTACACCAATGTAATAGTAGTGCCTCAGCACTTGCATGCGTTTTCTTATCTACTGTTTGATTTTTTCCTTCGTCTTTTGTGTCGATATCGTAGTTGTGAAATCTGCCTTGTTTAGAGTGTGAATTTATTAGATTTTCCACTGCTGTAATAGCCTGAGAAAGGCTGACAGTATCAATAAATGAATGAATGAATGAATGAATGAATGAATGAATGAATGAATGAATGAATGAATGAATGAATGAATGAATGAATGAATGAATGTCGGAGGATTGAAAGGAGAGCTCGCGTGCGCCGCAACCACAGCTGAGGCCACAGTATGGACGGCGACAATTCTGATAAGCAGGAGGAGGCCTGGAATCGACATCGGATCGAGATGAAGAGAAAACGAATCGCCCAGGAAACAGACGAACACCGCGCCGAACGACTGGCTAAACGCCATAACATAGCTATACAACCAGACTAACCTTGACTTGCAATCAAGATTAACCAAGGCTAACCATGCTATGACTTAGCTTTCGCTACGTATATCCTGGCATAGCCGAGCTAAGCCACTGCCAAGCCACTGCGCGGAGTTCGAACACATGCTGCAACTTGGCATCATCCGCCCTTCCTCCAGTAATCGGGCAGCACCACTTCACGTGCTGCCTAAGAGGACAGGAGACTGGCGGCCATGCGGCGATTACCGGGCACTAAACAACGTTACAGTCCCTGATCGCTACCCTCTACCGAACATTCAGGACTTCACGGTAGCGTTGCACGGTGCGACGATCTTTTCTAAAATCGATCTCGTTCGCGCCTATCATCAACTACCGGTCGCTGAAGAAGATATTCCCAAGACCGCCATCACCACACCCTTCGGTCTTCTTGAATTTCTCCGCATGCATTTCAGTTTACGGAACGCGGGCCAATCCTTTCAGCGTTTCATTGATTCCGTCACCCGAGGCTTACCTTTCGTTTTTGCATACACCGACGACCTTCTCGTCGCAAGCTCTTCCGCAGAAGAATATCTTCCCCCCTTGCGGTTGTTGTCTTCACACCTTGCCAGTAAAGGAATTGTCATCAACGCCACCAAGAGCAAATTCGGTCAAACTGAACTCGAGTTCCTTGGTCATATCGTCGATGCTAACGGCATTCGACCACTGCCGTCCAAGATTCCGTCATCGAAAACCTTTCCCAGCCGACCACACTCACCAAGCTTCGGCAATTTCTCGGATTTGTCACTTTCTACCACCGATTCATTCCCGATTGCGCACGACTTATGGCTCCGCTAGACACTCTGCTGGTAAACAAACGTAAACAAGTGCTTCAGTGGACTGAAGAGGCCACCGACGCTTTCACAAGAGTCAAGTCTGCCCTCGCCGACGCCACGCTGCTTAGACACCCAAAGCCAGACACGCCCACTGCCATCATGACCGACCATCATGACGCTTCAAACACCACCGTTGGTGCCATTCTGCAGCAATTCATCGACAATACGTGGCATCCACTGGCCTTTTTCTCCAAGAAACTGAAGCCTGCGCAGTCCCGCTACAGCATGTTCGGCCGTGAATTTCTAGCCGTTTACCTGGCTATCAGGCATTTTCGCCATTTCTTAGAAGGCCGTGCATTCACTGTCTTGACTGACCACAAGCCCCTTGTGCACGCAACAAATTGTTCGGCGTCCTGTTACTCTCCCCGCGAGATTCGACACCTTTCCTACATCTCCGAGTTTACAACAACGTTTCATCACATCAAGGGAACCGACAACGTTCCAGCCGACGTTCTGATCGCGTCAATGCCGTTTCCACGTTGACATCGGAACATTTCACCATCGAGGCCGACTTACTCGCCAGTCAACAGCGTGACGACACTGAACTTCGAACACTCCGGAATTCGTCAACGTCCCTGAAATTGGAGGACGTCGTTTGGACCCCAGATGGCACGTCCGCCGTCTGCGACACTTCTACCGACACACCTAGACCATACATTCCGGCATCCCTTCGCAGACGTCTATTCGGCACCGTGCACAACCTGTCGCATCCTGGCATACACGCGACACGGAAGCTTTTTTCCAGTCGTTTCGTTTGGCCTCGGCTAAACGCGCAAGTTCGCGATTGGGTTCGCTGCTGTTTGTCTTGTCAACTCTCTAAGATCCACCGTCACCCCATTCCGCCTGCCAAGTCTTTTCTTCCACCGAATGCTCGTTTTGACACCGTACACCTGGACCTCATCCGCCCTCTCCCACTTTCGAAAGCTTACTGCTACATACTGACATGCATCGACCGCTATACACGGTGGCAAGAAGCTACACCTATATCTGACATCTCAGCGCCCACTGTTGCAGCAGCTTTCATGTCTACATGGATCGCAAGGTTCGGCTGCCCATCCACAATAATCACCGGTCACGGGCGGCAGTTTGACTCAGCACTCTTCAACGAGCTACTCAAACTACTCGGAACGACACGTTTTCGCACGACTGCTTACCCCCCGCAGTCCAATGGATTAGATGAACGTTTTCACCGGCATTTCAAGGCCTCCCTTATGGCGCATGAATCGCCGGAGAAATGGGTCCTGCATTTGCCTCTCGTCTTACTTGGCATCAGAGCCGCACTCAAGAGCGACCTAGTTTGCCCCTGTGCTGAGCTAGTCTACCGCACTCACCTACGCCTTCCGTGAGATTTTTTTCGCCACCACCATAACACCTATGCCATCACCTGCCGACTACCTTGCCGAACTGCAAGCTTTCTTCAGCCCGATACGTCCCATGCCTACACGTTCGCAAGAAGCAAGGTCTCCGTACGTTTCTCCCGCACTTGCCTCTGCTGCTCACGTTTTCGTGCGTAACTGTGCCATGCGGAAGCCTTTGCAGCCACACTACTCCGGGCCATAATAGCTTTTACAAGAGTAGAGAAATAAACGCGCACCATAAATCAGTCTACCACACGGAAAATAGTTCCAACAAATGGTAGCTGATTTACACAGGCCGTGTAGCCCACTTATCAATCGTAAAGGGTTTTATGCGTAATTCAATGTTTCAGACACACAGAAATATGTTTATATGTTTACGTTCGTACTCCTTGCGTAATAAGACTGCCAGAACTTCCACAATAGAAAGTAATTTACAACACAAGAACGCAAAGAACACAGACATATGCTTCGTTTTCAACTCGGTCGTCATGCAAATGACATATCGCACGGAAAAACGTGAACATGTTGCGCGTTAGCAACGTAGACTTCATACAAGGCAAGGAGCACACCACAATACCGCGACAGCCGCTAATGAGACCCAAACGGCAGCACATGTCTGTGAACGCACAAATGGAGCCCCTAAATCACTCTGCTCCACCACCACCTTCACTGCACGGCTGCACCACTCGTTACAAGCACAGCACACCAACCACACATTCAGCACTGAACAGTGGGCGGTCGACGCAGTCGCATTTACATGACTTGTAGCACATCCCTCGATGTCCGTTAAGGAAAGGCGGACACGGCGACGCCACGTCGCGGTTCGCTGAACTGCGCTGCTGATGCGCTAGGCCACTTCGACATTTGAATTGTCACCACCGCCGGGTTCTCAAGGAAGCATGGGTCACACAACACGCAGATTCTGTACTGCCAGAGCTCACAGAGGCCACAGCCGCACTACCACTACTCACAGCTTTCCGCCAAGTAACACAGAACCTACAACTAACACACAAGCAACGCAAGCACAATCACCTCAGCAATGCTGAACAACGCGCGTCCAGAGAACGATCAAGCCGAGAACGAACACGCCGCGGCGTCGCTCGGCGGCACCATCGTGCCTTCTCAAAAATCCCTAAGCGATCCTGTCCCTAGGCACCTAGTATCAGGTCGCATGAGAGGTTTTTGTACGACATTTAGACGCACGCGTTGAAAATTGGGGGCGAGGACTTACGCAGTCGCCATCTGTCGGAAGAGTCTCCGTTGCGTAGTATGAGGGATGACGCGGCGCGCTCCTCATAGGTTTGGCTTACGGCCTTAATAATAACACCATGCGGCAACCCTCGTGTACATTTCTGTAAGTACTCTCAAAACGAGGGAACTTTATTACTGTCGAAACAATAATCTTGGGCAGACTGAAAGCACATAATCGTTTGCAGACGCTATCTCTTTACCGAATACGCACAGTGAAAGCCACTGCGCGCGGTCGCCGCGATGGAGTCTCCCGAACCGGCTTCTTGCGTGAAAGGTCGGCAATCGCTGAGCTCAAACTATGTGAAATAAGTTTTTATAGTGGTCGGTCTTTATATCAAAATGGCACATAAAAGAACGAAGCCTTTTATGCATGCAGCGATCGCACGGTTTCGCGGTGACCGACTGCACATCGGCATGCATGTCCGCGCACAATGTTTCGCTTTCACTGAGAGCGTTTTCGCACCGTGCTGTGAGCTTTAGGCCGCAGCATATGAGCATTTGTCAATCCACAAGCCACCATTGTTGCGCGGACGTTATCAGAGCTGTTGAAAGACAATTTTGTTTTAACAAAGGACCTCGACGTCCACGGCGACTGTGATGTGCCGTCCCGACGATTCAATATTTATTTTCTGCTAAAATCTTGGACGTTTCAATTTTATCTCTAAAGTTTCGTCGCACTGTAGGCAGTCAGCGGGTGATTTCGCTCTGCTTACTTTTTGTAATCCAATGCGTTAATTCCTAACACAAACATGATTATATGCCATGCCTTTATTTAATGTGCTTGTTACCACTCCCTTTCTGTTCCAGTGAACTTGCCAGTGTATGTAGTATCAACAAGTTCATAGACCAAACCGTCGTGACAGCCGGGCAGGGAGCGTGGGCAAACGTTTCTGTACGCGTTTTCAGCTACTCACTGAACATCGCAGTCCTGGCGCCGTAGCAGAAATATTCCTCGCGTCTGTGCTTGCTGCATACCCGAGTTGTAGCCGATGGCTGTTTGCCGGTTCTTACTTTCGCGAGCCAAGCTTCACGCCGTTCCTTGTCCTGCGGCTACGTTGACTAAGGCTGACACCGGGCTCTGTTGCGTACGTCCGGCACTGCGGCCCCGAGCAGTAGCCTACCTTGCTGCACGCCTCCAAAGGCAGCCACTACCTATTATAGTGATTTCAAATGTTGTCAAGCAGACAGCCAAGGCGGGAAAGCCTGACCACTTAATCAGAACCGCAGCGCAGGTGAGACTTTAAACTTTCGTTTTCAGCTCGCTTCGCCGCTTACGAAGCAGCCGACGCGGCCGCTGTGTCCACGTGATCCCTCATGCCACGTCATGCCCATGGTGGCGCCAGCTTTTCCAGTGGTGGAGCTCGTCCCCAATAGAGCCTTAGAGCCATAGGAAACTCTATGCTTAGAGCCATAGAGTTACTATACTGACTCTAGAGGACAAGCCACCCATAGGGCTCATGCATTGAAATCCGGAACCGCAAGAGCACCGCCATGTTGCTACGCTCTGAGGTTGCAACCTCCTGAGACGCTTGCTAGACTTGGTGACAGTAGTCAGTTTTAATCTGGCAACCGTAGCAGCGTAGCAGCATGGCGTCTCGCTTCTAGTGGGGTGATGTGGTGTGCGTGCAGCCGTGCGTTTGGGCTGTTTATTCTATGTTGCGAGACGGTGTGGGTGTGATCGATGTTGGCCGTGCAGGTGGCAGTTATGCAACCGAAGGATGATCCTGTTGAAGTTTCCGGCGGTATGCGGTTGTCAGCGGTCCCGCCTGTTGCAGGAGTGTCACTCCACGAGGTTACGAGTTTGGAGCTCGAAGCTGTGGTCAGATTCCTCGTTGGCGTTCCGTAATTCTCTTCGCATGGGCGCGGTATGTTGCAGAAGGCGCTGTCGTGATCTAGTCGCGACGATAGGTCGGTGTTTTCTTTATTACAAGTACTGATCCAGCTGTAGGACACATGTAACCGACAAACGTAAGTCTCAGAAGAGCGCCTGAGATTATAATAAAGCGGGTGGTGCAGGAACTCAAGGGCACCCAAGGGACAGTGGGAGGATCAAAGCTCGAAGCAGAGCAGTTCGCAGGTTGGGACCACCGAGGCAGTTGTGTGCCAGGAAGTGCTCGCACGGACAGCTCCCCAAGCACGCGCAGCGGCATGCCTCGCAAGGTCGAGATACTTTAAAGGCACCTGCGCCCATGATTTTTCTTTGGCCTCGGTGCGGTGAGAACGATTAACCAGAATAATATGAGGGCAGCCAGTGCAGTCGCGAATGCGAGTCATTGCATACGTACTTCGCGTCGCCAGGCGTATGTAGTAATATTGTTAGTTGTATGAACTTTATGCATAATACGCTTTGTTACGGTACTTTAAAGGAATGTATCTAGAGGACGGTGTTGGTACGTTTTTTTTTTGTACCACCCTAACCCTATACCCCTCCTACAAACACACACACATACCCCTTTTTTCTATATGTATGCATACAATTACTTCCCACGACAAATTGACCAGTTCAAGTTGTCAACTTGTCAATACCTGTCATAGGGATTACTGTAATAAACACAATTCCACGATCGGATTGTTTACTTTTATTTTATTGTAGCACTGAGAACTACATAGAACCTTATTTTGTATATGTGAGAGAAGTATAGGCCTTTTGCACGTGTAAATATCAAAAGCTTAATCAAATGTACACAGACAAAGCAGCTGCTAGAACATGAACTGCATTGAGGGCCAAACAACACATACGTAACTAAAGGTGCAAAATATGGAAGGAAGTTTCAAGATTCGCTCTGCAGCGAATCTTGAAACTAGTATAACAAAAGTATAACAAAAGTATAACATGTATGTGTACACTAAATATTCAAAAAAGCAGTGTATCAATGTCCCATTTGCCTTCAAGTTTATTATTAAGTTTAAGTTTACTGAACTTTATGAGCATAAGTACAATAGGAATCTGCTGACACATCCGCAGTCAAGGTTGCTGTTCGAGGTGTGCTGGTTGCCTCATTGGAAGAAAAAGAAAAAAATTGGGTGAATGTCGACACCAGTGCCACTGCTTCTTGCCTTTGACCTGCACGTGCCTCCGCGGCATCTTTGTTGGTGGAGTCTGCACAGGTGAGCTGGCGTGGCGAGGCGTAGGAGTCATCCAAGAGAAAGAGTATCGATTACATGGAGAAGTGGCTGCTCACATTGACTGTCGCTTTCTTTCGAATGCTTCCTTGGCGACTAGGGTGTCACACCCGCAGTCAAGGTAGCTGTTCGGGGTGTGCTGGCTGCCTAAACGTAAGAAAAAGAAAGAAATTAGCTGAATGTCAATACAAGTCCTATTTCTTCTTGCCTCTTACATTGCATTTGCCTACACGGCCTCTACGCTTGCGGAGTCTGCATGAGGGAGCTGCTGTGGCTAGGCGTAGGCATTGTCTAAGCAAAAAGAAAAGACCCCCCTCCCAAATGGGGAATTATGGAAATAAACGCAGTTCTTATGTCTGCTTCTTGCACTCTTCTTGCCTAAATGTTTCCAAACGTAATGTCCAGAATACACCAGCACTTTGACTGCTTTTGCTTTGTACCTGCAGGTGTTGCATTGAGATCCTTAGTATGGCTGCGTGCAGCATTGCAACGCTTGGTGGAGGCATTTGAAGTGGTAGCCAAAAATATAAAGAATCATCCTTGTCTGCATGAATGCTTTCAATTCCTAAATGCAGTGGTAACTATCACTATTGGTGCAAGGCCCCCCGCACCTATGCAGCAAGTGCTATAGCTTGAAACTGAATTTTTGCTTTAGTGTTTCACAAGGCGTCTGATATGTCCACATTAGATGTGATCCGTTTCTTTTTATTTATCCCAATGTGGAAAGAGCATAATCAAATTTTGTTTATTCTTGCGTCTTGTTTCTTGGTTGTTTCTGAATTTATCAAGCAATAGTCTCATGATGCTTAAGTGACTTATGTAATGACAATCATCAGCTTTTTTTTGCAGGAAAACAACGCATTTCCTGACCCATTGTTTTCCATCCCAGCACTCGCATAATTTTGCAGAGTATTCTACCTATGTTGACTTGCTTCACCTCCACTAAAGAGTCTTGCATTTTCAAATACCGTTCTTTCCTTAAATCATTCGACACTTCTCATTGTTTCTGTACCGTGGACTTCTGATACTATGCATTCACCATTTTTGCTTCTTGTCTCTGACTAGAAATGTCTTCTTTAATTTAGAGCTTAAATTTTACCTTTGGAACACACTGAAGGGCTTGGCGTTGCATATCTCCATAACAGGAGAACATGCTTCATTAAACATTTGCAAAATCCAATAGAAGATTGATGAATGCAGCTTGCAGTGTGATTTGGCTGAATGAGCCATAAAAGTAGCTCATCTGACTTGGTAAATTAAAGCACATATTATTGTGATGTACAGCATATGTTACACTAACGTGGTGGGTTTTCTTGCTTATACAACAAAATAATTGATGCGCGAGAAAAAAGTTATTTTTGCATATCCGCTGTGCACACTGATTTAAGTAAAATGAGCTGGGGCTGTTCACATGATCTACTTATTTTACCTGCGAGTATACTCAACAAAAATGTGTCCCAGCTGCTTAGTGGTACTTGAGATTATGTCAGTATTGCATATATGGGTGCCTGTTCTCTAAAGTAATTGAATTATGAAAATTTTCGTAGGGAGCTGATGTGCATGTCTGCAGTTTGTGGATACATGTAAAAGACTCAGCATCAAGTGCAAGTGAACGGTCCCACAGGCCCGGAGTCCATCATGCAAATAGATTCGCTGCACACATTTGTGACCAGAAAAAATATCCCACGGGAAATGGCATGCAAGGAAGTGTTGAAAATATTGCACAGTTAATAAAGCGCCTACGCTATTATTATGTGGGTTCATGCACTCAATTTCGTCCGTATTAGCCACTCGCCTCTTGATTGCTTCGTGGCACAGAAACACTCGGCATCAGGCTGTTTTTCTGCTGTGGCATTTGTAGAAGCATGATTGTTCAAAGTGCAACAATTAAACAGATTCATGACTTGCTTGTAGATTCGCCTGTACAATTCCGGTGTGCTGGTCCATCTGTCCAGCAATTCGCTACTGAAGGGAAACCTGCAAATAAAAACACCGCTCCGCATGTAAAAAAAAAATGCTCTACTGTGACGCTTCTCAAACGATTGTGATGCGTCACAAGAGCTGTCTACTCGCGTGATGTTCTGAACAAGATACATTCGTTTATTTACATGTGAAGGTATACGCCCGGGCACTTCGAGGCTTCGGTGGCACAAAAGGCACGAATGAGCCACAGCGCCGGTGTCGTCGCGCGATGACATGTCAAACCTATAAACTGTACGAAACTACTACGCATCCAAAAAACAGATTCGGAACCGAAATTCGTGTTATCCTTTATTGCATGAATGCGTACATTGTGATTTCCGTGATTCGTACATCGTCATTTTTACCAAGCGCTTTCCGTAAGCGTAATATTAACGCATCACCTTCATAAAGCCATCAGCTTTGCGTTTTTAAAAGACAAAGCATAAGGTGACTTGTACTTGTATTTAGCTATTTCAATAGTAGCCGCGCTGGCCACATTGACCAGTAGCAACAGGGCGGCGCCCTAGCGGTTCCCACTTTTTCGGGCCAGCTTTTCCTCTAGAGTTAGGTATACTAACTCTATGCTTAGAGCCTCACCACTGTGCTCACTCCTAGACAGCTTGGCAGACGCCACTCCATACTTTGTTATCGACAGTGTTTCAAAATTTTTCTATATCTATAAACGTAATGGTAATATTTTTATAGGGGTTAGACCAGCACTGAAAGGAAATAAGAAGCACTTTCTTGCATGATGTAAATCTGCTTCACTGAGAGTTGAACGTAGCGCACCGTAAGCTGCGTAGCCAGGCGCGCAGACGCGGGGCTAGAGTGTACTAGATTGGGAGAGTGGGTCCAACAAGGGCTCCCGCTCTGAGGCGTTTTTTATTGAAAGTCCAGACGGCGCCGCCTTCTTCTGAATGCCATAGCCGCGCTGGAATACAGCGTTACAGTTGCGTTCGAGCATGACCGCAATCAGATGGGTTGCGTTTGTTGCTTTCCTTTTAACGCGACAGCGTTAAGGAGCTCGTGTCGCAGAAAAGCCGGTGTCGTCGGCGTCGGCGGCGTTGGCCGTGAGCGATAAATCCCAGCAGGCACTTCATGAATAAAAAAAAACTTGCAAGATGGGCTGGGTGGGAATCGAACCAGGGTCTCCGGAGTGTGAGACGGAGACGTTACCACTGAGCCACGAGTTTTTTTTTTCTTTATTGCCTGTTTGCCGCACAAACCAAGAACACATTCAAATGCTAAAACATGTCAACCACACTTTGGCTAACATTATATATTAAAATCGCTTCAGCTTGATCAGTTCATCAAGAATAGCCACCCACTCGGGAGGCTCACTCTGGGCACGATATATTTCCCGAATATACGCCCTTCAAAGCGGTACAAAAGCGCATCTAGTGAACGCGGTGTTGCCTTAGAAACGAGCTGTTTCTAAGGCTCAGGCGTGCGTCGCTTGTTCAGGCGCACATTTCGTTGTCGCGCCGAACGCTGCGTTGCTCGACGCTCACCGCGTCCGATGCGGGGCGCGTAGTCGCTGCGCCGTAGCCCATTGTCTTACACCCCTTGGCGGGTCGACGGGAACGCTGTCGCGTTCCACTCTTGAAGGCGAAGCTTAAGCGTCCTCCAATTTTTCAAACCTTACGTGCGTGTTTTCACTGTGTCCTAAATTCGGAGCTCATATTCCGAAAAAATGGGGTTCGTGTACAGGAATTGTCCGGACGAGGTACAGGAATAAATGAACTGTGTGACATAATTAGGTGTAAAATAAAAATTGGTAAACCGTCGTTTTCTGCCTTTGTCAAGGCGATATATTGAATGCTAACAAAATTAGCCCAATACCCTAATAACGGCAGCAATCTAGCATTTAGGGAGAATGTAGGCCACATTATTTGTTACGTACAGCACATTGTTTTTCTAGGTTAATTGTGTGTTTTGAAAATATTTACGGAATAGCCGGGGTTTTTTTATTTTTATGCGTCATACGCCTGAGACGTAGTTAGTTGTCCAGTTCCCCTGGGTGAATAAAGCAAAATACATTGTTTATATTTGCTTGAATTAGGAAGCATGTTATCGGCTGTCTATGTCTTCGAGCTCGCACAGGTTGCCATTGTCACAGGCCTCCAATGTCAATGACGGTTCAACTGAGAACGGGGCGTTCTCTTTGATGACCGGCCTTCATCTGTTGCATTTGAGGCTGTTCTCTTTTGCGTGGGCTGCTCGCGTGTGGGCTGCTCGTAGAGATGATGGAAAAAAACTAGTCAAGAACACAAAGGACCAGAGGAGAGGTTCACACCACAACGACTGGACTATCAACTGAGCTTTATTAGAAACGGTGTAGTCCCAGCAAGGCTAGCAGAGCATGCGCAGCCACATCATCGCTAATCACAGAGCATGAAAAGACAAGATATCGCATCTATCGTGACCGACCTAGATGTGCAAATTCTTTTTCAAGTAAGCGCACCGAGGTTGTACCAATGCAGTCGTCACCTAATAAACTGATGTAGTACGCTTCTAGGAGTTCTCTCTCTTCTTTGTCCTTGGCCCTACCAAGAATCGTTGCACCGCTGAACAAAGGGTAACAGTC
The DNA here is from genome assembly GCF_050947875.1 of Dermacentor variabilis. Lineage (NCBI taxonomy): Eukaryota > Metazoa > Arthropoda > Arachnida > Ixodida > Ixodidae > Dermacentor > Dermacentor variabilis. The sequence goes on from NC_134570.1 coordinate 1,498,000, forward strand.
ACATTCATTGCAATGGCGAGGCAAGATTGCACCGTTATCTTACCCCAGGGAGGAGTGGTGCTCACGCAGGCGGTCATTACTACATCGACCGGTTTGGCCTATGTAAAATTTTTCGCATGCGAGAGGGAACTTATACACAACCACTGCGACACATGCCGTAAAACGATTTTCATCCTGCATTGTACAAACGTGGTTCCTTGCCCTGTCTCGAGAAATGCGCGAGCACAGACCCGAAAGCTTGCAAGGGGCAAAAAACACAACACTTACTCCCTGCTTGGCGGCAACATTTTTGATGTTGTGGCTCACTTTATGCACATATGGCATGACTTCAAGTTTTTACGTTCAGTTGCCCCAACATCTGCCAGCTTCGTACGTTCCTTCTTTAGCCTCTGAAGCTGCGATTCAGCCACCGCTTTCAAAAGGGGCTGAGGGAACCCTGTGGCTTCTAAACGTTGGAATTGTGCATCAAAGCTACTTTTAATAGCGAATCCAAGCTACTTGCGCGTCTTTTTACAATCTTCGAATGTGCAGACCCAAATAGTAAAAGAGCTTTCTTGCCTCTAGGTGAAACATCCAGCATAAATGCCCGTCATCAAAGAATGTTAGTTGCAGTTCTAGGAACCTGATAGAATGATCACGAATGATAGAATGATAGAATACTGCTGTGTCACGGCCCTCGCTTACCACTTCAGCTTCTGGCTGGGGGCTCTCTTCGGGTGTCGTGTAGCAAACTTCAAGTGTCCCACGGCCAGAAGCTGGGCTCTGCTTAGCAGCAGCAGAGGGTGGTGGCACAGTAGCTGGCACGGTCTTGCGCACGTTCTGGTGCACCCACACACCACTAACAATTGCAGGAACACATGCAGGCCACTTCTTCCTGCTATTCATCGCCACATGAGCATTCGTTGATGCAGCTGTGCTCTAGTCTACGTCTTTACTTTTCTTCCCATCTACCTGTCATTTACCACAAGGTCCAGAAGAGCCGTTTGCTGCTGTGGCACTACCCTCGCTTATCACTTCAGTTTCTGGCTGGGGGCTCACTTTGGGTGTCGTGCTGCAAGCATCAAGTGTCATACGGCCAGACGCCGGGCTCTGCTTAGCAGCACCAGAGTGCGGTGGCACAGTAGCTGACACGGTCTTGCGTGCCTTGTGGTACACCCACACACCACCAAGAGGTGCAGGAGCACGCAAAGGACACCTTCCTGCTGGCTGTGCAGCAACAGCACCAGCCAAGTCCCTGGTACTTGCCCCAGCCGTCGCCGAAAGTTCGGGGTACGCGAGCACAGGGTCTGCTTCTGTGAGTGTCGGCGTCACTGCAAGAGCAGTGCAGTGCTGCACAGTGGCAGAAGCAGACGTGCGCACTACTGCTGCCCATGTCTTTTTGGCGCTGCAACCTGTGGGAGCTACATTAGTTCCTGAGCGAAAACAAAGAACAGGAAAGTTGTTGTCACTGCCCCAGTGCTGTAACAACACATCAGACTGGTCACCATGCTGGCAGCGCAGCTCTTCATGCTCCTCCTGCACCTGGTGCTGCCACGCCACGTCGCCATGGCTCTTACTGATGTCTTCAACGACACTCCTGATGGCTTGACGCAGCCGGCGCCCAAGTAACTGAACTAAGTAACTGCCCAAGTAACTGATCCACGGATCGTCCCACGCCGCCGCGAGCGGCGAAACACCACCCCTTGTTGCTGCCGCCATGCCGCTGTACGGAAGGCTCGAGCCGTTCGAGGTAGATGGGTCCGCCTGGCAAATTTACGAGGAGCAAATCCACGTGTTCTTCCGGGCAAACGACACACCCGAGGCCAAACAGCGGGACATTTTCCTGGCCAGCTGCGGGACCCGGTGTCTTCAGCCTCTTGCTCGACCTTCTCAAGCCAGCCACGCCGCACGTTAAGACGCTGGGTGAGCTTCTCGCCATACTGCGCTCGCATTTCAACCCAGCACCGTCCACACTAATGGAGCGTTTCCGCTTCAACAACCGGAGCCGCCGGGGAGGAGAGCCTCGAGCAGTTCGTTGCTGCGCTACGAGGGTTAGCGAGTGCCTGCGTTTTCGGGGACCAGCTGGACTCACTGCTCCGGGACCGTTTCGTCTGCGGCATCAACAACCCCGCCATAAAGACGCGACTTCTGTAGCTTCCCGACCCCTTCCTGGACGACGCCGTGAAGGCAGCGCTGGCAATGGAAGCTGCCGCCAAGCACGCCGGCGAGATTTCCCGCGTGACTGGCTCACTGTCGGCGGAAGTGGCGGTCAACAAGTTCGCGACAAAGGGCAGTACTACCTGCGGTCGCTGTGGTGGTGCCCACTCCCCCTCACGGTGCCAGTTCTCTCAAGCACAATGCTTTACATGCGGGAAAACTGGGAACCTAGCACGTGTATGCCGAAGGGTGAGGACGAACAGCAAACAGCAGCAGCCTGATTCGAGCACAGGTACCGCACAAGCCCGCGGCCAGGGTAGCCGTCGCAAAGGTATGCGGCGAGGTCGTGCGGTAGCAGGCTCAAGTTCTTCCGTGGCCAGGCTCCACGTCGTGGCCGAGAACCCGTCGATTTTCGACATGTGGCGCACAGGCTTTGTACCGTCGTCTGTGCCGCCGTACATGCTGACCGTCGAAATCTGCGGGCACCCCATTTCCATGGAGCTGAACACAGGGGCCAGCGTGTCAGTAATGGCCGGGAAACTTTTCAAGCGTACTTTCTCCGGCGTGTCCGTCGAGGTTTCGGGCGTGATGCTGCGCAGCTACTCCGGGCAGCTCTCCCAGGTCCAGGGTCAGGCACCGGTTAGCGTTCGTTTTGGCGACAGGGAGGCAACCCTTCCCCTTCACTTAACGAAAGGGTCGTCACTGACGTTGCTGGGCCGAAACTGTTTTTAATGCCCTGGGAGTTCGTCTGCCAGAGTACCAGGAAGCCAGAGTGCATGTGGTGCAAGACGTCCCCAGCCTCCTGACCGAGTTCAAGTCCCTGATACAGCAAGGGGTGGGTGCATTTGCCGGCACGACGGCTGGCATCTATGTACCTGAGGGAGCCCGGCCACGTTTTTTCAAGCCTCGCCTACTGCCGTTCGCCCTGAAGGACGGGGTCACCCAGGAGCTGAAACGGTTACAGCGAGAGGGCATCCTGGTACCTGTCAAGACATCTGAATGGGCCACTCCCATCGCACCCGTTCTAAGGCGAGACGGCAATGTCAGGATCTGCAGGGATTGCAGCACTACGACAGGTCTTCGCCGGCAAGGGGTTGCTGGATGTCATCGTGTCCGACAGTGGTCCTGATTTCGCCAGCACAGAGTACCTGGCCTGGCTGACGAAGAACGGAATCCGCCGGATAATGGTTCCACCGTACCACCCTGCTTCAAATGGAGCAGCCGAGCGGGTGGTGCAAACCATCAAATACAAGCTCAAGAAGAGCCAGACTGGGGATTTCCGGACGCAGATTGCGCGGATACTATTTCAGTACCGGACCACGCCTCACGATGTCACTAGCCGTGCCCCCTGTGAGCTCCTGCTGGGTTGGATGGTCAAGACACCCTTGGAAGTCTTGCATCCGGACCTCCGATCCACAGTGCTCTTGAAGCAGCTGAAGCAGAAGCTGGCTGCTGACCAAGGATGCCGTCCCGGGCCTTTGCCAGAGTCGGGAGCTCCAGTTTTCGCCAGGAACTTCCGTCCTGGCCCACCCTGATCTGCCGGACAGGTGGTGTCTCCTGCCAGCGCCTCATCGCTGCCCGTCCGCATGCCAGACGGGGCCATGTGGCACAGGCACGCCGACCATGTCAGGCCTCGCCTCGGGACCTGGCCAGCACCCTCGACTGCCACTTCTGAGTTCCAGCGCGCAGGAGAACTAGCGGCAGCACCAGTCGCTTCCAGCGAAGCACTACCCACCTCTGATGCGGCAACCGTAGCCAGTGGTGCGGCACCCGTTGGACCGGTGTCGAGCCCAGCACCACTCACGAGGCTGGCCACTACGGACCCTCCGGATGGAGCGAGGCTGGCTCAGGCAGCACCCAGCGTTGCCATACCTGACCCGTCAGCACCGGTGCCCAGGCGGAGTACTCGACGGCGGAGGCCACCGGACCGTTACTCGCCTGGATAGCAGGCACCGTCAACCCAGCTACGGTGGAGGCAGAGCCTCGTATTTTGAACATGGACGTTTGTTTCTGTTATTTATCAAACAAACTGGGGGTAAGGGGTGCAGCAAGCATGTGACGCCCCCTCAGGCATAATGTTCTTTCGCCGCTAGGCTTGGTGGCCTGCTAAGCTCGGCAGGCAACATTGGTCACCACACCGCAATAAACACCGACGAGCACGGCTGCTCGGCGGTCAGTCATCGTTCAGCACCACCACGCCGCGGAGCGTCCGTCTAACGGAGGTTGGCTCGAGCCCTTCCTTGTTCACGAACCCGGGTGGATCGTGACAGAAACACATATAGCGTTGTAGTATTTGAAAAATGCTTTGGATATTTATGTGGCGTGCAAAGAGAAAATAAACACGTTCATGATAAACAACCCAGTGTAGGTTTTATTTCATCCACGGGACACCGAAATCGCGTCTTGGTATCCATGCACAGCTCTGGGAACAAGAGATCCACCAGGCAACAAATTTTGCATACTACCAAGGGCGTCTGACGACAGTTGCCATTTGAAACTTCTGTAACTCACACATAAATAGCTGCGCTCTAAGATGCTTTGTCTGTTTCCACATGTCATAAATGCATTTTCTGATGAGCTCAAATTATAATCCAGGGCTATCGCTTGTCAGTTTAGCAGGATACGTTGTTGGTCAAGTTGGTTCATTGTATTTGAAAGGATTGGATGCGCGTTGTAGACGACCACAAGGAAGGAGACGGCTGTCCCGTCTTATATATGTATATATTGCGTAATTTTAACACAATTTGTTTTCAAAAGTTCAATGAGTTCCATCTGCCGTCTGATTTTTGTGCCTAGTGTAGGGCCTAGAAGGAATCGAACACTGTATTGGCGCGCATATATTCATCATAGGAAATGCCTCACAAATGGCTTTAATCGACATGTCCTCGCAATGTATCCAGCAAGTACGCATAATTAATTATTTCATGGCGCACGTGCAAGATATCTGGTGGCGCGGCCGGACAGTGCGGCCAAACGATCGTGCAAGCGACATCCGCCGGATGTAATTCGCGCGTATATATTAATTACATGCCGCATTGTGTGTCTGTTAATATTCGTCTTTACGCTGATGATTGTGTCCTCTATCATAATATTAACACACCAATGCATCATGATTTACTTAATGACTCCTTAGCAAAATTTTGTATGTGGTGGAAGGAATGGCAACTGAACCAATATTTCTCTAAAACTGTTTGCATATCCTGTTCCAGAGGCCTATCTCCACCACTTTTCACGTACACTTTCCATGGTCAGGATTTAAAAAGGGTAAACGAATTTAAATACCTTGGTCTTCATTTCTCTCATGACATGTCATGGTAGAAACACATTGATGTCATATGTAACAAAGCATTTAGACGTCTCGGTTACCTCCATCATTCATTGCGTAAAGCTCCAAAAGATACCAAACTGCTGACGTATAAGACACTTATCCGCCCCATTCTTGATTATGGCTGGAACATGTGGAATCCACATAAGAAATCCGATATTAAAAAATTAGAATCAGTTCAAAAGAAATCAGTGCGCGTCATTTTTCACCACTATAGCAGAGATTTTTCCACTTCTTCCCATTATACAGCTACACGTCTTACAGTTCTTTCATCTCGCCGCCGCTTAGAATGCATGAAATTTTTACACGCTGGTTCGTTTTGAGCACCTTGTTACACTAAATAATTATTTAAAGTTTCGTACACCTTCTATCACTAATAGTTCTCATAATCTTAACCTCATCCTTTTTTTTCGAACAGAGATGTTCAAGCACAGCTTCTTTCAACTGGCCATTGAACTCTGGAATTCACTACCTGGAAGCATCCGCTCTTTACCTATGCAAGAATTTTCCAAACCATTGCATTCACTTGATATTCACATTTTCTTTTGTGCCTGTATTTTGTTTTCTCGATTTCTTTTTCTCTTCACTCCCTCACTGCCCACTCCTGCAAGAGCCTCACCGAGGCTGCAGTATGTGTAAATAAATAAAATAAATAAATAAAATTCATTACAAGTCACTCACCTGGCTAACGCGTGGCGTCGGGTGCACGTCGTCGGCCTTCAGCATCCCCGACAACTCGCGAGTGCTGTACAGGTACCTGTAGCCATTCTTGTGGCACAGCGCCTGTAAAATGACATTCGCCTCCCTAGCATCCCTGTTGGATGTCTCCAATTCCCTAGCAGTTAGCACCCACCGGCACTTAAGAAAACTCGCATGTCTCGGCAGAATTGCAGACTCCACCACACGGACTCATGGTTTGACATCAATAATGCGATCAATTAGTACCCGGAACCTTGCAATCCGCGTGAGTGGTTCTTCGCCGACTTTGTTAGTTCCGACATGAAGAACCACCACGTGCGCGTTTACGAGGCTATAGGCGATCAAAGGAAACAACTTCTCGATGCGTACACCACTGAATGAGCGCACCTCGACATCTACCGAGGGACCCAATGTGAAAGATCCTGCAAGGTCTTTCGACATTGAGTCTCCGACAAGGACACGGGTCATGTTGAGGGGCTTTTCGGCAGCCGCGCACGAGCACTCCAATGAAAGCAAGAATTAAATCAACAAATAAACGCAAACACTTAACGCTAATGTTAAAGCTACAGTAGACATGACGTGCACAATTGGAACAAAACAATTAGAACCCTAAGACAATGTAGAATCCACCGTCGTTCGCAGAACTTTGCACACTCGGCAGCACTCAACTGATCTTTCACGCTTCTAAAACAAGCAGATGGGTTGTTTCGGAATTAATCGCGTCACTGTATTAACTGTCCCGTTATCTTACAGAGGCAATTAAGGCCGGTTGAGCGCAGCATCTGTGAGCAGTGAAAATGACATTACAACACTTTTTAAACCAGGCAAGAAAATATTTGTA